>NC_090388.1:67228012-67528890 GCF_036365525.1 Heterodontus francisci
CATGGGAGATGTAGACCAGTTTGATTTGCATAATTTTTTTAAAAAAGACAAGTGACTGGGTCTCTGCTGCTTGAATAGCTAGTGGCAGATCTCATCATCTCACACTGGGGGATTCTCTCACATGGCTATTTCCTTATGCTTTTTTGACTGAGCCCCATTTGCACAGCCAATCTCCATCCCCCCAAAATCCTACAATTTAATTTGCTATTTTCCAAAAACAAGAGATATTTTAACGTAAAAAAAAGTTTTTTTTAATTCCCAATGTTTTTTGAGCATGAAAATTTACCCAATAATATTTGGACAAAATAGTAGAAAATGGTAGACTGAAAAATATTGATACTTTCCAGTTGGCCTCTTACCACACCCTTTGATTGATCTAGATGCGACATGATACAACGATTACACCAATAAAAATGTTCATCTTCTTCTAGAATTAGTTAAGCTGAAAGCGTGAAAAGATGGCAATTTGATAGGTTTATTCCTGATCGCAAATTCTTCTTTTCTTCTTTGGCCTCCTTATCTTGACAGACAATGGGTAAGCGCCTGGAGGTGGTCAGTGGTGTGTGGAGCAGCGCCTGGAGTGGCTATAAAGGCCAATTCTAGAGTGACAGGCTCTTCCACAGGTGCTGCAGAAAAATTTGTTTGTCGGGGCTGTTACACAGTTGGCTCTCCCCTTGCGCCTCTGTCTTTTTTCCTGCCAACTGCCAAGTCTCTTCGACCCGCCACACTTTAGCCCTGCCTTTATGGCTGCCCGCCAGCTCTGGCGAACGCTGGCAACAGACTGACACGACTTGTGATCAATGTCACAGGACTTCATGTCGCGTTTGCAGACGTCTTTAAAGTGGAGACATGAACGGCCGGTGGGTCTGATACCAGTGGCGAGCTCGCTGTCCAATGTGTCTTTAGGGATCCTGCCATCTTCCATGCAGCTCACATGGCCAAGCCATCTCAAGCGCCACTGACTCAGTAGTGTGTATAAGCTGGGGATGTTGGCCGCCTCGAGGACTTCTGTGTTGGAGATACGGTCCTGCCACCTGATGCCAAGTATTCTCCGGAGGCAGCGAAGATGGAATGAATTGAGACGTCGCTCTTGGCTGACATACGTTGTCCAGGCCTCGCTGCCATAGAGCAAGGTACTGAGGACACAGGCTTGATACACTCGGACTTTTGTGTTCCGTGTCAGTGCGCCATTTTCCCACACTGTCTTGGCCAGTCTGGACATAGCAGTGGAAGCCTTTCCCATGCACTTGTTGATTTCTGCATCTAGAGACAGGTTACTGGTGATAGTTGAGCCTAGGTAGGTGAACTCTTGAACCACTTCCAGAGCGTGGTCGCCAATATTGATGGATGGAGCATTTCTGGCGTCCTGCCCCATGATGTTCGTTTTCTTGAGGCTGATGGTTAGGCCAAATTCATTGCAGGCAGCCGCAAACCTGTCGATGAGACTCTGCAGGCACTCTTCAGTGTGAGATGTTAAAGCAGCATCGTCAGCAAAGAAGAGTTCCCTGATGAGGACTTTCCGTACTTTGGACTTCGCTCTTAGACAGGCAAAGTTGAACAACCTGCCCCCTGATCTTGTGTGGAGGAAAATTCCTTCTTCTGAGGACTTGAACGCATGTGAAAGCAGCAGAGAGAAGAAAATCCCAAAAAGTGTGGGTGCGAGAACACAGCCCTGTTTCACGCCACTCAGGATAGGAAAGGGGTCTGATGAGGAGCCACCATGTTGAATTGTGCCTTTCATATTGTCATGGAATGAGGTGATGATACTTAGTAGCTTTGGTGGACATCCGATCTTTTCTAGTAGTCTGAAGAGACCACGTCTGCTGACGAGGTCAAAGGCTTTGGTGAGATCAATGAAAGCAATGTAGAGGGGCATCTGTTGTTCGCGGCATTTCTCCTGTATCTGACGAAGGGAGAACAGCATGTCAACGGTCGATCTCTCTGCACGAAAGCCACACTGTGCCTCAGGGTAGACACGCTCAGCCAGCTTCTGAAGCCTGTTCAGAGCGACTCGAGCAAAGACTTTCCCCACTATGCTGAGCAGGGAGATTCCACGGTAGTTGTTGCAGTCACCGTGGTCACCTTTGTTTTTAACTTGTGTTAAGTACTCTATCTTTTCTCTCCACTGCCTCTGCAGGTTTGGTGGTGACCTCTTCAGTAAGAACACTTTCTTTCCAACAGTTGAGTACTGCTCCTGGAATTTGTTGCTGGAGCTCATATTCTGAAAATTGGCCATGTCAAATCTTGCTCTTCAGATAGCAGTGTACCAATAAGAAGCCAAATTAGTTCGGAAATTTTGGAGTAGAGCATGGGGTTAATGTTTATGTGGTGTAGAAGGTAGATAATGGCCACAGCTCTGTTTAATTTGGTCTGGAAGGTCTAACTTTAGTCATCTGAATGGGTGATATGTGTCTGCTCATCTCCGGTATGGTATTTTCACAGCATTTTGAAAGAATGAACTGGAACCTCCTGGCAGTGAGCCTAATGAGTGGCATTGTACATTTACAACAGGAACTGAACCAGCTTTCAAATGATCATTTTCCTTTGTTTTCCTTTTTGTGTACTGAGTAGTAAACTCATTGGAAGGGCATATGGTTATTTAAATCATGATAATTAACTGAGGAATTATCTGTGGATTTTAGATTATCTACTGCATGAAATTTAAATCTTCCCATAAAATCAAGACATGATATCAACATTCTCACAATATCAGCTTTATTTAATATTCTCAATCAACAAGATCATTCTGCTTAACTAGCATTACCACTCTGTTAGTTGCTGATTGTGGACCCTACTTATTGGAATTGCATGGTACTTCATTGGCTGTTGAAGGCTTTGGGTGTCCCAAGGACAGTATTGCTTGTCGCTGTCAAGGTCGCTATAGTTCTTAACTTTTATGCAGTTGGCTCCTTCCCGATACTAGCAATATCTTGTAGATTGACATATACAGCTGCGTAAGGGTCTGAGTATCTCTATACATAGAAAAACAGTTTAATCTTATTCCCTTGGAAATCTTGGAGCTTTTTTTCTTCATTCATGGGATGTGGACATCGCTGGCCTGGCCAGCATTTATTGCCCATCCCTAATTGCCCTTGAGAAGGTGGTGGTGAGCTGCCTTCTTAAACCGCTGCAGTCCATGTGAGGTAGGTACACCCACAGTGCTGTTAGGAAGGGAGTTCCAGGATTTTGACCCAGTGACAGAGAAGGAACAGAGATATAGTTCCAAGTCAGGATGGTGTGTGATTTGGAGGGCAACTTGCAGGTGGTGGTGTTCCCATGCATTTGCTGCCCTTGTCCTTCTAGGTGGTAGAGGTCATGGGTTTGGAAGGTGCTGTCTAAGGAGCCTTGGTGCGTTGCTGCAGTGCATCTTGTAGATGGTACACACTGCTGCCACTGTGCGTCGGTGGTGGAGGGAGTGAATGTTTGTAGATGGGGTGCCAATCAAGCAGGCTGCTTTGTCCTGGATGGTATCGAGCTTCTTGTGTGTTGTTGGAGCTGCACCCATCCAGGCAAGTGGAGAGTATTCCATCACACTCCTGTCATGCCTTGTAGATGGTGGATAGGCTTTGGGGAGTCAGGAGGTGAGTTACTCCCTGCAGGATTCCTAGCCTCTGAGCTGCTCTTGTAGCCGCGGTATTTATATGGCTACTGCAGTTCAGTTTCTGGTCAATGGTAGCCCCTAGGATGTTGATAGTGGGGGATTCAGCGATGGTAATGCCGTTGAATGTCAAGGGGAGATGGTTAGGTTCTCTCTTGTTGGAGATGGTCATTGCCTGGCACTTGTGTGGCACGAATGTTACTTGCCACTTATCAGCCCAAGCCTGGATATTGTTTAAGTCTTGCTGCATTTTTACATGGACTGCTTCAGTATCTGAGGAGTCACGAATGGTGCTGAACATTGTGCAATCATCAGCGATCATCCCCACTTCTGACCTTATGATTGAAGGTAGGTCATTGATGAAGCTGCTGAAGATGGTTGGGCCTAGGACACTACCCTGAGGAACTCCTGCAGTGATGTCCTGGAACTCAGATGATTGACCTCCAACATCCACAACCATCTTCCTTTGCACTAGGTATGACTCCAACCAGCGGAGGGTTTTCCCCTGATTCCCATTGACCTCAGTTTTGCCAGGGCTCCTTGATGCCATACTCGGTCAAATGCTGCCTTGATGTCAAGGGCAGTCACTCTCACCTCACCTCTTGTGTTCAGCTGTTTTGTCCATGTTTGAACCAAGGCTGTAATGAGGTCAGGAGCTGAGTGGCCCTGGCTGAACCCAAACTGAGTGTTACTGAGCAGGTTATTGCTCAGCAAGTGCCGCTTGATGGCACTGTTGATGACACCTTCCATCACTTTACTGAAGATTGAGAGTGGACTGATGGTGCGGTAATTGGTCGGGTTGGACTTGTCCTGCTTTTTGTGTACAGGACATACCTGGGCAATTTTCCACATTGCAGGGTAGATGCCAGTGTTGTAGCTGTACTGGAACAGCTTGGCGAGGGGCGCGGCAAGTTCTGGAGCACAGGTCTTCAGTACTATTGCCGGAATATTGTCAAACCCAGTCCCTTCAGTCGTTTCTTGATATCACGCGGAGTGAATCGAATTGTCTGAAGTCTTGCATCTGTGATGCTGGGGACTTCAGGAGGAGGCCGGGATGGATCAACTCGGCACTTCTGGCTGAAGATTGTTGCAAATGTTTCAGCCTTATCTTTCGCACTGATGTGCCGGGCTCCCCCATCATTGAGGATGGGGATATTTGTGGAGCCACCTCCTCCAGTTAGTTGTTTAATTACCATTCACAGCTGGATGTGGCAGGACTGCAGAGCTTAGATCTGCTCTGTTAGTTATAGGATCGCTTAGCTCTATCTATTGCATGCTGCTTATGCAGTTTGGCATGCAAGTCGTCCTGGGTTGTAGCTTCACCAGGTTGACACCTCATTTTGAGGTATGCCTGGTGCTGCTCCTGGCATGCCCTCCTGCACTCTTCATTGAACCAGGGTTGGTCTCCTGGCTTGATGGTAATGGTAGAGTTGGGGATATGCCGGGCCATGAGGTTACAGATTGGGGTTAAGTACAATCCTGCTGCTGCTGATGGCCCACAGCACCTCATGGCTGCCCAGTTTTGCACTGCTAGATCTGTTCGAAATCTATCCCATTTAGCACAGTGGTAGTGCCACACAACACGAAGGAGGGTATTAAATTCAACTTCCACCTTCTGCTGTGGTGGGATTTGAACCCATGTCCCCACAGCAATACCCTGGCTCTCTGGGTTACTAGTCCAGTGACTATACCACTACGCCACGCCTCCCCTTGCTGTCACATGTTTAGCCACTCTTCAAAGATTTACTGTCAAAAAACTCCCACCAGTTTTTATAACCACAATGCACCCCCCCTTTAAGACATGCTGGCTCCCTGTAAGTAGTGTTACCCACTCATGATATTGGTCTCCCTATTAATGTGTGCAGCCAATGATCAATGTGGGTAGCACTGGCTGCGTGCAGTAATCATGTAAAGCACAAATTTAACACAATGAATGGGTGCAGGTTAATCACAGAATCACAGAATTGTTACAGTGCAGAAGGAGGCCATTCAGCCCATTGTATCTGCCATTCCCCCCTTCTCCCCAATACCCTGCACATGCTTCCTTTTCATATAACTGTCTAATTCCCTTTTGAATGCTTCAATTGAATCTGCCTCCATCACATTCTCAGGCAGCATATTCCAGAACTTAATCACACTCTGCGTGAAAAAGTTTTTCCTCATGCCACTTTTGCTTCTTTTACCAAATACTTTAAATATGTGCCCTATTGTTCTCGATCCTTTCATGAGTGGGAACAGTTTCTCTCTGTCTGCTCTGTCCAGACCCCTCATGATTTTGAATATCTCTATCAAATCACCTCTCAGTCTTCTCCTCCAAGGAAAACAGTTCGAACGTCTCCAATCTATCTTCATAATTGAAGTTCCTCATCCCTGGAATAATTCTTGTGAATCTTTTCTGCACCTTCTCTAATGCCTTCACATCCTTCCTAAAGCGCGGCACCCATAACCAGACACAACACTCCAGCTGAGGCCGAACTAGTGTCTTATACAAGTTCAACATAACTTCCTTGCTTTTGTACTCTACGCCCCTATTTATAAAGCTCAGGCTACTGTATTCTTTATTAATCGTGCTCGCAACCTGTCTTGCCACCTTGAATGATTTATGCATGACATTTTATGTATAGATGTTGAATACTGACCATTTCCATCTGACTGTTTATTATACCAGATAGATATGGAATTGATATGTTGCCAGAACTGCATGCAGGTAGTGACACGTTCTTCACAATGGTAATAACTGATGTGGTCTCTGAAACCTTCTACTGTCCCTAAAACTGCAGTATACTGAATCTATCTATTCAGACCAAGAATTACAGTGCAGATTTGCAGCTGGCAGCTCCTGCTTTTCAGTCTGGTGCTTCCATACATGTGCAGAGCTTTATTCCGAATCAGTAAACCAGAGCTGGATTGAGAGTGCAGATGGAATCTCTAAAAATTAGTTTTGCTTGAGTTTATAAATGTCCAGGTCAGATGGCTACTTTGCACACTTTTTAAATTCAGTCTCCCTCTGCACTGAATTAGAGCATGGCTACCCGACCCGATCCCGAGGGGACCCGACGACATGTGTCGGGTTCGGTTCGGGTCAGGTCGGGCCGGGTCAGACACAGTGACAGCCAAGGCGGGAAACACTCCGCACTAGTCTGCAGTGAGCAATTCCATCCAAGGTAGAGCACAACCTCTTTAATAAAATTGATTATATTCTGGTGGTGGGATCGGGTCGGGTCGTGTCGGGTCGGGGGCGGGAAAAAATGAAAGGACTTGGGCTGGGTCGGGTTCCGGTCGGATGTGGTTCTGTCAGGCTCAGGTCGGGTTTCATTTGCTGACCCAACTAGGCCTTTACACTGAATTACACATAACAGCACATTATGCTTACATTCCATGTGCTATCAAGCCAAAGCCCTGTGATGTGGCCTCCTTCTGGAAGCCTCACTGGAGCAGACTCCAGAATTATCCTGTGTGTTGAATCTTCTGGATGGGTGGATAAAGCTCGGACAGCACCTCCACACCAAAGCTCACTTGGAATCCTTCATGAAAGTTTCTATAGTAATGCACATTTCTGTAATTATACCCTATAATGTCATCACCAATTTCAGAAAATAATTTCTCAAACTATAGAAATAAATAGATGCATTTTGAAAGTGGAATTGTGGGTTCACAGGTTCTGTTGTTGACACACTACCTTTTTTGCTCCCTCACCTCCAGCAATCTGGATACTACAGACAGCAAATAAAGTCTGTTGGTTAAAGCAATGTTTTGTTTCCTTCCAGGAAAACAATGAGCTAGAAAATGAGCTGATCCAATGGATCAACGAATACACCTGCATGAAGTGACCAGGGAGTCAGTTCACCACAAGATCATGACTGAAGCAGGGCCACAAGAATTGGCCAGCATCCATGCGCTGAATTTTCTCAGTCCTGTGCAGACGAGGTTGGAGGCAAGAAGTTCGGGAAATTAGTGGGGAGCAGCGTTGGGACGGCTCCTTGACGCATTCTCACCTCCCAAGGAACTGCCTGGGGCGGAGGGTGGGGAAGAAAGTCAGCAGCCTGCTGCAACAAGTAGACAGCCAATTATGCCAGAGAATGGCCATTTTCTGATGGAAATGGTACCTTCCTGCTGTCAGAGTGGCCCCCTCCTGCCATGTGTAGAGCCTGCCTGTTCCAGGGTGGAGTGGGGGGAGTATGGTGTGGTGGGGGTGGCAGGCCGAGACACCATCAACAACTTTAAATCTCCCCGACCCCCAACAGCCGCGGTCCAGGTCACCCTGTGGAGGGATTCCCCCTCCATAATAATGGCCTCACATCTGCAGCCACACTTACGTTTAAGAATTTTAGAAGTCTTCAAAGGGTGCCTTCATCTTGAGGTGCCCTCATGGCTACCCACTTACATCAGCAGCGGCTACTTCTCCTGGTGGGGTTGCCGGCTATTCACAGCGTTGGCCAGTCCCACTGGCCCTCTCACCAATTAGGGATGATGTTCCAGGAGGTGGCCTGTTAAATGGCCATACCCAGGAAGATCGTGCAGGTGGCACTCGGACACCATCAGGGTTGGGACCTGCATATGGTCCTGACTTCGGGGTCCTGATCCCCACTGGAATATTCAGCCCACCATGTTTCTGCCAGGAGCCACAACAGCCACTGCAGCATTTTGTATCAAGTCAAAAGGCTGGCGCCTGACGTCAGTGGTAAAACGTGTAGAACCAGCACTGAAATTCTTGTAAAAAAAATGACTCCCATACCCTATACTGCATTTTGTATTGCACCTGTAATGCATAGTTACCCATTACTTGCTAAGCTAAGGTTGTTGGGACCATATTTTAGGCTGTGAAAAATTTCTGCTTTGTCCGTGAG
This sequence comes from Heterodontus francisci, assembly GCF_036365525.1. Classification (NCBI taxonomy): domain Eukaryota; kingdom Metazoa; phylum Chordata; class Chondrichthyes; order Heterodontiformes; family Heterodontidae; genus Heterodontus; species Heterodontus francisci. The sequence goes on from NC_090388.1 coordinate 67,236,458, forward strand.
CATAACAATACAGCTCTTGCTACACTTGTAAAAACCGAGGTCAAATTTATAAGGCATATCTCCTCCTTACAGTTGTCTTTGACAGTGCTGGTTATTATGCCATCATATCTAACTAATTAATTAAAAGTCTTGCATCTAGTGCAAATCTTCACACATCAAAATGTCACGCACAAAATGTATAGGTTGTGTTATCGGTTACATTCACCTGACTGGTTCAATCATTCATAGAACAAAGCATGACATTATGGTTAACTGATAGCTACCAATATGACCAAACAGGTAAGGAAACTAAAAATGAGAAATGAGCAAACTGCAAAAAAACACAGGCAAGTTTTGCCAATATGAAAAGCGGAAAAGACTACATATAAACTAGCAAGGAACAGGAGGGGAACCAATAACAATTTTTATTCAGAATTCACAAACTTTTTTAAGAAGTGCTTTCTGCCACCACCCTCTCATTAGCCTCAACAGAATGTACTAAAAGTAAAATTTCTCATGTAATAAATCTAAATAATCCATCATAAAAGCCTTAAACGTATCTCCCTGCTGTCAGAGTGGCCCCCTCCTGCCGTGTGTAGAGCCTGCCTGTTACGGGGTGGGGGAGTGGGGGGGTTGCTATGGTGGTGCTGGGGGTGGCAGGCCGAGACACCATCAACAACTTTAAATCTCACCGACCCCCAACAGCCGCAGCTCCAGGTCACCCTGAAATACATCTGTGGACCGCATGGAAACCTTTGGCAGGCCAGATCCTGGCCCGCAGGCCGTATGTTGGACAACCCTGACTTATAGCCAGTGGGATTGCAAATGGAGGTGGCTCAGATCAAGTGTGGGGCTCATGTCGACACCTCACAGCAGGCATCACTGAGGCTGTTGGCTGTCCTGAGGGAGAGATCTGTGTTTTGTGCCTAAAGCTTCCACTTCACCAGAGGGAGGTGAGAAGTCACAGGGAAGCTGAAGGCCTGGCACTAGGGGTTGGGCAGACCCTTGCTTCATCAATGCCAATCTAGATCTAATGTTGCAGGTCATGAGGGAGAGGAAGGAGGTCCTCTTCCTGGAGAGTGGCAGGAGGAGGCCAACTCATTGTGCAGCAGGGGCACCTCTCTGTTCAGTGTTATCTCACTCTGCCTCCTCTTCCCTGCCTCTCTTGCCTCCTGCTCCTCCTCCGATGAGCTGTCTCCTTCAAGGGCCTCACTGTCCTCAAGGCCCACACCTCTCTGGAGGGCCATGTTATGGAGAGCGCAACGACCACTACAATGACCAAGACCCTTGCAGGAGGGTATTGGAGCTTGCCACCCGACTAATTCAGGCACCAGAATCGCATCTTCAGAAGCCCAATGGTCTGCTCAATGGTAGGCCTGCTGAACAGGTGGCATCAGTTGTTTCATTTCTCTGCCTCTTGCTATGATTCCTGTGGAGACCACCAACAAACCAAAAGAATCAAATCCACTGACTGACCCCAACTTAGGAAACAAAAACCAAATGGACCAGATTTCATTTTTAAAAATTTTACTTTAACGTTCAAACCAAAAGCCAACATAAATTAAACATAAACTAACAATTAAACCATGACCAATGTATGTATATCTTAAAGGTTACATGTTAACTATCAGATGCAACCATAATGTATCTCATAAGTCTGTTGGCAGTCCTATCAGCAGGATGATGCCGAACTGTCACAAAGTCCTTTAAGTCTCCAAGTAGATCTCCAAATCCCTGTCTCCCAAGTTGAAAACACCAGTTTCCACTTGATGGTAGTTTCTCTGCAATCCAAACCCCACCGTTACTATCGCCACCAAAACTGTGCACCCTTTCACAACTTTTGTGGTTTTACTCACCTGGTGGTGTAGCTTCACTGGTCCCGCCCTATGTAACTTTTTACGCCACTATAAGTAATGGTAGCAACTTGCATTTTCCAAGGATCAGCTCTCAGAAAACAGATTCCATTGCAAAGAGCTTGCCTTTTATTAAAACAAACAGCTCCCAGCTTCTTTCAGATCAGCAGCTCTGGGAAACTTTTAAAAGCAACAACTAGCTTTTACCTAGCTTGCAGCCTATGAAGTCTTCGATTGAAAACTGAAAGCTAAGCTCCAATCACTTGTCTCTGGTTAAAAAAAAAAGTTTTTTTTGTTAACCGGGTTCTGACCTCCCAGAACATTCAAGTGAAGAGTTTCATTTTCAAATCGGGGCTGTCTCAAAAAATAACGCTTTAAATCCAAAGTCACAGCATCCAACATGTCAGCTGCACAGAACACAATCTGCACATGAGGGGCTGAATTTTGTGACCACAGCAGGGCTCCTGGAGGAATCCAGTCTTGGCCAGTTGGAGCTCTGTCAGAGCGATTTATGGCACAGGGCCGATTAACAGCCCAGCACCAGGAACCCCTTCCCTTTAAAGATGAGGATCCTGCATCCAAGAGCTGCTGACCAATCACAGGGCTGGCAGCTCCGCAGTATCAGCTGTGCCACCGGGAGGCGGTCACTGCCGGTACTGCAGAGGCCTCGGACCCAGGCCCAGCGCTAGAGAACTCGACCTCAGGTAAGTGAGGCAGGGTCGCTGGGGCCAGGCGAGGGCGGTCGGAAGGGTGGGCGTTTGGTGCATGGGGTCGGGGGTTCAGAGAGGTACAAGTTTTCCCGGCGAGGACCCTCTGCAGAGCACAGATTTCCCACAGAGCAGGGCCCCCTGCCTCAAGCCAGGAGGGAGGTTAACTTGTTTTACTGAGTGACCTCCCCATGTGGCACAGGCCCCCCTCGCCACTGGTTAAATCACTGCAGGAAGAGGCCCTTAAGTAGCCATTAATAGGCAACTTTAGGGCCTCACTTGGCCTCTGTACTGGAAGGCCATCTTCAACCTATCCCGCCCCCAACAAAATTGCGCTGCGACTGGCTCTCTGCCCCCCTCCTCCCGTCGTGACTCGATAGGCCCCACCCCACCTCAAAACCCATCTCGGGGGGACGCCCATAAAATTCAGCTCGAGTTCTCCATCACATTCTGTCTGGGGGTTCCATAGATGGGCCAGTAGCCATCTCTTCACGTGATTTCCCTTGTCCCCTTGGATCCATCTACACACTTTGGGGGATAGAGTGAAGTACCGAGGCAGCCTGGATTGGCGGAGGATGAAGGAGTCATGGCAGCTGCCAGGAATGTGAGCGCACACATGAAGGAAGCGCTTCATGTGTTTCAGACATGGCATCCTCCACGTTCCCAGCCTTTCAAAATTAAAAACTGCTGCTGACAAGCCTGTTAATGAGCTCTTAAATGAGCCTTGACAGGCAATTAAATGGAGGTGAGCACCCTACCCATTCCCTCCCTCCCTTTACAAATGGCATTGCGTTCAGGAGGCGGTGGGACCCAGTGCCGACCTCCACACACTCGCACCAGCTCCCGCACACAGAGGGCTTTAAAAATCCGACCCATTAACTCTGTTTCTCTCTCCACAGAGGCTGCCTGACCTGCTGAGTATTTCCAGCATTTTCTGAAGATATTTGGGTCGATGACCAAAGGTTTTGTCGAGATGTTCGGTTTTAAGGAGCAGTTTAAACAAGGCAAGAGAGGTGGAGAAGCAGAGAGGTTTAGGGGGGGATTTCCAGAGTTAGGCCCTGGCAGCGGAATGCACGGCTGCCAATGGTGGAGCAATTAAAATCGGGGATGCTCATGAGGCCAGAACTGGAGGAATGCAGATCTTGGATGGTTGTAGCTGGAGGTGATTACAGAGAGAGAGGCAAGCCCATGGATGGATTGGAAAACAAGGATCAGAATTTTAAAATTGAGGCACTGCTTAACTGGGAGCCAACATAGGTAAGTGAGCACAGGGGCAATGGATGAACAGGATTTGGTGTGAGTTAGGACATGGGAAGCAGAGTTTTGGATGGCCTCAAGTCTGCACAGGATAGTACGTCAGAGATCAGCCAAGAGTGCTGTTAATTAATCAAGTCTAGAGGTAACAAGGGCGTGGATGAGGGTTTCAGCAGCAGAGAAGCTGAGGCAGGGGCAGAGTTGGGCAATATTACACGGGTGGAAATAGGCAGTCTTAGCGATGGTGCAAATATGTGGTCGCCAGCACTTCTCAGGTCAAATGTGACACCGAGGTTGTGAACAGCCTTGTTCAGGCTTAGACAGCAGCCAAGGAGAGGGACAGATTTGGTCAATAGTGAGCAGAGGTTGTGGTGAGGACTTGAAAATGGGCTGAATTTTACGCCCCCCAAAGAACGGGATGGTGGAGGGGAGGGGTAGCGTAAAATGGAGCGGGGGGCTCGGGGGCCCCTTCCCGACCCGGTCCCGCCTCTGCCGACAGTTTACGCAGGGCGGCAGCAGCGGAAAATGGCCCACCCGCCCCAGGCCAATCAAGGCCCTTAAGTGGCCACTTAACGGCCACTTAAGGGCCTTCACCCACCTCCACGTGGATTATACCCATGGCAAGCGGGTGCCCTAGACCCGAGAAAAGCTGCCTGACAAAAGCACGCGGCTTTCTGACGGCCTGGGTTGGGGTGGCGGGGGGGGTGCCCTTCCTGATCAGGCACCCTGTGTCCGATGGAGGACTGCCCTCGCTGTCCCAACCACAGCCAACACCCAACACGCCCCCCCGTCCCCCCACTCGACCACCCTTGCCTCGCCGGGGCCCGACCGATCACCCCCGGCGAGGCAACAAAAACTTACCTTAGGTCCGGGGCTCCCCGACATTTTTTTCTGCAGGCTGGGCTGCAATCCCAGCAGTGGCCACCGCTCCCAGTGATACCGCCCCGATTGGACAGCAGCTCTATTAGGCGGGACTTCCTGCCTCAAGCAGGTGGAAGTCCTGTCTCAGAACAATTAAAGGCCAGGGACCCACAAAATCCGGGTCGGATCCCCAGGCCAGGTGGAAGTGGGTTCACCACCGATTTTTCAGTCGGTGGCCGGCTCCCGTCTGCCAAGGCTTAAATCCCGGCCTATGGCTTCGGTCTTGCAAATATTTAGTTTGAGAAAATTTCTGCCCATCCAGTACTGGATATTAGACAAGCAATCTAACAATTTAGAGACAGTGGAGAGGTCGAGAGAGGTGATGGTGAGGTAGAGCTGTGTGTCGTCAGCCCACGTGAAAACTAATGCAGTGTTTTCGGATGATGTCGCCAAGGGGCAGCATGTAGGTGAGAAATAGGAGGGAGCCAAGGATTGAACCTTGAGGGACACCAGAGGTAACAGTGCAGGAATGAGAAGAGGCACCGTTGTTGGCGATTCAATGGATACGATTAGATAAATAAAAATGGAACCAGGTGAGTGCAGTCCCAACTTGCTGTACGATGGTGGAGAGGCATTGGAGGAGGAAGGTGTGATCAGCTGTGTCAAAGGCTGCAGACAGTTGGAGGAAGGATGTTTACCTTTGTCATAGTCACATAGGATGGCATTGTGACTTTAATAAAAAGCCATTTTGGCTTGTGGCGGGGCAGAAACCTGATTGGAGGGATTGATCATTGGAGTTTCTTGAAAGTTGGGCATGGTTTTGGGAGGTGACAGCACATTTAAGGACTTTGGAAAGGGATATTAGAGATGGGGCCCAAGAGTTTCCCAAGAGAACAACACAGTCTGATTCTCAAACCTGGATCAACCAGCTCTACCCCAGTCTGGACAACTGCGAAGCTCCTGAGCACCTTGAGAACACTCAGCCTTTTGGGGAACGAGGTGGAGGAAATATTGTATTCTTTTACAATAATACTTTCTTTCTTTCTTTTGGGCCTCCTTGGGCTATATCCACATACAACATACCAGTGGTTACATGTTTGTTGAGTCCACGTACTTAGGTTTCTACCTGCTTCTAATCGTTTTGGCCTTTGCCTCTGCTATCCAATCTTTGTGTATTACACCGTAAGTGTGTAGGCCAGTTTTAATCTTTTACTATGGTGTGTGGTGTCTAATACTAAAAATGCTAAAGGAAAGGACACTGGGATATCTTGACCATTTAAATCATCTTAAAATATTCTATCAATGGAGATTCATTGGAACTGGATGTGTCTGCACTGAACAGACTATGCTTTTAAAAACTGCTCTGGTGAATTATCTGATATTTTTTAAGTTAGTTGTTCGCTACAGTAAAGGTGTAAGAAACCTGTACTTCCTTTGATGTCAGTGGTTTTCATTTAAAAATCCTGTACTCTGCCTGCTCCAACTGTTCTCCAATAACACCCATGCCCAGAACAGGACCACCCTAAATACCACAGTTGTACCTGAATCTACCGATGAACAGTGCCATGTAAGATCAGCTAATTTACAAAAAATATCCTTAAGATTAAACGGATGAAAGCTCCCCAAATGGCTTAGTGAATTTATCTGATGAGTTGTGCTATACAGAGGGAGGGGGAATCTATCTGTCTCATTGATTCTGGCTGTTATTCAGTAGTCGGTTGAAAATTCATGCAAGGAGAAGTCAGACTGAGCTTGGCTGTGATAATTCTCACAATCAAACAGCTTGCTGGCATTCACTGTCAAGACTTACCTACACATAAGAACATAAGAAATAGGAGCAGGAATAGACCATTCAGCCCCTCAAGCCTGCCCCACCATCCAATAAGACCATGATTGATCTGCCCCAGTCCTCAACTCCTCTTTCAAGCCTGCTCTGCCTAACCCTTGACTCCCCGAGATTTCAAAAATCTATCTATCTCCTCCTTAAATACATTGTGACCTAGCCTCCACAACTCTCTGAGGCTGAGAATTCCAGAGATTCACCACCCTCTGAGAGAAGAAATTCCTTTGCATCTCTGTTTTAAATGTGTGCCCCCTTAGTCTGTAACTATGTCCCCTAGTTCGAGATTCCCCCACTAGTGGAAACATATTCTCAACATCTACCCTGCCAAGCCCCCTTAAAATCTTATATGTTTCTAGAAGATTACCTCTCATTCTTCTAAACTCCAATAAATAAAGGCCTAACCTGTTTAGCCGTTCTTGATAAGACAACCCCTTCATCCCAGGAATCAGCCTAGTAAACCTTTTCTGAACTGCCTCCAATGCCAGTATATCCTTCTTTAAATACAGGGACCAAAACTATACACAGTGCTCCAGGTGTGGCCTCACCAACACCCTGTGCAGTTATAACAAGACTTCCCTATTTTTAAACTCTAACCTCCTAGCAATAAAGTCCAAAATTCCATTTGCCTTTCTAATTACTTGCTGCACCTGCATGCTAACCTTTAGTGTTTCATGCACAAGAACACCCAGATCCCTCTGTACTGCAGTATTTTGTAGTCTTTCTCCATCAAAATAATAATCTGCCTTTTTATTCTTCCTACCAAAGTGGATAACCTCACACTTCCCCACATTGAACTCCATCTGCCAAATTTGTGCCCGTTCACTTAACCCATGTATATCCCTTTGCAGATTCTTGGTGTCCTCATCACAACATGCCTTCCCACCTATTTTTGTATCGTCAGCAAATTTGGATACACTACACTCTGTCCCTTCCTCTAAGTCATTAATGTAGATAGTAAATAGCTGAGGCCCTAGGACCGATCCTTGTGGCAGCCCACAAGTTACGGCTTTCCAACCTGAAAAAGACCCATTGATCCCGACTCTCTGCCTTCTGTGTGTTAGCCAATCCTCAATCCATGCCAACACATTACCCCCAATACCCTGAGCTCCTATTTTGTGCAATAGCCCTTTATGTGTCACAATATCAAACACCTTTTGAAAATCCAAATACACAACATCTACTGGTTCACCTTTATCCACTCTGATTGTTATATCCTCAAAGAACTCTAACAAATTTGTCAAACATGATTTCCCTTTCATTAAACCATGTTGACTCTGTTTGATTGCATTATGTTTTTCTAAATGTCCTGCTATTTCTTCCTTCATAATGGACTCAAGCATTTTCCCAATGACCGATGTTAAGCTAACTAGTCTATAGTTTCCTGCTTTCTGTCTCCCTCCTTTCTTGAATAGGGTCGTCACATTAGCAGTTTTCCAATCCGCTGGTACCCTACCGGAATCCAGTGAGTTTTGGTATATTATGACCAATGCCTCCACTATCTCTGCAGCCATTTCTTTTAAAACCCTTGGGTGCAGGCCATCAGGTCCTGGCGACTTGTTTGTCTTTAGTCCCATCAGTTTGTCCAGCACCTTTTCCCTCGTGATAGAGATTGTTACAAGTTGCTCCCTCCCATTTGCACCTTGCTCATCTATTATTGTTGGGATGTTGATAGTGTCCTCCACTGTGAAGACTGATGCAAAATATTGGTTTAAATTATCTGCCATTTCCCTGTTCCCTGTTATTAATTTCCCAGTCTCATCCTCTAAGGGCCCCACACTTACTTTAGCTACTCTCTTCCTTTTAATATACCCAAAGAAGCTCTTACTGTTTGTTTTTATATTTCTTGCCAATTTACTCTCATAATCAATTTCCTCCCTCTTTATTAGTTTTTTAGTCATCCACTGCTGTTTTCTAAAAAATTCCCAATCCTCTGGCCTACCACTCATTTTCACCGCATTGTACGCCTTTGTTTATGGTTTGATACTTTCCTTAACTTCCTTTGTTATCCACGGGTGGTTCATCATTCTCTTCGAGTCCTTCCTTCTGACTGGAATAAATGTTTGCTGAATGTTATGAAATATCTGCTTAAAAGTTTGCCACTGCTCATCTACTGACATCTCCTGTAGTCTATCTTCCCAACCCACTTTAGACAACTCTTTCTTCATACCTCCGTAATTGCTTTTGTTTAAGTTGAAGACACTGGTTTGAGACCCGATTTGCTCACCCTCAAACTGAATTTGAAATTCTAACATGTTATGATCGCTTCCCCCTAAAGGATCCTTAACTACGATATCTCTTACTAATCCTACCTCATTACACATTACCAAATCTAAAATAGCCTGTTCCCTGGTAGATTCTGCAACATATTGCTCTAAGTAACAATCCCTGAGGCACTCTACAAATTTGTCTTTCGTGTTACCCTTGCCAATTTGATTTGTCCAGTCTATATGCAGATTGAAATCACCCATGATAATTGCAGTGCCCTTCTTACACACCTCCATTATTTCCTGATTAATATCTTGTTCTACAGAGAGGCAACTTTTCGGGGGCCTATAGATCACTCCCACCTGTGATTTCTTTCCCTTGCTATTCCTTATTTCCACCCAAACTGATTCTACATCATGATCTATTACACCTATATCATTATTCACAACTGCACTGATCCCTTCCTTTAATAGCAAAGCCACCCCACCTCCTTTTCCTTTCTACCTATTCTTCCGGAATATTGAATGATGAACATTTCAGTGAGTTATTGCATGTTGTTTAGCCTTGGTAAGGAAATTTATACCTGAGCTAAATTTCAATTTCTTCAGAAGAGAGAAAAGAAAACTTGCAAGGAAAAGCACAATTCAATGAACCAGGCATTATTCATGAGCAGGTAATTTTAGTATAATATATGGTTGTTACCGGGCAGAATATGTACATAGTCTGTGTCATCACAGGAAGTGATGTAACAGAACTTGTGCAGAACCTGGTGTAGAGTGTAAGTGGAAGCCATAGATGGTTGACATGTGTTAATAAACTCCTGTTCCTGTAACCATCATTCTCTTAGATATTCTGTACTAAGCCTTAATAGTATCAGAATATTATAGTAATTACTTAAGGAAAACAGAACCTATTTTAACAACCAAGACTTTGAATTTACTTATCTTTTGCATTATATTTGGAGTGTAATTAGGGTGCAATTTGGGGCAGAACCCATTGCTAACAGGCCTCCGCCCCGTAATGAGAACAGTGATCTTTCCGTTCTCGCCTGGCATATGTGCACATACAAATGCTGCTAGGAGGTTATTTTAATATTATTAATGGAGAATGACCAGTGTTTTTTTCGGGGTGTGAGGCTCTTTTTTTCTGGTCCCTTCCAAAGCTTTCCTTCTCTCCACGCCTCTGCCTGCTCCACCACTTGTACACGTTATTTAAAAGCAAATGAGCTGACTTAGCTTCTGGGATGAGCTGATAGGATTGGTGGGGTGGAAGTCCCTTCCTTGCAGTACATCATCAGCCCTGTGGAATTATGAATTCCAACCATTTAAAATCTCCATATCAAATTAAATGATTGAAGACTTAAATAAATATTGTGGGCTATCCTTGGTAATTCAATGGGTTAATTCACCATGGGGTGTAGTAGTGTTGTCTGTGTTCAGTTTGTTCAACTCATCTGGAATTCGAATGGAGATAAACAATTGTCTTCAATCTCCATTAGCAATAAATGGAAAAAAATATTTCACCCAGGGTTTCTGCTCTTGATCAGTTAAGTAACCTTCTCTGAAATGTTTATTTTGAGCATGTGCTGTATGACTTGAAAAAATGGTTTTAATTATTACACAATGCCAATTTTCGAGAAAGCCATTTGAAGATGAGCCTGAAGATTTGTTCTGAGCAAATTTCAATGAACTGCAAGATAGACATAATACCCATATTCATGTTCATAAAACATTCCAAAAAATAGATAGTGCTATTGTCGTGCATAAGTTAAAATAATATAGCCAGTGGAAATTCAAATTGAACAGGCCAGAAGTCCCTCAGCCAAATTAGCATTGCCCAAGACAAACTTCATGATGCTCATTCCCATAAGCCAACTCTATCCGCACTCTTGAACGAATGCCATAGTCTGCTTGACCTTTGCATATTTTACATTACAGAAGGCTGTGTCTATGAAATTATTAATAGAGCTGCCCTCTGGGAAGGGCAGGTACAATATATTAGCTTGAATTTGTCTGGCACTACTGTACTCCTAAGGAGTTGAAGATAAATGATTTTGAATAGACCTTCTATCCTATAATTAGTGCCTTTTCATAAAATCTGCATCTAGAAACTTAAACACTGATTTAAAGTTTTGGATGGAGCTGATAATGAGTTATGCTTTCTATATCTAAATATGAGTCTTTCTGTAAATGTACGTTTAGTACCGTTAAATTGCTCTGTTTTCCTTTTTCAGGAAGCCAGATTTAGGTCTTGTCTATTTTCAGGTGGCATATTTTTGGATGCCTTCCCATTTGCGAAAGGAACAGAATCTGGATGAATTAGGTCTTCTCCGCACCATCAGCACAGCACATAAAGCAATACAAATAGTGGCAAATGGTCCATTGCAGGAGTTATTGCAGGCTATAAAATTATAGGGCTGAATTTTCCTGGCCCCATGATGGCAGGCTTGGAGACAGGAGGACTGGGAAAATAGGAGAGTGGTGTTGGGATGGCTCCCCGATGCATTCCTGCCACCAGGGAAGTTTCCCATAGAGGCGAGCAGCCAATTCAGCTGATTACAGACCCAATTAGGTCCAATTTTATGGGCGCACCAGCATTTTGCCGGTGCAGCTGCCTTTCGCTGCATGCAGAGGCTGGTGTCTCTACGGAGGCATCCTTCTTGCGGCAGGCTAGGGGAGCCATTGGCGCCAGATGCTCCATGCCCCAAAGAGGGGGATGCCAGCAGGAAAGGGCACACCCACAGCCCAAACAATGCGCCCGGAAGGGTTTCCTCTCTGCTTCAAGAGGCCTAACAGCTTCACCCCTAATAATTTTAATTTTAAATACACGTCTCCAAGGTCACCTCCATGTGTCCTCACAGTGCCTGACATGCCTAAACAGTGCCCACCTCTCCAGGTGAGGCTGCCGGGGCTTCAGAGCTGCTGGCCCTCTGATGGACCAGCAGCATCAAGAGTTCACCCACGTTCCTTAATAGGATGGTAAGCGTGGAGGCAGCCAATTAGGAGGCTGCCTCCAGGAAGATTTGCACTGATGGGTGTGCTGCCAGTAAGTGTGACCCCTATTTGATCAGGGTCCCAAAGCCCATGGGAAAATCCACATTAGTCTGCTGCGGTGGATCTGTGCTGCATTGAATTGTATGAGAATGTTGAATTGAGAGAGAGCAAGCCTGAGAGAGAAAACAGTGCTGGAGAGCCACAGTTAAAAGCGGTGGCGGGACGTCAGTGAGAGTCAGAGCAAGCGCGTTTGAGAAAAGAGGAAAGAACAATCACAGGAAAGCAGGTAAGTGATGGTGTAAGATTAAAAATTTCAATCGATAAGTAAACAGTAAGTGAATTGATAAGAGTATTAGCACAAAGCAGGTCGAGAGGCATTAATTCAAATTAATACCTAGTTTCTAAAAGAGGGAATAGAGATTTTTTTTTCAGATCCTAGATGGCAGTTGAGACCTGTTGCTTGCAATTCCTATATCATATGGAATCATTAGGGGAGTTGGTGGTGTAGTGGTAATCTCACTGACCTAGTAATCTGGAGGCTGAGGCTACTGCCCTGGAGATGCAGGTTCAAATTCAATTTAATTCATTAAAAATATCTGGAATTTGAAGCTAGTCTCCGTAATAGCCTATCATCAATGGTCGTAAAAACCCACCTGGTTCACTAATGTCCATTAGGGAAGGAAATCTGCTGTCCTTACCTGGTTTGGCCTACATGTGACTTCAGATTCACAGCAATGTGGTTAACTCTTAACTGGCCCAGCCAGCCACTCAGTTGTCAAGGGCAATTAGGGATGGGCAACAAATGCTGGCCTTGCCAGTGATGCCCACATCCAATGAAAGAATGAAAAAAAGGACACTTCATGTGTCTTGGGGTACCAGCATGTAGGAAGTGTCTCCAGCTGCTTGTGCTCGAGCTCAGGCTTTCTGAGCTTGAGAGGCAGCTGGAGTCACTGTGGAGCATCGGGGAGGATGAGGGTTTCCTGGACTATGCATAACAGGCAGTAGTCAATCAACACACAGTGTGAGTTCAGCATAGTGGAAGGGTGGTCATCTGGAAGAGTCAGGAAGTGCAGCAGTCTTCAGGGTGTGTGCCACTCTCAAACCGGTACTCAGCTTTGGAGACTGCTGGGAATGACGACACCATGAAGGAGTGCAGTCCAGACCATGGCACCAATGGGCAAGGGACTGCACAGGAGGGAACAGCAAAGAGTAGAAATGCAGAGATGATAGGAAATTCCATAGTTAGGGGAACAGACAGGCATTTCTGCAACTGTCATCATGAGTCCTGCATGGTGTGTTGCATCATGGAGAGGATGCCAAAAATTCTGCAAGGGGAAGGGAGTGAGCCAGAAATTATGGTATACACTGGTACCAACAACATAGAAAGAGCAGGTATTGAGGACATATTAGAATTAGAATTAGAATTAGAACATTACAGCGCAGTACAGGCCCTTCGGCCCTCGATGTTGCGCCGATCATCTGACCTACACTATTCCATTTTCATCCATATGTCTATCCAATGACCACTTAAATGCCCTTAAAGTTGGCGAGTCTACTACTGTTGCAGGCAGGGCGTTCCACGCCCCTACTACTCTCTGCGTAAAGAAACTACCTCTGACATCTGTCCTATATCTTTCACCCCTCAACTTAAAGCTATGTCCCCTCGTGTTTCCCATCATCATCCGAGGAAAAAGACTCTCACTATCCACCCTATCTAACCCTCTGATTATCTTGTATGTCTCTATTAAGTCACCTCTCCTCCTCCTTCTCTCTAACGAAAACAACCCCAAGTCCCTCAGCCTTTCCTCGTAAGACCTTCCTTCCATACCAGGCAACATCCTAGTAAATCTCCTCTGCACCCTTTCCAAAGCTTCCACATCCTTCCTATAATGCGGTGACCAGAACTGCACGCAATACTCAAGGTGCGGCCTCACAAGAGTTTTGTACAGCTGCATCATGACCTCGTGGCTCCGAAACTCGATCCCCCTACTAATAAAAGCTAACACACCATATGCCTTCTTAACAGCCCTATTAACCTGGGTAGCAACTTTCAGGGATTTATGTACCTGGACACCAAGATCTCTCTGCTCATCTACACTACCAAGAATCTTCCCATTAGCCCAGTACTCTGCATTGCTGTTACTCCTTCCAAAGTGAATCACCTCACACTTCTCCGCATTAAACTCCATTTGCCATCTCTCAGCCCAGCTCTGCAGCCTATCTATGTCCCTCTGTACCCTACAACACCCTTCGACACTATCCACAACTCCACCGACCTTCGTGTCAGCCGCAAATTTACTAACCCACCCTTCTACACCTTCATCCAGGTCATTTATAAAAATGACAAACAGCAGTGGCCCCAAAACAGAACCTTGCGGTACACCACTAGTAACTAAACTCCAGGATGAATATTTGCCATCAACCACCACCCTCTGTCTTCTTTCAGCTAGCCAATTTCTGATCCAAAGCTCTAAATCACCTTCAACCCCATACTTCCGTATTTTCTGCAATAGCCTACCGTGGGGAACCTTATCAAACGCTAATGGTCAGACTTTCAGGAGCAAGGGAGGAAGTTAACAAATAGGACCTCGAAGGTAGTAATCTCTGGATTATTCCCAGTGCCATATGCTAGCTATAGTAGAAATAGGAAGATAGGGATTATCAATGTGTGGCTTGAGGCATGGTGCAGGAGGGAGGGCTTCACATTCTTGGGGCATTGGGACCATTTCTGGGGCAGGAAGCACTGATTCAAAGGGACGTGTTGGACCTCAACAGAGCTGGGACCAATTTCCTTGTAGGAGGTTTACTAGTGTGGTTGGGGAGGGTTTAAACTAAATTGGCAGAGGGATGGGCACCAGCACATGGAAGTAGTAAAGAAGAACGAGGGGCTGAATTTTACCGGCCCTTTGACGCCGTGGGTTGCGGTGCGGGGGCCAGTAAAATGCTATGGGGGGAGGCCTGCCTTGACCCGCGACATCGAGAAGGGCCTGCTGCATATTACTGGCGGCGGCGGGACCTTGGTGCAGCCCCCGCCCCCCCACACCGCCAGAGGGCGGGCCCTTCATCTCGAAATTAAAATAAGACCTAATGAAATGCAAATTCACCCACCAGCAGGCGGCGGCCGTCCCACTCCAATATCAGGGCTGCCGTCAATGCTCCGCGCACCTTCGGAACTCCGTACGGAGCTGCAGGTAAGAACCTGGTGGGGAGGGGGGAGTAATAAAATTGTCAGGGTGGGGGGAGGGGGTGGAGGAGTGGGGAGAACACATTTTATTGCATGTGGGGATGGTGGGAAGGGGTTAGAGGCCCAATGCTCAAAGGTGCGGGGGGGAAAGTTCAGGAAGGAAACAAATTGTTTTTTGAGAATAAATGCCACTTAAGTGACCATCGGGGGGTTGGGGAAGGGCCTCAACATCTTTATTCATTGCTAATAAAACTTCCCGATGACTGCACCTTTAAAAATTAAAATTACTTTGTAAGGGATTAAAGCCCTTTAAAAATGGTGCCAGCGCCTTTGCGGTGGTGCCGGATGCCGTTGCTGGGGACGCGGCGGCTGCCCCCTTACATCATCGGGGGCGACCACGCCACCCCCTCTATTTAAATGAGCCCCCGGAGGCTCAGGGATGGCGCATCCAAGCGGGATGCATGCCGGTTTTAGAGTGCGTCGCCACGAACTGCAGCGTACTCAGAAAATTCAGCCCAAGGCGTGTAAAGTAGTGAGAGCGTTGGATAGTATTAGAGAAGAAAGTGATACCATATTAGATAGATGCAGAGTAAGAAGGACTACGAGGAATACAAAGATAGGTTTAAAATACATGCATTTAAACACACAAAGTGTGATAAATAAGCTTGTTGAGCTACAAGCACAAATAGCTGTGTGGGAATATAATGTAGTGGCAATAATGGAAACAAGGCTTAAAAATGGTGAGGACTGGACATTTAATGTTCAGGGATGTAAAGATTCCATCAGACTGGAAAGTAACAAATATAACCCCTCTATTCAAGAAGGGGGAGAGGCAGAAAACAGGTTACTTTCGGCCAGTTAGCTTGACATCTGTCGTGGGGAAGCTATTAGAATTGATCATTAAGGAGGTTATAGCTGGGCACTTAGAAAAACTCAAGGTAATCGGGAATAGTCAGCATGGCTTTGTGAAAGGGAAATCATGGGCTGGATTCTATGTTGATGGTGGCCTGCATGTGCTGGTTTCACTCCACGGAGTCGCTGCAATCTTATATGTAGCAGCTCATTCACATGTCCGGGGCGAACCGCCCTCCCCTCCCTCCCCCGATGATGTGGAGGGGGCGGGCGAGCAGTCCCTGGCAATGGAATCCAATGCCACTGCACAGGCGCGGCGCCATTTTTAAAGGGCTTTGAGCCCTTACTGACAGTTTATATTATTAAAGGGACTGTGGATGTGAACTTATTAAAAATAATTGCAGAAGTATTCCCAGCCCCTCTCCCACCCCCCTCCCCAATAGCATTACATGTCTTCCTGCCCTTCCCCCCCCGAAATACTTACCTTGAATATATGATCTTCCGCATCCCCTCCCCCCCAAAGTTCAGAGCCTTTTACCTTTCCCCTTCCCATCACCCTGAAATCAATCAAGTAAGTTTGGCCCCACTTCCACCACCACCCACCCCCCCCCCCCCCCACATTGATAAACATACCTCCTCCCCCTCCCCAAAAGTGTCGCGCCTCGTTTCCCTGGACGGGGATCCGATGGCGCATCAGTGCCGGCCACCAGGATGAAGATCACGACGGCACATCAGGGAGCGACAGGAAATTCATTAATACAGGTGAGTTAATTATTTTACATATTTAAATTGAGGTCCCGTCACCAAGCAGCAGGGGGGCCACCATGAGGCCTCCCTGTTGCCAGCAAGATCAGGATGGGCCCTGCCGGCATTGAGGTCCATGGCGGGCCTCATCCAGGACAATCTTCACCCGGCCCACCACAGATCCCGACATCAAGGCCCCTATAAAATCCAGCCACAGATTTAACCAATTTATTGGAGTTCTTTGAAGGAGTAACATGCACCGTGGATAAAGGGGATCCTGTTGATGTACTGTGCTTGGATTTCCAGAAGGCATTTGACAAGGTGCCACATAAAAGGTTATTGTGCAAAGCAGGAGCTCATGGTGTAGGGAGTCACATATTAGCATGGATGGAAAATTGGCTGGCTGGCAGAGAACAAAGAGCATGCATAAATGGGTCCTTTTCTGATAGGCAGGATGTGATGAGTGGAGTCCCGCAGGGGTTTGTGCTGGGGCCTCAACTTTTTGCAATTTATATCAATGACTTAGATGAGGGGAGCGATGGCATGGTAGCTAAATTTGCAGATGACACAAAGATAGGTAGGAAAGTATGTTATGAAGAGGACATAAGTAAGTTGCAGACCGATATAGATAGGTTGAGTGAGTGAGCAAAAATTTGGCAGATGGAGTATAATGTGGGAAAATGTAAAGTTGTTCACTTAGGCAGGAAGAATAAAAAAGCAGACTATTACTTAAACGGAGAACAACTGCAGAATTTTAAGGTGCAGAGGGATCTAGGTGTTCTAGTGCATGAGTCACAAAAAGATAGTATGCAGGTACAGCAAGTAATAAAGAAGGCTAATGGAATGCTATCCTTTATTACGAGAGGAATTGAAAATAAAAGTAAGAATGTTATGCTTCAGTTATACAGGACATTGGTGAGACTACATCTCGAATACTATGTGCAGTTTTGGTCTCCTTAGTTAAGGAAGGATGCAAATGCATTGAAGGCAGTTCAGAGGAGGTTTACTAGATTGATACCTGGAATGAGCGGGTTGTCTTATGAGGAAAGGTTGGACAGACTGGGCTTCTTTACACTGGAGTTTAGAAGAGTGAGGGGAGACTTGATTGAAGTATAAAAGATCCTGAACAATCTTGACAAGGTGGATGGATGTTTCCTTTTGTAGGTGAGTCCAGAACTAGGGGGTACTGTTTTAAAATCAGGGATCGTCCTTTCAGGACAGAAATTAGGAGAATTTTTTTCTCTCAGAAGGATGTGTGACTTTGGAACTCTCTGCCTCAGAAGATGGTGAAGGCAGGGTCATTGAATATTTTTAAGGTAGAGGTAGATAGATTCTTGTTAGGTAAGGGAATCAAAGGTTATTGGGGGTAAAAGGGAGTGTGGAATTCGAGGCACAAACAGATCACTCATGATCTTATTGAATGGTGGAGCAGGCTGGAGGGGCTGAATGGCCTACTTCTGCTCCTAATTCATATGTTCGTATGTAGAAAAGATAGGAAAGGGAGATGGAGTGGCAGTTAGGGAAGACATTGTAGAGTTGGAAAGAGAGGATGTCCTTGAGGGGGCAAAGACAGAATCCATTTGGTTAGAGCTGAGAAGCAAAAAGGGTATGATCACATTACTAGGGATATTCTATAGGCCTTCAAATAGTGAGAGAGAGAGAGATAGAGGAGCAAATCTGCAAGAACTATAGAATGGCAATTTTGGTGACTTCAATTACCCAAATATTGATTGGGATTATGTTAGAGTAAAGGGTAAGGAGGGGGAGCAATTTCTGAAATGTATTCAGGAGACCTTCCTTGACCAGTATGTTCTTAGTCCAAATAGAAAGGAAGCATTGCTGGATCTGATACTGAGAGATGAGGTGGGCCAAGTGGACCAATGTCTGTGGGAGAGCATTGGGTCAGAGTAATCATCGGATCATAAGATTTAGATTATTAATGGAGAACAGCAAGGAACAATCTAAAGTGGAACTTCTAAATTGGAAAAGGGCTAACTTCAATGGGATGACAGGGGATCTAGTCAGGGTAAAATGGAACCAAAGACTGACAGGAAAAACGATAACCAAGCAATGGGTGAACTTTAAGGAGGAAATGTCTCAGGTACAGGCTAGGTACATTTCAACAAAGGTGAAAGGTAGTGGAACCAAAGCCAGGGCTCCTTGGATGACAAGGGAAATAGCGAATATGATGAAGCAAAAAAGAGGGTGTATGATGCATGTCAAGTGACTTCTGCAAGCAAGAACCATGCCAGATACAATAAGTTGAGAGGGGAAAGCAAAGAGGAAAATAAGACTGACAAAGAGAGAATGAGAATACAATGGCAGTTAACATAAAAGGGAACTCAAAAATCTACCGGCATGTAAATAGTCAGCGGAGGCCTATTAGGGACAAAGAAGGTGATATATGCATAGATGTGCAGGGCAAGGCTAGAATACTTAATGCATACTTTGTATCAGTGTTTACTAAGGAGGAGGATGCTGATATAATATTGGTAGAAGCAGAGATGGTAGAGGGAATTGATGGGGTGAAAATTGATAGGCAAGATGTACTGGATAGGCTGGTTATGCTTACAGTGGGTAAGTTGCCTGGTCCAGATGGCTTACATCCCAGGTTGCTAAAGGAAGAAGGGGTGGGGAAAGTGGAAGGGCTTGCCATAATCTTTCAATTTTCCCTAGCTACAGGGGCGGTGCCAGAGGATTGGAAAGTAGCAAATGTGACATCCTTATTCAAGAAAGTTTATAAGGACATTCCTAGTAACTACAGGCTGGTCAGTTTAAGATAAGTTGTGGGTAAAGTTTTAGAAACAAAAATCAGGGGAAAAAAATCAACAGGCACTTGCAGAGGTTTGAATTAATTAAGGAGAGCCAGCACAGATTATTAAAAAGGCAGATCATGCTTGACTAATAAGATTGAATTTTCTGATGAAGTAACAGAGAAGGTTGATGAAGAGAATGCAATGGATGTTGTCTATATGGATTTTAAGAATGCATTTGACAAAGTACCACATAAGAGGCTAGTTAACAAAATTGAGGCTCGTGGAAAAGAGACAGTTTGGATAAAATTTGATTTAAGGACAGAAAGGGCGGCACAGTGGCGCAGTGGTTAGCACCGCAGCCTCACAGCTCCAGCGACCCGGGTTCAATTCTGGGTACTGCCTGTGTGGAGTTTGCAAGTTCTCCCTGTGTCTGCGTGGGTTTTCTCCGGGTGCTCCGGTTTCCTGCCAAAAGACTTGCAGGTTGGTAGGTAAATTGGCCATTATAAATTGCCCCTAGTATAGGTAGGTGGTAGGGAAATATAGGGACAGGTGGGGATGTGGTAGGAATATGGGATTAGTGTAGGATTAGTATAAATGGGTGCTTGTTGGTCGGCACAGACTCGCTGGGCCGAAGGGCCTGTTTCAGTGCTGTATCTCTAAACTAAAACAGCAAGTTCTGGTAAATCGTTGTTTTTCGAACTGGAGAATGGTAGACAGTGGTGTTCCCCAACGGTCAGTGCTATGACCACTGTTTTTTTGATATCTATAAATTTGGATGTTGGAATACAGAGTAAAATTTCAAAATTTGTCAATAATATCAAATGTGAAGGTATGGCAAACAGTGCGGATGATACAAATCAATGGCCACAGGACATAGATAGGTTAGCAGAATGGGCAGACAAGTGGCAGATGGAATTTAATACAGACAAGTGTGAGTTAATGTATTTTGGCAACAGGGTTAGGGAGAAGCAATATATACTTAATGGCAAAATTCGAAAGAGTATGCAGGGACAGAGGGACCTTGGGGTTCATTTGCAAGGATGTTTGAAGGCGGTAGGAAATATCAGGAGAGTATGTAGCAGACCAAGAAGTCACTGGTTCAAATCCCGATACTCCCTTACTGAGTACAAACTCATCATTATGAATGCAACTTGTTAGTACCTTTCTCTACCCATGATCAGCAGGTGATCATGCCATACAGACAAAGGTGTTTTGAAGGGGGCAGTGGTGTAGCGGCTATGTTTGTTACTGGCTTAGTATCTAGTTGTCTGGATAAATAATTGAGTAGAATATGAGTTCAAATCCCACTGTGGTAGTTTGGGAATATGAATTCAAAACAAAATTTGGAAATAAACTGGTATTTGTGGGGCAATGGTAGCATACTGGTAATGTTTCTGGACTAGTAATTCAGAGGCCTAGGTAAATGACCTGGGGATACAGGTTCAGATTCCACCACAGTAGCTACTGGAATTTAAATTCAATTAATTAATACAAATCTGGAATTGAAAAGTAATTATGAAACTATCATTGATTTAAGCTGTGAGGAGGACGCTTAGACTCTGCAAAGGGACATAAACAGGCTATGAGGGTATGCAAGAATTTGTCAAGATAGAATATAATATGGGGAAGTGTAAAGTTATCCACTTTGGAAGGAACAATAGAAAAGCAGAATATTTTAGTTATATGAAAAGGAAGAAGGTGGGGAAATGGAACTGAAGGAATTGCTGCTTCAGAGAATCTGTGCAGACACGATGGGCTGAATAGCCTCCTTCTGCACTGTAACGATTCTGTGAAATACACCCATACCCCTCTATATTCTCTTACTCTTAGGTAACTGGTGTTTACTGGGGCAGGACACGCAGCTTGACAAAAACAAATTTGAGTGCTCTGTCTTGTAGTTTCAGCAGCACTAACGCTGTTGAGGCATTGAGCTCAATTTTTGTACAAAAATAACAAGAATACCAATTTTGGTCGACTCCTGAGCATTGCATTGATTCCAAAATATTTCTCTATAAATATCTCTAATTTTACATCACTACATTCATCTTCAGCAATTTGTAGAATTTGGTTTTGGTGACATTATATATTATGAAGACTGATAAAGATATTCATTACTCAAAGCACTGCCCTGTGGCTAACTAAAGGTGTTCAATAGTTATAGTTGATAAAAGGCCAGATGTTTGATAAATAACCCTGCCAGCCCCATTCCTCACGTATAGAAGGAGCACTGCCAACTTTGCTTCAGGTTGGAATGTTATGCATCATGGCCATGTAAGTATAGGACTTTCTTATTAATCCAGCCAGTGAAGATTTAAGTTTAATCTGTTCTTTTATAGTCAGCGGAATTTACTTCCAATCTCCAGCAAACACCTTTTCCTTCACTATGGTGCCTGCATGCCCACTTACATATTACTACGGTCCCCATCGTTTCCATCAGTGATCAACAAGTACTGTGCAGACATAATCGGAAGCATCAATCTGCAGGAACATTTGCTCATTGATTAAACCATAATAAAATCCAGCATGAGCTACAGAATTTGTTATGGCCGTTATGCTGCTGGTGTTTATAGGCAGAGAACCCAAGTGTAATAATTTGCATAAGATGTAGTGGGGTAGGGGGAAGACTAGAAATAAATATTAAAAAATGCTCAGCATCTGGTGCAATGCGTTTAGACAAGCCATGTACAATTTAGTAGTCTTACGTCAAAGGAATCCATCTGTTCTCTGCATAATGAAAGACCTAACAGCATAGAAATGGAGGAGTGCTATAAACTTTACAGCTATTGGCAAAACTACAAACCAACACAATGCTGCTGCAAAACTGTTTCAGAAATACATATCTGTTCAATTAAAGGGGGCTCACTTTTCATAAATAGGAAAGGAGAAACAACAGAGGGAATTTTAATGCTGAAACCTCGTGAGTTGAGAGTTGATAGGGGTAAAATAATTATTTGTTCGATTGGGAGTGTAACCTGGTTCCAACATTCTTTCTTCCTGGTTTAAGGGACGTGCATTTGGATGCCAGTGGGAAACCTACATACTGAAGTTAAGGATTGCCTATATTGGATGTGGATGGTTATATATTGACACAATTAACATCCTCAGGAGACATTAATGAGCTCTTCTTATATTAGTTTTAACTTGATTTCAAATTTAACTTGTGCAGTACGGACCTCCCAGGACTCTGGAAACTGATCAGGGTTTCAGAGGCGGTTTCAGCAGCAGTTCAGGTGGGTATTCAAACTTGTCATTATCTCACCTATTGCAGCTCACTTATTGCAGCTGGTGTCTCAGTTCACTCTGGCAAACGATTGGCAGGGAATGCTTGTGTGCATATAGCTTTTGTTCGACCTTGGAGGCTTTCAAATAGACAAGATCAGGATGGGAAGCACCTTGAAATACTCAGCAGGTCAGGCAGCATCTGTTTAGAGAGAAATAGAGTTAACATTTCAAATCTACGACCCTTCAGAACTGATGAAGGCTTGCAGATCTGAAACTTTAGCTCTGTTTCCTCTCTCCATATCGTGCAGACATAATCAGCCAGACCTGCTGAGTGTTTCCGGCACTTTCTGTTCTCATTTCAGAGTTCCAGCATCCACAGTATTTTGCTCTTATTGTGGGAAGCACCTTGGACATCATAAGAGGAAGACTATCACCACCCACAATAATGACAAAATGCTGTGGTGGGATCTGCATATGCACAGGAGGGAGTTGCCGAGGAAGGAGGTGCAGGGGAGGGAGGTGCATGGTAGAAAGGTGCCCAGGAGAGGGGCCGAAGTCGCAGGAGGCATTACCCATGTTACAGGGTTTACAAACAGAGGCTCGACTTCCTTGACCTCTCGGAAGTACAGTATTTACACAGGCTGCAATTGTCCCATCAGGTAGTGGCAGTCATCTGCAGCCTCCTACAGGAAGGCCTGTTTCCTCCTGGACCTGGTGGTCACTCAGTACCAGAGGCTGTGAAAGTGATTGCTGCCCTCAACTTTTTCACCTTTGGATCCTTTCAGGGAACTGCTGTGATATATCCAGGATCTCCGTCAAGGGCAATTAGGGATGGGCAACAAATGCTGGCCTTTTCAGTGACACCCACATCCCATCAAAGAATTTAAAAAAAGTCAGTTGCACAGAGATGCAAAAGACACGTTATGGCTGGCTTGTTTGTTAGGGCTGATAATTATGTAAACTTCCTCTGTGAGGACAATAACCAGAGTGAGCGGATGCTCAGATTCACCTCTCTAGCTGGATTCCCAAAGCTACAGGGTGCCATCAACAGTACAAACTCGGCAATCCGAGGATTGCCACAACAATCAGGAGTTTTATAAACTGCAAGGGATATCCATCCTTCAATGTGTAGCTGGTGTGCAATCACAAGAAGAGGTTCATACAGGTCTGTGCCAGATTCCCTGGGAGCTGACATAATGCCTTCAGACTGAAGCAGCCCAACATATCAGACCATTTTGTTCCAAGAAGCAGACTTAAAAGCTGGCTTGTTGTGGATACCTAGCTCATGACTGCTGTGAGGAACCCCAGCAATGAAGCACAAGAGTGATACAACGAGAGCCACATGATCACCAGGTGTGTCATAAAACAAGCCATTGGAATGTTGTAGATAGGTCTGGACGTGCCCTTCAGTACTCACCAGACAGGGTTTCCAGAATGATAGAGATGTGATGCGTCCTGTACAACATTTCATAGCACAGAGGATTGCAGGTGGAGGAGAACCAAGGGGATCATCTCTCATCTTCGGAGCAACATCGAGGAGGAACAGCAGCAGGGTGAAGATGGGGCACCCATTGCCAGACAAGCCATTTACATTGCAGCAAGGATTGCCAGGGAGGTCCTAATATTGCAAAGGTTCATCTAGTGTGAGGCATAATAAATGAAAACCAGTAGTTTGCTCACACCTCGTCCCCCTCCCCCTCCCTTTACACCAAAGAATCCTTAAACCACTCATCCACCCATTGCACATCTGTCCAATGGATCCCATCGTGTATCAACATTCATCATGAAACAAATGGTTTTATAAGAAATGAAACTTGCCAACATAACATTTTCTCAGACCATGTGCACACTCTTGGAGAATTGCAATTGACCTCCAACAACCACAAACATCTTACACAACACGATGGAGGGTATCCTCAGTGTGAAGACAGGACGTCGTCTTCACAAGGACAGTGCGGTGGACACTCCTACCAATGTCATGGACAGATGCATCTGTGACCAATAGATTGGTGAGGACGAGGTCAAGTAGGTTTTTCCCTCTTGTTGGTTCTCTCACTACCCGCTGTGGGCCCAGTCTGGCAGATATGTCCTTCAGGACTTGGCCAGCTCAGTCAGTAATGCTGCTACCAAGCCACTTTTCATGATGGACATTGAAAACCCCACCTAGAGTACATTCTGTCCCCTTGCCATCCTGACTGCTTCTTCCAAGTGGTGTTCAACATGGAGGAGTACTGATTCATCAGTTGAGGGAGGGCGGTAGGTGGTAATCAGCAGGAGGTTACCTTGCTCATGTTTGATCTGATACCATCATGGGGTCCAGAGTCAATGTTGAGGACAGTCATTGGGACAGGACATACTGAAGGATGATCATTGGGGAGTCTGGGACAATGGCTATAAGGTATGATTCTTTGAGTATGATTATGTCAGGCTGTTGCTTGACTAGTCTGTGGGACAGCCTTTCTTTTGTCTTCCAGGCATGCAGTAAGAATCGCAGAACATCCATGAGGACGATTTCTCCAAGATCTCTATCCTTCTGAGGATGCATAATCACAGGACGAACTGCCATGCACCAGTGCAGATACTTGCACTTTGGTAGGTTAGACAGTTAGTTGGGTTTTCACCTGGTGATTCACAAGTCACAAATGAGTGTGAGCAGACACTGGTAACAAGAAAAGCTGTGGAGAGCCTGCGTCAAGGGACGCAATCCTCTCCAAGCTCTCCTCAGCTGGACACAGAATCTTGGGGAGCTATCGTTGAGAAGGATAATGCGAGAGGTGCATCAGCAACTTAGCCAAGTACTGATAGGGATGATGGCGGTAGAGGACATGGAAGTTGGAACGTGATTTAAAACACTTCCACTTGTCACTTACTGCACCTCCCACCACCACCCACCTCAGCCAGTACCCAACATGTTGCCTCATCTCCTGATAGCTAAGTCTACCCCTGAACAGTTACAGGTAGAACAGGCTTTGGTGGGACTCTTGGGGATCCAAAACCCAGATAAAATTGGCCAAAAACATTTCAGTGGTCAAATCAGGGATCTGAGCAGCCTACCTCTACCTCTGCTGAAGCCACATGCGATGCACCATGTAGAAGCAGTCAAAAGCGTAATTTGAAGAAATTGTAATTCATTAAGTGTATGCACATGGGCGTTTGACAAAATAATATGTTGTTAAGTTTTCTTATTTTATAATGCCAGATAAAATGTAATGATTTACACCACTTCCACATCTTGCTATTATTGTGTCCCAAGGGCCAGCTTGCCCTTTCATTTGTTTTATACTGAATGTCAATACATGTTGGGACCCATTGGGCAGATGTGCAATGGGCGGATGAGTGGTTGAAGGACTGTTTAGTGTAAAGGGAGTTGAGGGAAAGGTGGTGTTTGTGCTATGGTGGGAGCAAACCGCAGATCTGATTTGCTAGTCAAACACTAGGTGAACCTTTGTGATATTATGGCATGCCTGGCAGCAATTTAAGCAGCTGGCCTGGTAATGGGTGCTCCATGTTCATCCGACTGCTCCACCACCTCTATGCTCTCTGCGACTAAAGAGGAGCAATGAACCCCATTGCCCTCCTCCACCTGCAAAGCTCCTTCTTGTGCACCTCTCTCCTGCATACTGATCCCACCACAACATGTCTTCAATGAGGTGGATGGTGATGGCTTCCTCTTTTGACGTCATAGAGTCATTACGGCACAGGAGACCATTCGGCCCATTGCATCCATGCCAGCTCTCTGTAGAGCAATCAAGTCAGTCCCATTCCCTTGTTCTAACCCTGTAATCCTGCAAGTTCAAATAGCTCAAGTGCCCATCCAATTTCCTTTTGAAATCATTCATCGTCTCTGCTTCCACCATCCTTAGAGGCAGCAAGTTTCAGGTCATTAACACTTGCTACGTAAAAATGTTCTTCCTTACATCCCCCCTGCATCTCTTTCCTAAAATCTTAAATTTGTGTCCCCTAGTCCTTGTACCATCAGCTAATGGGAACAGTTTTTCTTTGTCTACCTTATGTAAATCTGTAATAATCTTGTACACTTCTAATAAATCTTCCCTCAACCTCCTTTGCTCCAAGGAGAACAAGAACAGCTTCTCCAAACTAACTTGGTAACTAAAATCCCTCATTCCTGGAACCATTCTAGTAAATCTCCTCAAGGACCCTTACATCCTTCCTAAAGTTTGGTGACCAGAATTAGACTCCAGCTGTGGCCTAACCAGAACTTTATAAAGGTTCAGCATAACTTCCCCGCTTTTGTACTTAATGGCTGAGTTTTACGCTCCATGCAGGAGCGGGCTGGAGGTGGGGTGGGGGCCTAAAATTGAGTGGGAGGCGGGGGATATGGAGGGGGGGTGGGTGCAGTTCCTGTCGCCTTTCCTCCCTGCTGCAATTTTACAAGCGGTGATTTAGGTGACAAATGGCCTTCCTGCCCCAGGCCAATTAATGCCCTTAAGTGGACAATTAATTGCTACTGAAGGGCCTCCTCCTGCTGCCGCTGGAATATTACCAGCAGCGGGCAGACAGCTCAGTAGCTCAGAAGGCCACCCAGTAAAATTTGGCGGCCTGCTCGCGGGTTCTTTGCGGGGGGGCGCCTCCTGATCAGGCACCCTGTCCCTGATGGAGCGCTTCCCCGCCCCCCACCGCCACTCCGTGACACAAGCCGTCCCCACTGGAGCACCTCCCCTCCTCCTCTCGAGCGATCCTGTCCCCCCAACCCCACAACCTTGCCAGGCGCAGCCAGTTACCTGGTAAGGTTTCAAACACTTACCTGCATTCTGGAGCCTTGTCCATGTTGCCAGTCCTGGCTGGGTGCAGTCGCAGCAGTGCCCACTGCTCCTGGAGGCACTGCAGAAACTGAAAAGCTGCTGGCCCACAGATTGGCTGTCAACTCATGGAGGCGTGACTTCCTGCCTCAGAGGGGTGGAAGTCCCGCCCAAGGCCAATTAAGGGCCTGGGCCACGTAAAATCACAGTGTGGCTTCCAGGCCCGGTGGAGGCAGGCTCACAACCAACTTTTTCTGCTGGTGGGCAGGGTCTCTGGTCCGACATAATATTCTGGCCAACACCTCTATTTATGAAGCCCAAGATTCCATATGCTTTGCTAACCAGTCTCTCAATATGTCCTGCCAGCTTCAGAGATCTATGCACATGAACCCCCAGGTCCCTCTGTTCCTGCACACTCTTTAGAACTGTGCCATTACATCAATATTGCCTCTCCCTATTCCTTCTTCCAAAATGCATCAACTCACCTTCCCTTGTTAAATTCCATCTGTCACTTGTCTGCCCATTCTGCTCGCCTATCTATGTCCAGGTGCTGTAGATTGGAATCATCAGTGGCGCAGTGGTTAGCACCGCAGCCTCACAGCTCCAGCGACCCGGGTTCAATTCTGGGTACTGCCTGTGTGGAGTTTGCAATTTCTCCCTGTGTCTGCGTGGGTTTCCTCTGGGTGCTCCGGTTTCCTCCCACAGCCAAAAGACTTGCAGGTTGATAGATAAATTGGCCATTATAAATTGCCCCTAGTATAGGTAGGTGGTAGGGAAATATAGGGACAGGTGAGGATGTGGTAGGAATATGGGATTAGTGTAGGATTAGTATAAATTGATGGTTAATGGTCGGCACAGACTCGGTGGGCCGAAGGGCCTGTTTCAGTGCTGTATCTCTAAATCTAAATCTAAAAATCCTCACTGTTTGTCACACCTCCAAGTTTGGCATCATTGGAAAATATTGAGATTTTACCCTGTATTCCAATATCCAATTCATTTATATATATCAAAAACAGAAGAGGACCCAGCACTGACCCTTGGGGAACACCACCGTCGACCATCCTCCAGTCTGAAAAACAACCATTTACCATGACTTGCTGTTTTCTGTCCTTAAGCTAAGTTTTATCC
Source organism: Heterodontus francisci (assembly GCF_036365525.1). Taxonomy (NCBI): domain Eukaryota; kingdom Metazoa; phylum Chordata; class Chondrichthyes; order Heterodontiformes; family Heterodontidae; genus Heterodontus; species Heterodontus francisci. The sequence continues at coordinate 67,264,799 of NC_090388.1, forward strand.
AAACTCACTGACCCTCTTATTCAGGAGTCTCAATTTTGTTAATCAGCCTTTTATGTGGTACTTTGTAAAACAGTTTCTTAAAATTCATCTCAGCAATATCCATTGCATTTCCTTCATCAACCTTTTCTGTTACTTCATCAAAAAATTCAATTTGATGTGTTGAGCACATCCAGGGTGCTTCCCATCCTGATCTTGTCAGTTTGAAAGCCTCCCAGGTTGAAAAGGTTGTATGCTCACAAGCACCTCTCTGTCAAACATTTGCAAGTGGGAACTACAATGAGACAATGACAAGATTAAATTCTCGCCTCCTTTTCCCTAGTCAGTTTCCTGAGCCCCGGAAATCCATGCTGCACAAGTTAAATTTGTAGCCAAGTTAAAATCAGTTTAAATAGACATGCATAATGTGTTGTAAGGACGTTAATTACCCAAAAAATGACCCCAGCTGCATCCAAATATTAAACTTCTGACTTCAAGTAGATTACTTGCATCCAAATGCGCCTCTGTTAAACCAGAATTATGGTGCGTTAGAACTGGGTTGCTCTCTGACTCTGAAAATCAAGAACTTTTGCTCCCCACCTGCCCCCAGGGTACCCATTCTTGGGGGTTAAAATTCCTTCCAAGGCTCAAAGAGTGCGAAGTTGAACAGGGTCTGATAATAGTTTCAGGTATCAAAGTGAGTGATTAACTTGTGCTTGTTGCAGGCAGCACGCAAGCTTCATCTTGCCTGCTAGTTTGCATGATAGCTGTGCGCAGCCAGTGCCAAACACACTGCTGAATGGCTGCATGCCTCTGCATGGGGTCCAGGTTTGTGTGGCGTGAGCATCACTTAAAGCTAGCCTGCACTACTTAAAGCCAGCCTGCACCTTTTAAATGGAATATGAAGAGAATGCAGAAAAGAATGTGAGCAAGAAGAACACTGAATTATGGTACAACACTGCAGAGAGTTTGCTACAAGGTGCTCTGACACTGGTCTGGACATCTTGGTGGAATAGGTGTTTCGGAAGAAAGAGGTCCTCTATCCACTGAGGGCCAGGAAGCCCTGCAGACAAACTGTGTGAAGGCAATGGGAGCAGATTGCCATGGAGGTCAATGCCAGGTGTCTAGCTCTGAGGACCTGGATGCAGTGCCGCAAGAAGTTCAATGACCTCACACAAATGGTCAAGGTCATTGAATGCAGCTTCAAAAGCCTTATCCCACCAATTGCACCACGAGCCTCACACATTGCTCAATTCACCACACCATCATCATTCACCTACCAACAATCTCCATCAATCACAACTGATAAATAACATGCATAACTTCAACTCACCTCACACATTTAGCACTTCTGAAAGCCTCACATCTCACAGTGATTCAATCCCGACAGGCATATCCACCCAAACACATTGCACCACACTCATAGACACACTTCCCTCTTTCCTCCAGGACAGGTTGGTGCATAACCGGAGGCAGAGGAGCTAATCAGCAAGAGACAGGTGCGGCTTCATGTCCTTACCCTCATGGAGGAGATGGTGCTCTCCATCATTGGAGTAGCCATGACTGAGGACATGGCCACCTGCGGTAGGGCTGAAACCATTGAAGATGATGGTCTGTTCATTGGTAATCCTCCTTCTCACATCCCACTACCTCTCATCCAACACTCTCTTCTGATTTACAAGCTGCAGGTGGTGTAATGTTGCACCTCTTGCTTTCCCCCCTCCCCTCATCACAACCCTACCCTTGTGCCTTTCTGCTTTCAGATACCCAAGAACTGAAACCTGGCCAAGCAGTGGTGGAAACGAAAAAGCTGGAAGAGCAGGAAGACAGTGATGAAGACAAAACATGGTCAGTCACTTTCACGCTCGCAGGCATAAGTTCAGTTACTGACACTGTGCCCATATAGAGGGTAGCTTCATGGTGGGATCTGCACGTAGTGAGACACTAGGTATGAATGGCCTGCAACTAGGGCAGGGAACAAGGGTAACACAGGTGCCAGCGCGCCAAAGGGCAAGGTTGCACAGAGTTCCGCTGCAGAGGACTCAGAAGAGGACATCATTGGGGTGGCCTACAGAATAAAGTTGATAGGCAGGCACAGGGAAATATGGTGCATTGGCAGGCCTGCCAGAAGGCCTGTGGTCAATGTCCAGGAACATGGAGGGGTCCGGCAGTAACTTGGCACAGGGCTTTGTACAGAACTTTGAGCCCATCCTCTCCAGTGAGGAAGTGGTGGCCAACCCCATGGGAACACTTGTGGACCCATCCATAATGCAGCGTCTGATGACCAATGTCTCAGTTTCCATTGCAGCACAAGCAGAAGCCACCCAACATCTGGGTGCTGCAATGGATGCTCAGACTGAAGTCATGCAAACTTCCATGAAGTCTCAAACTACTGCCATCGTAGCTGTGATGCCAGTGTTCAAAGGGGCTTGCAGGGTCACACAGCAGTCCAGCAATCTGCCCTCCAAAAGATTACTAGGATTGCTGAGGTGCTGCCCTGGGGGAGTGGCAGTGGCACCGTTGAGCATGAACTTGTTGTCCCCTTTCTGGATGACAGCATTTGCTCCCTTCTGCCACCCACACCAAGATGGTGTAATCCAAAGCTGGACTTTCTAGTGCCAGAGCTGCTCGAGGGTGTCCTGCAAGGTCTCCCCCACTGAAAGTCAGCAGCCTTCCACCAACAATGCTGCAGCCCTGGGAGCACTAGGACAGCAAAGGCACATGGAAGACAGGTTCTAACAGAATGCATAGAGTGATTAGTTGACTTTTGTATGCAATGTGGCTTGATTTGATTTATAAATGTAGTTTGGAGTCTTTATTTTGCAATGGCTTTAATTTCAGCAATGTGGTCAAGCAGACACTGTGATGATCAGTGACAGAGGGAAGATAAGGTTGGTGAATGTGTAATTCGGGTTGAATTTACTGTATCGCAGTCAGATGAGTTGATCAAGGACAGCCTGACCAGAAAGGGGCTGGGTTGGTTGCCTCCTCCTTTCTTCCTTCTTCTCATCCTCCTCAGCTGCTTGCCCTATAGCTGGTGGTAAGGACAGTTTTAGGCTGGCGAAGATGTGCAGCATGCAGAAAATCACAGAAAATCTTGACATGCATTCTGCCAAGTACTGCAGGGCTCCTCCAGGCAGCAGAAACATTGTTTAAGCATCCCGATGGTCTGCTCTATCACGTCACGTGGCAGTATGGCTCTTGTTATATGCTTGCTGCCCATGTGTATGTGTGTTGTGCACCGGAGTCATGAACCATGTGGTCAGCAGATAACCTTTGTCACCCAGTAGTCATACTCTAGTTTCTCGTGGTGGCTCAAATGCACATGCAGACTGCTGCAGAATGAGGGCATCATGACTGCTACCAGAGTACAATACACTGTCAGAGGCCAGCTGGACATTGAGGGAGTGGAATCCCTTCTGGTTGCGGTATATCTCAAAGTTGACATGCAGTGAGCCCAAATCGACATTTGTGCAGTCAATGGCACCCAGAGAATGGGGAAGCCAGCAATCCAATCAAAGTCCCATGCTCGATATGCCTGCTTCTGTCTGGCAGATCAGAATAAAATGTATTGATTCCAGTTCTCTTGGAATTCAGAGCCACGGTGACTGGACCATATGCACCAGCAGACGGCGAGCTGAAAGATGTTATGAATATCTGCAGCTCCAGCCTGGAAGGAGGCAGACGGATAAAATGTTCGTGGCCATGGTCATCTGCATAGCCATTGGCAAAGCTGTCCTCGCCCTGCTCTGAGGCTGCAGTTTTATCTGCAGCAGGTGTCAGATTTCAATGTGGATCTCCTTAGTGAAGCAAAGACATCCAAGAAGTGTGCAAAATACTGCACGCACGTCTGGTAGAAAGTGGATTGTGCAGAATCCTAGAACTCAGCACGAAGTCTTTCAGTGCATGCTACACCTCTCCCCGTCGGCGTCAGCAACTTTTAAAAAAACTCCGAAAACCACCAAACACTTCTACAATTGCAGCAAGAGGCAGTAGAAATCAATAAACAACTAGTTGAAAGTAGTTGATGATTCCTTTAGATAGCGCTGGTGGGAGGTCCTTCCTGCTGCTCAAGGCGTGTTCAGCTGTGCAAAGTGAACAGGGGATGTTAGCTCAAGCGTTGAGCTCCAAAATAGCAGCACTGCCATTAATGCAGTGTTCACATTGATCGATATCACATCTGCCTACTCTGCTCCCTGCACATACGCTAATGCCCACACCAAAGTGACATTCAGTGCGGTTAACGTCAGAAGTGTGTGCGTGCATGGCGAACGCCATTTTGGTGGCAAAGCCTTTGTGCCAAGAAACTAGTTGCTATGGAGTCGAATTTTGTGGCCTAACTCTTTTGTTAGGACATGCCAATTTATTGAAGGACCTGCTGCTCTTTTCTACAGCTTTAGCATTATTTAGACCAGCTGCAAAATGCATTTCATTAATGTCAGGGTTCAGTACTAGCAGAGACAGAAATACCTTGTACACAGCTATTAACAGCATGACCCTTAATAAAAGTATTAATTATCTTCAGAAATACGAGGTAGTATTGGTGACTGCAACTACAGTGCTTCACTGTGAATATCCCCTACAAAGCAAGCCACAGTACAAATTCACCGTGCGTCACAATTTCAATTGGAATAAAGCAAATTGCAAAAAAGGTGTTTGTGCCGAGAAGCCAAGGAGAAAATTGAGCCCAGTATGTGACCCATGCATATTTTGTATTCATTGAGGGAACCATATAATTAAGAGATATATAAGACAGCAAGTTAGAATTAAAGACACATGATACGACCCAGTGAGAACAAAGGCAGAAATGCCAACTATATGCCAGATTGATGGCAACCGCAGGTAATATTTTTGGTCCTGATGAATACCGCGTGGTTACTGCTGATCTTGAACGAGGTGGTTAGGCAGTGTCAAGGTACAGATAAGATTGATAACAGGGATGAGAACACGCCACACAAAAAGTAATACTCTTGCCTTTGATTTCTCATGATGCTCAGACCTTGGGAAAGAGATTAGCATTTTTAATACAAACACTACATGGCACTGCAGTGTCAAATTGACCTTCCCAGAAACAAAAAAAAATGTGAAGGCAATAAAAAGATTTGCTATAGGTAGGTCAGCACTTAGGCCATAAAACAATAAGGGGAACAGTTTTAATTCTTAACTCGAAGCATAGAATCCAGAAGAAAGGAGGTAATGGCAAATGTGTACACAACTTTAAGCCACACATGTAATCCTGCAAACAGTTTAAAGCACCCTCAAGTTGTCGGAGTTCAGGTATCACAGTTTCAACTTGAGATCAAGAGTGACCTGATAAAACTCTTGATAATCCTGGAGAACCCAAAGTCAATAATGATAGATTTTCTGAGCCCCCACCATTGCCTCAGCTGCCTAGGCCTCAACTTCTAGAATTCCCTCCATAAACGTCTCTGCTTCTCTAAAATAAAAGCGAAACACTGTGGATGCTGGAAATCTGAAATAAAGAAGAAAATGCTGAAAATATTCAACAGGTAGAGCAGTAGTTGTGAAGAAAGAAACAGCTTTATCAGGTCCATTATTTATGGGGAGGCAGGGAGTACGGCTGCAGACTGTGCAAGCCCCAAATTCCCGGGAACAAGAAAGTCCTGAGCTTCATTATCATTTTATTTACTCCAATTCCAGGAAGGATTGCAGGAAAGAAATGGGGCAGGGAGTTGGAGGGGGAGTGGGGTGGGGGAAAGCAGTCAGACAAGCAATCAGAAAGGTGGGAGAGACTGAGGACCAGAAGCTGTGGGGTGGGGGTGGTCAGACCAGCATTCGGGACGGACGAATTGATCACAGGACAGAAGCTTTCAGATCCAGGGTTTGGAGGAGGGAGTCAACCAATGGTGGCAGGTTTGCTTGAGGGGCTGCGGGAAACAGACCTGCTCCTCTTGGCTCATAAGCATTGCTATGATCAAGAATGAGAGGGCACAGATATTAAAGTAATTCGTAAAAGAAGCAAAAGTGACACGAGGAAAAGCTTTTTCACGCAGCGAGTTGTTAAGATCTGGAATGCACTGCCTGAGAGTATGGTGGAGGCAGATTCCATTGAAGCATTCTAAAGGGACCAAGACTGTTATATGAAAAGGAAGAATGCGCAGGGTTATAGGAAGAAGGCGGGGGAGTGGCACTAGATGAAGTGCTCATTCAGCGAGCCAGTGCATACACGATGGGCCGAATGGCCTCCTTCTGCACAGTAACAATTCTGCGATTCTGTGATATGGAAAGTACTTTGTTGCTGGATCCAGCTGCTCCCATCTCCATTTTGCTGCCGAGTTTCTCAAGCCCTGGGAAACCAGGCCAGCCAGAGTTAAATTTAAATCAGGTTCTCAATTGCACTGTGGTTTAAATATTATAACGAGGCATTTAACCTCTCAAAAGTGGAAGACTGACATACCGCAGCCACCGCTGAAAAAACTGGCAGCAGGCACAGACACAGAAAGATGTGGATGCATTACACAATTTAATATTTTAAACCTCCACCGCACCAAATTCTACCCATCATGGGGGAGTTAAAATTCTCCACAACTTTTCAGGATTGGCCCTAATATTCACAGGGGTGAGATCTCCAAATGGCGGGGGAGGAATTGTGGTCAGGAAATCTGGAAGTCACCCTGATTGATGGCTTTGGCTCCCTGTTGGGTGGGAATGCTCTTGAAGAGATGTATTGCAGGAATAAGTAGGTTTCCTTTTGCGGGGTAGAGATTGTGAGGGTGGTGAGGCTGGTGGGTGGATACAGCTTGATTTAGAAGGTGAGGGGTTCAGTGATCACGGGGAATTGGAAGGAGATGAAAAGTTGGGGGTACACATTGATTGTAGGGAAGAATCCAATCGCATGGATTGGGATACAGGTTTGCTTGTGCAGCCAGGGGGAAGAACTGTTGCTCTTCTTGGCCCACAAGCAGTGCTGTAAACACCTGTATTCGGCATCCAGCATTCGGACCCAGGTTGGGTTCGGGTTGGCTGTTGTCGTCGGATCAGGCCCAGGTCAGGTTTTAATTTTATCCCCAAGCCAGGCTTTAACTCCTTCTTTGGCCTCCTTATCTCGAGAGACAATGGGTAAGCGCCTGGAGGTGGTCAGTGATGTGTGGAGCAGCGCCTGGAGTGGCTATAAAGGCTAATTCTAGAGTGACAGGCTCTTCCACAGGTGCTGCAGAAAAATTTGTTTGTCGGGGCTGTTACACAGTTGGCTCTCCCCTTGCGCTTTTGTCTTTTTTCGTGCCAACTGCTAGGTCTCTTCGACTCGCCACACTTTAGCCCCGCCTTTATGACTGCCCACCAGCTCTGGCGATCGCTGGCAACTGACTCCCACGACTTGTGATCAATGTCACAGGACTTCATGTCGCGTTTGCAGACGTCTTTGAAGCGGAGACATGGACGGCCGGTGGGTCTGATACCAGTGGCGAGCTCACTGTACAATGTGTCTTTGGGGATCCTGCCATCTTCCATGCGGCTCACATGGCCAAGCCATCTCAAGCGCCGCTGACTCAGTAGTGTGTATAAGCTGGGGATGTTGGCCGCCTCGAGGACTTCTGTGTTGGTGATACGGTCCTGCCACCTGATGCCAAGTATTCTCCGGAGGCAGCGAAGATGGAATGAATTGAGACGTCACTCTTGGTTGACCAGGCCTCGCTGCCATAGAGCAAGGTATTGAGGACACAGGCTTGATACACTCGGACTTTTGTGTTCCGTGTCAGTGCGCCATTTTCCCACACTCTCTTGGCCATTCTAACCATTCTATACCATTCTAATCAGCTATTTACTCAGGTATTGAAGGAGTTAATTTGCATTAACGACTGTTGCTGGGAGTCAATTCCAAAGTCCATCACTCCATGAAAAGGAATTACAGTTGCGAATCCTTTAACATTTTTTCAGGTTTGCTAATTTTGTACAATTTAAAAAGCCCACTTGTGATCATATTTTGAAGACCGAGATTATGTTTATTTTAAACCCTTTTATTCTCAATTCAAAGTGTTACAATCTGAGACCAGTAACTTGTTAAAAATAAATTTGATCTCCCAATTACTCAAAGAATTACACCACAAGATTTTATGTATTAAACAAAAAGAAACTTGACTGGACAAGTATTAAACAAAGCAAGCACTACTAACATAACACTATAGTTTGTAATTACTTATACTTTAAACTTAAAATCTCAACAGATCACTACCCGTTTGACTTTTACTTCCACCGAAAAGTCCCCTATATTTTCAAGGATCTTGAAGATTCATTCACTTCTCCTGGGACCAATTCAAAGCATACCACAGCTCTCAGGAGTTCACTTTGATTCTCCTTAGTTTCTCAGCCTTCTTCTGAGGTGAGATTTCTTGGAGATTCTCCCTCCAGCATTCAGCTAGGCAAACTCTCCAGCTGTCCTTCAACACCTCACAGGGGTAGATTCCCCATCTCAAGCATTGGCCTTACTGGCATTCTAGAGTAGTTACTTCAAATCAGAAAGCACCCTTGGCTCCTGCATGGTCCTTTGCTACTGAGTCCAGCTGCTTCCAAACACCAACTGACTTTCTGTGAGCAATCACTGAAACAAAACACCTGACCAAAAGGCCTGCATAATCTATTTCCATAGCGATGTGGTACATCTGGGATGTTCCAGATAGAAATTCAAACTAATTAAATCCAACTCCAAAACATATGTTTGATTCTGGGTACCCATATGAACAATTCACATTGTTCTGGCAGTGGCAGAGTGGTAATGTTCTGGACTTATAATCCAGAGTCCCAGCCTAATGCTCTGGGGATAAAAACAAGAAATGCTGGAAATACTCAGCAAGTCTGGTAGCATCTGTAGAGAGAGAAGCAGAGTTAACGTTTCAGGTCAGTGACCCTTCTTCAGAACTGCCAATGAACTGTCTGAAGAAGGGCCACTGACCTGAAACGTTAACTCTGCTTCTCTCTCCACAGATGCTGCCAGACCTGCTGAGTATTTCCAGCATTTCTTGTTTTTATTTCAGATTTCCAGCATCCGCAGTATTTTTCTTTTATTTTAGTGCTCTGGGGACATGGGTTTGAATCGCACCACAGCAGATGGTGAAATTTGAATTCAATTAATAAATCTAGAATTAAAAGCTAGTCTAATGATGATCATGAAACCATTGTAGATTGTTGTAAAAACTCATCTGGTTCACTAATGTCCTTTAGGGAAGGAAATCTGCCATCCTTATCTGGTCTGGCCTACATGTAACTCCAGATCTACAGCAATGTGGTTGACTTTTAAAATGCCCTCTGAAATGGCTTAGCAAACCACTCAGTTCAAGGATAATTAGGGATGGACAATAAATGCTGGCCTAGCTAACGACACCCACATCCCATGAATGAATAAAACAAAATTGCTAACAAAGTCAGTGCAATTCTCTTCAGACTTACTGACTTCAGTTCCCCAATTAAACAGGTCCATCTGGTGTTTTATGGCTCTCACCCCTCCAATTCTGTCACTTTAGTACACATGGAAAGGTTTTGGAAGTGTAAATATCTTGGGTGTTTTGGCAACCTTTTGAATTCCAGAGTTTCAATTACTTTACATCTACCAATTTAATTTCCCCAAAACTAATAGTGATCTCTCAAAAATACCATGAACTAGATGATCGTAACAAAAGCAAGTTTAATTTTGTGATCTATAAACAGAAAATGATGGAAATACTTGGCAGGTTGGGTAGCATCTGTGGAGAGAGAAACAGAGTTAACGTTTCAAGTTGATGACTTTTCATTAGAACTGAAAAATGTTAGAATGTAAAAGGTTTTAAGCAAGTATGAAGTCAGGAAAAGGGTGGAGGAGGGGAAGAAAGAACAAAAGGGAAGGTCTGTGATAGGGTGGAAGGCAGGAGTGATTTCAATGCCTGCCACTATTTTAACGATTTCCAGTTTCCTGGCCCTAACAGTCTCATTTTCACGCTGGACATCCTCCATTCCACATTAGGACAGCCTCCCTTTCTTCCTTGAATGGAGACCCAGCCAGTTCCCATCCACCACCACCCTCCCCCGCCTGGCTGAACAATTTCTCCTTTAACTCTACTCACTTCCTCCAAATAAAAGGTGTTGCTATGGGAACCCATATAGGTCCTGGCGACATCTGACTTTTCGTGGGATATGTGGAACAATCTTAGTTCCAGTCTTACACAGGTCTCCTCCCTCACCTCATTTTCCTGTCATAGATGACTGGTTTGGTGACAGTAAAAGCTCTCAACCTGAAATAGAAAATGCCATCAACTTTGCTTCAAATTTCCATGCGTCTCACAGCTTCACATGGTTAATCTTTAACTCTACATTTCCTTTCCCGTCCTCAACTTCTTTATCTCCATTTCTGGAGATAAGCTGTCAGCTAACTCCCCCAGCAACCATGATTACACTTCCTCCCACCTTGCTTTCTGTAAGGGCTGCATTCCATTCTCCCATTTCCTCTATCTCCATCACATTTATTCTGATGATGCCATCTTCCACACCAATCTTCCTATATCCTCAACCAAGGGTTCCCCTCCACTATGGTTAATAGTGTCCTCGACCGTGTCTGTCCCATTTCCTGCACTCCTGCTCTCACTGCTTCCCCTCACGCCAGAACAACAATCGGGTTCCCCTTATTCTTCCCTCCCACCCCACCAGCCTTCACAACATCCTCTGCCATTTCCACCACCTCCAGCATGCCGCCACCACCAAACACATGCTCCACTCCCCTTTCAGCATTTGGAATGAACCCTTTTCTCCGTGACATCCTGGTCCACTCTTCAATCAGCACCAACATCCCTCCGCTTTCCATGGCACGTTCCTATACAAGCGCAGGAGATGCGACACCTGCTCTTTCACCTCCTCCCTTCCCACTGTGTACAGCCCCAAACATTCCTATCAGCTGAAATGGCGATCTAGTTGTACTTCTATCAACTTAATATATTGGGCCGCATTTTGTACTGGTGACAGGGCTCCCAGCGGTCAGCCAGAATTTGGTGGGCGAGAACGTGCCTTGGCCCTCCACCGAACCCCCATTGCAATTTCATAGTGGGCAGCCAATGAACTGCCCACCATTGGGGTTGCCTTTCCTTTAACATAAAAACATAAGAAATAGGAGCATAATTGGGCCATTCAGTCCCTTGAGCTGCTCGCCATTCAATAGGATCATGGCTGATCTGATTGTGGCCTAAATTTCACTTTTCTACCTGCTCCCCAGAACCCTTGACTCCCTTGTAGATCAAAAATCTGTCTAACTCAGCCTTGAATATATTCAATGACTCAGTCTCCACTGTTCTCTGGGGAAGAGAATTCCAAACACTAATGACCCACTGAGAGAAGAAATTCCTCCTCATCTCCATCTTAAATGGGAGACCCCTTAATTTGAAACTGCACCCCCGAGTCCTAGAGTCCCCCACGAGGGGAAACATCCTCTCAACATCTACCCTGTCAAGCACCCTCAGAATCTTATGTGTTTCAATGAGATCACCTATCATTCTTCTAATCTCCAATGAGTATAGGCCCAATCTGCTCAGCCTTTCCTCATAAGACCTTCAGCCAGGGATCAGGCCAGTGAACTTCTCTGAACTGCCTCCTTAAATAAGGTGACCAAAACTGTACACAGTACTCTAGGTGTGGTCTCACCAATGCCCTGTACAGTTGCAGCGAGATTTCCCTACTTTTATACTCCATCCCCCTTGCAATAAAGGCCAACATTCCATTTGCCTTCTTCATTACTTGCAGTCCCTGCATACTGACCTTTTGTGATTCGTGTACAAGGACACCCAAATCCCTCTGTACTGCAGCATTCTGCAGTCTCTTTCCAGTTAAATAATATTCTGCTTTTGTATTCTTCCGCTAAAGTGGCAACCTCACATTTTCTCACATGATATTCCATCTGCCATATTTTTGCCCACTAACTTAGCCTATCTATATCCCTTTGCAGACTCTTTGTATCCTCCTTCCACCTTGCTTTCCTACCCATCTTCGTATCATCAGCAAATTTGGCTACAATACATTCGGTCCCTTCATCCAAGTCATTAATATAGATTGTAAACAGTTGAGGCCCCAGCACTGATACATCTGACACTCCATGAGTTACAATTTGCCATCCTGAAAATTATACATTTATCCCAACCCTGTTTCCTGTTAATGAGCCAATCCTCTATCCACGGTAATATATTATCCCCAACACCATGAGGTCTTATCTTGTGTAGTAACCTTTTATGTGGCACCTTATCAAAATACACTGCATCAACTGGTTCCCCTTTACCCACCCTGCCCTTCGTTTTGCAAGCTGGAATGTCAGAACTATGTGTCCTGGCCTGTCGGAAGAACTTTCACAAATCAACGATTCTTGGAAGACCGCCATCATTAACAAGAGCTCAGTAGATTCAATGCAGACATTGCAGCACTTCAGGAGACACGGCTCCCTGCGAGCAGATCTCTAAGAGCAAGACTACACCTTATCTGGCAGGGTAGGGATCCTGAAGAACCAAGGCAGCATGGAGTGGGCTTTGCCATCAGAAACGCTTTGCTCAGCATGATAGAGCCACCCTCAAATGGCTCGGAACGCATACTGTCCATCCGTCTGTTCACCGCCACTGGTCTAGTACACCTACTCAGCATCTATGCTCCAACACTCTGCTCCCCACCTGAAGCTAAAGACCACTTCTACGAGGAACTCCATAATATCATTAGTAGCATCCCCAACACCGAACACCTGTTCCTGCTGGGGGACTTTACTGCCAGGGTTGGGGCCAACCATGACTCATGGCCCTCCTGCCTTGGGCGCTATGGCACTGGTAGAATGAATGAGAATGGTCAGAGACTGCTTGAGTTATGTACCTATCATAACCTCTGCATCACCAACTCATTCTTTCACACTAAACCCTGTCACCAGGTTTCTTGGAGGCACACAAGATCACTCCGTTGGCACCAGATGGACCTCATCGTCACAAGGCGAGCCTCTCTAAACAGCGTTCAAATCACACGCAGCTTCCACAGTGCAGACTGCGACACCAACCACTCCCTGGTGTGCAGCAAGGTTAGCCTCAAACCAAAGAAGCTGCATCACTCCAAGCAGAAGGGCTGCCCGTGCATCAGCACCAGCAGAATTTCTCATCCACAGCTGTTACGTAAGTTTGAAAATTCACTCGAAAAAGCCCTTCAAAACACTCCCACAGGGGATGCAGAGACGAGGTGGGCCCACATCAGAGACGCCATCTATGACTCAGCAATGACCACCTATGGCAAACGTGTGAAGCGGAATGCAGACTGGTTTCAATCTCACATTGAAGAGCTGGAACCTGTCATAGCCGCTAAGCGCATTGCACTGCTGAACTACAAGAAAGCCCCCAGCGAGTTAACATCCGTAGCACTTAAAGCAGCCAGAAGCACTGCACAAAGAACAGCCAGGCGCTGCGCAAATGACTACTGGCAACACCTATGCAGTCATATTCAGCTGGCCTCCGACACCGGAAATGTCAGAGGAATATATGATGGCATCAAGAGGGCTTTTGGGCCAACCAACATGAAGATTGCCCCCCTCAAATCGAAATCAGGGGACACAATCACTGACCAACGCAAGCAAATGGACCGCTGGGTGGAACACTACCTAGAACTGTACTTCAGGGAAAATGTTGTCACTGAGACCGCCCTCAATGCAGCCCAGTCTCTGCCAGTCATGGATGAGCTGGACATACAGCCAACAAAATCGGAACTCAGTGACGCCATTGATTCTCTAGTCAGCGGAAAAGCCCCTGGGAAGGATGGCATTACCCCTGAAATCATCAAGAGTGCCAAGCCTGCTATACTTTCAGCACTGTACGAACTGCTTTGCCTGTGCTGGGATGAGGGAGCAGTACCACAGGACATGCACAATGCCAAAATCATCACCCTCTATAAGAACAAGGGTGACCGCGGTGATTGCAACAACTACCATGGAATCTTCCTGCTCAGCATAGTGGGGAAAGTCTTCGCTCGAGTCGCTTTAAACAGGCTCCAGAAGCTGGCTGAGCGTGTCTACCCTGAGGCACAGTGTGGCTTTCGTGCAGAGAGATCGACCATTGACATGCTGTTCTCCCTTCGCCAGCTACAGGAGAAATGCCGTGAACAACAGATGCCCCTCTACGTTGCTTTCATTGATCTCACCAAAGCCTTTGACCTTGTCAGCAGATGTGGTCTCTTCAGACTACTAGAAAAGATTGGATGCCCACCAAAGCTACTAAGTATCATCACCTCATTCCATGACAATATGAAAGGCACAATTCAGCATAGCGGTGCCTCATCAGACCCTTTTACTATCCTGAGTGGCGTGAAACAGGGCTATGTTCTCGCACCTACACTGTTTGGGATCTTCTTCTCCCTGCTGCTCTCACATGCGTTCAAGTCTTCAGAAGAAGGAATTTTCCTCCACACAAGATCAGGTGGCAGGTTGTTCGACCTTGCCCGTCTAGGAGCGAAGACCAAAGTACAGAAAGTCCTCATCAGGGAACTCCTCTTTGCTGACGATGCTGCATTAACATCTCACACTGAAGAGTGCCTGCAGAGACTCATCGACAGGTTTGCGGCTGCCTGTACCGAATTTGGCCTAACCATCAGCCTCAAGAAAACGAACATCATGGGACAGGACGTCACAAATGCCCCATCCATAAATATCGGCGACCACACTCTGGAAGTGGTTCAAGAGTTCACCTACCTAGGCTCAACTATCACCAGTAACCTGTCTCTTGATGCAGAAATCAACAAGCGCGTGGAAAAGGCTTCCACTGCTATGTCCAGACTGGCCAAGAGACTGTGGGAAAATGGCGCACTGACATAGAACACAAAAGTCCAAGTGTATCAAGCCTATGTCCTCAGTACCTTGATCTACGGCAGCAAGGCCTGGACAATGTATGTCAGCCAAGAGCGACGTCTCAATTCATTCCATCTTCGCTGCCTCCGGAGAATCCTTGGCATCAGGTGGCAGGACCGTATCTCCAACACTGAAGTCCTCAAGGCGGCCAACATCCCCAGCATATACACCCTACTAAGCCAGCGGCGCCTGAGATGGCTTGGCCATGTGAGTCGCATGGAAGTTGGCAGGATCCCCAAGGACATATTGTACAGTGAGCTCATCACTGGCATCAGACCCACCGGCCGTCCTTGGCTCCGCTTTAAAGACGTCTGCAAACGCGGCATGAAGTCCTGTGACATTGATCACAATTCGTGAGAGTCAGTTGCCAGCGATCGCCAGAGCTGGCGGGCAGCCATAAAGGCAGGGCTAAAGCGTGGCGAGTCGA
This sequence comes from Heterodontus francisci, assembly GCF_036365525.1. Taxonomy (NCBI): domain Eukaryota; kingdom Metazoa; phylum Chordata; class Chondrichthyes; order Heterodontiformes; family Heterodontidae; genus Heterodontus; species Heterodontus francisci. The sequence goes on from NC_090388.1 coordinate 67,280,029, forward strand.
AAAGACTTAGCAGTTGGCAGGAAAAAAGTCAGAAGCGCAAGGAGAGAGCCAACTGTGTAACAGCCCCGACAACCAATTTTATCTGCAGCACCTGTGGAAGAGTCTGTCACTCTAGAATTGGCCTTTATATCCACTCCAGGCGCTGCTTCACAAACCATTGACCACCTCCAGGCGCTTACCCATTGTCTCTCGAGACAAAGAAGAAGATGACCCTGCTTGTTACATCTTCAAAGAACTCTAATAAATTTGGCAAACACAATTTCCTTTTCACAAAACCATTTTGACTCTGCCTGATTGTAGTGTGATTTTCTTGATGTCCTGCTACTACCTCTTTAATAATGGTTTCCAGCATTTTCCCAATGACAGGCGTTAGGCTAACTGGTCTATAGTTTCCTGCTTTCTGACTGTCTCCTTTCCTGAATAGAGGTGTTACATTGGCAGTATTCCAATCCACTGGGACCTTTGCAGAATCTAGGGAATTTTGGAAGATTACAACCAATGCATCCACTATCTCTGCAGCCACTTCCTTTAAGGCCCTCGAATGCAGGCCATCAGGTCCAGGGGACTTGTCAACCTTTATTTCCATTAGTCTTCCCATTACTTTTTCTCCAGTGATAGTGATGGTATTTAGTTCCTCCCTCCCTTTTGCTTCTTGATTTTCTACTATTCTTGGGATGCTGTGAAGACAGATACAAGATACTTATTCACAGCCTCTGCCCTTTCCTTGTTTCCCATTATTAATTCCCCAGTCTCACCCTCTACGGGAGCAAGGCTTTTTGTATAATTGTAGAAGATTTTACTGTCTGTTTTTATATTTCCTGTTTGTTTTCTCTCAAACTCAAACTTCTCCCTCATTTTTTTAGTCATCCTGTACTAGTTTCTATAATTTTCCCAATCTTATGGCCTACCTCATCTTCACAGCATTGTATGCCTTTGCTTTCAATTTGATACCACCCTTAACTTCCTTAGTTAGACATGGATGGTGCATCCTTCTCATAAAGTCTTTCTTCCTCAATAGAATATATCTTTGTTCAGAGTTATGAAATATCTCCTTAAAAGTCTGCTACTGTTTCTCTACTATCTTACCTTTTAACCTATTTTCCCAGTCCACTTTAGCCAATTCTGTCTTCATACCCTTGTAATTGCCTTTACTTAGGTTTAAGACACTAGTTACGGACCCACACATCTCACCCTCAAACTGAATGTGAAATTCTTTCATGTTATGATCACTCTTGCCTAGAGGATCCTTTACTATGTGGTCTTTAATTAATCCTGTCTCATTACACATTACCAGGTCCAAAATAGCCTGGTCCCTGATAGGTTCTAGAATGTGTCGTTCAAAGAAACTGTCCCAAATACATGCTGTGAATTCATTCTCCAGGCTATCTTTGCCAATTTGATGTGAAAATTAAAATCATCCACAATTATTGCCATACTTTTCTTGCAAGCCCCCATTATTTCTTGATGTATAGTCTGTCCTACGTTGTAGCTACTGATAGGGGGCCTATAAACTACTCCCACCAGTGACTTCTTTCCTTTGCTATTTCTTATCTCTAAACCAACTGATTCTACATCTTGATCTTCCGAACCAAGAACATTTCTCTACATTTGTACTGATCTCAGCCTTTATTAACAGAGCTACCCATCTCCTTTTCCTTTCCTCCTGTCCTTCCGAAACATCAAATGCCCTTGACTATTCAGGTCCCAACGTTGATCACCTTGCAACCATGTCTCTGTAATAGTTTTAATGTCATACTCATTTATTTCTATTTGTGCTGTCAATTCATCCATCTTGTTACAATTGCTGTGTGCATTCAGATAAAGAGTCTTTAATTCTGACTTCTTACAATTTTTCCCTACTCTGACCTTATTTGCTGGTGCACTCTTATGTTTGTACACTCTGTCCCTCCCTGTCACACTCTGGTTATCACTATCTGTATTGCTATCCTGCACTCTTGCCTTGTCCTTTCTCATTAACTTCCTAAATCTCCCCTCAAGTGAACCCTACTCCCTACTATTTAGTTAAATGCCCTCTCTACTGCCCTGGTTATATGAGTCGCAGGATGTTGGGCCCAGCGCGGTTCAGATGAAGGCTGTCCCATTGGTACTGTTCCCTCTTTCCCCAGTACTGGTGCCAGTGCCACATGAATTGAAACCCATTTCTCCCACACAAATTTTTGAGCCATGCGTTCAACTTTCTGATCTTATTTACCCTATGCCAATTCGTTGGTGACTCAGGCAGTAATCCAGAGATTATTACCTTTGTGGTTCTGCTTTTTAATTTAGCCCCGAGCTGTTGATACTCCCTCAGCAGAAACTCTTTCTTAGTCCTACCTATGTCGTTGGCACCCACATGGACCACGACAACTGGATCTTTCCCCTCCCTCTCCAAGTTCCTCTCCAGCACTGAGGAGATGTTCTTAACCCTGGCATGGGGCAGGCAACACAGCTTCCAGAACTCAAGCTCTTGACTGCAGAGAACAGTATCTATCCCCCTAAGTATATACTGTCCCCAACTACAACTATATTCCTTTTAACTCCCCCCACTAGAATGGCCCTCTGCAACATGGTGCAGTGTTCAGTTTGCTCATCTTTCCTGCAGTCCCTGGTCTCATGCACACAAGCTGCAAGAACATCGAACCTGTTGGACAATTGCAATTGACAATTTAAGGGATGAGCTCCCACCTCCAGAGCTGCCAGCCAATCAGGAGGCCTGCAATGTCAAAGATGCTGGAGGTCCCAAGACAGGTGAGTGGGGTTGGGGGTCATTGGGGCCAGTCAGGTAGGCCTTGGTGATGGGGTTGGTGGGGTTCGTGTGTGTTTTCGCGAGGGGGGGGGGGCATTCTGGGGAGCATGGATAGCCCCCAAAGGAGGGACCCCTCCCCAACCCTGCTCGGAGGCCGCCATATCTCACCTGGAAGTGTCTCCACACAGTGGCATGTCCTTCCACAAAATTGGAGTGGATGCAGGAAGATGTCCTTAAGTGGCCATTAATTGGTGAATTAATGGCCTCAATTGGCCTGGGGTGGGAAGGCCATCCTCCGCCTTCCGCACCCAGAATAAATTGTCAGGGGGGCCAGACAACGTTGGAAACAGTACTGCTTGCCATTTTGTTTGCCCCCCACTGCCATTCCCGTCTCCAAGGCCAGGATAAAATCCTACTCATTGTATTCGCTGTTCATGATGCGGTCTCCTCTTTACTGGGGAAGACCAAATGTAGATTGAATGATCGCTTTGCTGAACATCTCCGTTTAGTCCGCAAGCATGACACTGGGCTTCTGGTCATTTGCCATTTTGATTCTCTGTCCCACTCCCGCCCTGACCTCCCTATCCTTGGCTTCCTGCCCTGTTCTAATGAAACTCAACAGTGGTTGAAAGAAGAGCATCTCTTCTTTCAATTAGGCATTTTATAGACTTCCAGATTCAGCACATTCATAATCACTCTTGTGAGACTCTCTTCAGAAATAAAGATTTCAGATAATTGAACTCCTGTAGCTTGGCGTTTTCCCTATCTTAAATGTAACACACAGTACTTTTTCGCACCAGTATATGGTCACAGCGATGGTCCAACTACACTCCTGGCACAGGCTAGTTCCCTGGGAGGGCTTTGTTCCTAGAAATGGGGGCAGAAAGATGAGTGTAGCTGCAGGCAGAAAAATCGATAAATCCAGATTCCAATTTTTTGTAGTGGAATGAGGAGGCGGGTTTGAAGATTAACTCTTTACACAGGATACAAATCACTTTGACTCCATTCTTAAATTTCTCAACAGTTATAGTCTGAACAATTATTGAACCAGGACTCCCTTGAAGAGCAACACAACAAATCACCAGTCCCCTCTATGTCATTGAGGAGACCTCAGGCACACTGATAATACATTTTAACTGATTGACTATTTTAAGAGAGCACTCCGCCTTCCAGCTCACCCATATTTTTACTGAAAACTGTGACAACACATTAAATGTATGGCAGTATTAGAAGAGGAGGATAACAAATTATACTAATGACAAATAAACAGAAGACAGATTGCCATGGAGCACAAGGAACCTCCCTGCTGTTACAAAAACAAAGCGTTCTTGATCAGTTGTAAACTTTCTAAAAATGAAAGCAAGCCAAAGTGTAGTAGGGTGACTTATTAATTATTCTTGATAAGGGAACAAAAGTATTTTTGGGAAGGCATTTTGTAGACAAAAATGGCAAGTGTTTACACTTTGGGTGCAACTGGTGATCTGGGCACAAATTGTGCTCAAAGTTGCACTAGTTTTCAGAAGAGATATTTTTTGCTTATGTTTCCACTCAAACTCATTTGCATATTGCTGAATCTAAAATCTGCCATGAACCTGTGCAACTGGGCAGCGTTTTAGAACATAATTTTTTTTTAATTACCATTAAAATATTCCTCAATATGTTTAAGAGCGTTAATTACTGTTTGATTATTTTTAATCAGTGTCTACCACCTGTGAGTAATCCAATTTTAAATAACTGAAGATGATTTTAAGAAACCATAAAGAACCATTTACTAGTTGTATTGGGCAGTTTCTTCAGAAATTAAAAATAAATTTAAATTTTTGTTAAAAAGTGACTAATGGTGTCCTTGCAACTAATAAAAAGCTTACTTTTCAGAGCCTCTTTGAAGGCCCACAAGTGGGTGCAATTAGTGGAAACTTGCAATAGTGATTAATTCAATTTGGTGGCGTGGCCAGATTTATGACATGATGTTTTTTAAACTTGTGCAAAATCTCGATTCACGCTAAATGGAATTTGCACTTGAAATTCCTCGAACCTTTGCACTGGTTTTGCTGATTTTGGGTGAATTCTAGGCTGCAATGTTTGACCACCTCCAGACGCTTACCCATTGTCTCTCGAGATAAGGAGGCCAAAGAAGAATGTTTAAAGTCACATTAATGTTAACTGCCTTTAAAATATATATATTTTTTAACAAGTATAACCAGTTGGCCGCATCTACATATTTGAGTGACATTTTTGTTTGCCCTTTTTACGTTAATGGCAGTAACGTAAAAGGATTTAATTGAGAAAAACAAACCACACAGACACAGTATGCCATATGATCAGTACATAAGTAACTATTTAAGAAACGAGATACTGAAAGTAAGTACTCGGCTGATGTATGAAATAATCACAACTTATTGGGAAGACAAAAGCATCATGAATGTTGGTTATTGTGTGTTCAAAAGGCTTAATGGCAGTTCAGCTTGCAGCCAGTAAGAGCAGAGAGCAAGCCTAGGAAGTGGCTGAGAGAGGGGAAGCTCATCAAATTGTTTCCTACTGTCCAAAATGGTATTTGGCTGTCCAAATGTTAAGCAGAAGAAGTGGGTGACAAAAAAAAAACACGAGACAGGCAACAGAGTCAGATGGGGCAGCACAGCACCTGATGCCCAGTTTGATAAGTAATGTGGATGTGATGCAACATAATGGGGGTGTGAAAGGGGTTGCCCTGGGTACAACAATGCAGAATATGATTGTTGTTTATGGGGTATGGTAGCATTGTGGTTAGAAAATAAAGAGGCAAAATTCAGGAAGGAGGCTGAACAGTCACTATCACTAGAGAAAAAGTACTGGGAAAACTAATGAGACTAAACGCTCACAAGTCCCCTGGATCCGATAGCCTGTATCCTAGGGTCTTAAAAGAAATGAAGATAGTGGATGTATTGGTTCTAATCTTCCAAAATTCCCTAGATTCTGGAAAGGTCCCAGCAAATTGGAAAACTGCAAATGTAACACCCCTTGTTAAAAAAGGAGAGAGACAGAAAATAGGAAACTATAGGCCAGTTAGCCTAACATCTGTCATTGGGAAAATGCTAGAATACATTATTAAGGAAGTAGTAGCAGGACATTTAGAAAATCATAATGCAATCAAGCAGAGTCAACATGGTTTGATAAAAGGGAAATAGTGTTAGTGTCAGGGTGGCACAGTGGCTAGCACTGCAGCCTCACAGCTCCAGCGACCCGGGTTCAATTCCAGGTACTGCCTGTGTGGAGTTTGCAAGTTCTCCCTGTGTCTGCGTGGGTTTCCTCCGGGTGCTCTGGTTTCCTCCCACATGCCAAAGACTTGCAGGTTGATAGGTAAATTGGCCATTAGCAATTGCCCATAGTATAGGTAGTTGGTAGGGAAAAATATAGGGACAGGTGGGGATGTGGTAGGAATATGAAGTCAGTGTAGGATTAGTATAAATGGGTGGTTGATGGTCGGCACAGACTCAGTGGGCCGAAGGGCCTGTTTCAGTGCTGTATCTCTAAACTAAAACTAAATCTATTAAAGTTCTTTGAGAATGTAACAAGCAGGGTGGATAAAGAGGAACCAGTAGTTGTAGTGCATTTGGGTTTCCAAAAGGCATTCAGTAAGGTGCCACATAAAATGTTACTACACAAGATAAGAGCTCATGGTATTGGGGTAATATATTAGCATGGATAGAAGATTGGCTAACTAACAAGAAAGAGAGAGTTGGGATAGATGTATAATTTTCTGGTTAACAAACTGTGGGCTGGATTTTATGGGTCACCCTGAGGTGGGACCCAAGGTGTGTGGCCCGTAGAATCACGACGGGTAGCGGGGGCACAGGGCCATCACCAATCCGTTGTCAAGCTATTTTGCTGGGGGTGGAATAGGCGGACAACAGCCTTCCCACCCAGAGGCCAATTGAGCCCTTAAGTGGCCTGTTAACGGCCTCTTCCTGCCACCGCTGGGATCTAACTAGCAGCAGCTGGGTGTGCCTCCACCACGCAGGGAGGATGCTTTGTAAAATGAGGTGCCCTCCCTGCGGGCTTGGTGGTGGGGGTCCCTCCTTCATGGGAAATCTGTGGGCCACGGAGGAACCCTGCCAGAAAAACTGAAAACACCATGGCTCCCCCTCCCCCAGGACCTCACACCCACCCTCCCACTAACCTCGCAGGGCCTTCCAGACTGGTTCCGGCAACCCTGCTTCACTTACCTGAGGTCCAGCGTTCCAACGCTGGGCCTGGGTCCAAGGCATCTGCAGTACCGGCTGTGGCCTCCGCTCCACATGGCACTGCCAATTGTGCTGAGCTGCCAGCTCTGTGATTGGCCGGCAGGCCTTGGAGGCAGGATTCCCATCTTTAATGGGACAGAGATTCCGGCACTGAGGGGGGGAAGAAAAGGCCAAAGTGGGGTTCCCCCCACCTGTTTGACCCAGTGCTGGGAGCCTCGTCTCCTCCACAAAATCTAGCCCTGTAACTGGTGGGGAGCCATAGTGATCAGTGCTGGGGCCTCAGCTATTTACAGTCTATGTTAATGACTTAGGTGAAGGGACGAAGAGTATTGTAGCCAAATTTGCTGACGATACAAAGATAGGGAGGAAATCAAGTTGTTGCATGCAAGTGAGGAGGGGTCAAAGGGCTTCCCTCTCCTTGTTTAACCACAACAGTTTAATTCTTTTTAAAGTGGATGTACTGGCCAATTCAGTAGGTATTTGATTTCTTACTCGCTATGATCATAACAAGAACCCACGGGACAGGTTTTCTTCAGTTTAACAAAGAAATAGGTCAACTTTATTGTACTTAAACTGAAATAATTAAAATAATAAACTACATGCCAACTTACACACGCAAACTCACACTCGAGGTTCACATACACACAAATAGGTTAAAGAGTGGGGAAGGGTAGATTGGTCGAGTTAGAGTCCACAGGATAAAAAGGTACACAGTCTGTGGAACTTGATGATTTGGCTGGCTTCTAGCTGAATTTGATGGTCCTGAAGCTTTTAGTTTGGAGAGATGGGTGACTGATTTGGTAGGCTCTTAGAGACAATGATGCGGATGATTTCCTCCAAAGGAGTTTCTGATTGTAACCGGAGTATGCAGAGGTTGTCAGTCATCAGGCAGAGTTTGAAGCTTGCAAGCTGAAATGGGGAGAGAGAGAGAGAGAGAGAGGAGAGACCCCCACATGGGTCTGAACGTGTTAGAGTCTAGATGTTTCTCCTTGCAGCTGCCAAAAACAACAGGTTAAAACCACAGGGGGTGGGGTGTGGGGGTGGGGTGGGATGGGCTTGTCACATGACAGTCACCCAGTGATTCAAGAATGGTAGTTAGCAGTGCATTTCTTCTTGCTAAAAAGAACAGGCAGTTCCCTTAAACGTCCTGGGTCTTGACTCTTGTTGGGATGAGCAGTCATTTCATCTCCACCTCACAGGTCTTGCAATGTAGGATACAGTGTTGCATATTAGGTGGTCATCTTAAGTTGCTAGCAAAGTCATCTTTTATCTGTTTCTTCGTAAATTTCTTTAAAAAAAAATAAATTCAGATATCCAGTCAGTGTGTTAAAGAAAAGTATCATTCAACAAAGCACGTTGATGTGACAAAGTTGTGAAAAGGACACAAAGAGTCTGCAAAGGAATATAGATAGGTTAATTGAGTGGGCAAAAATTTGGCAGATGGAATATAATGTAGGAAAATAGAAAAGCAGAATATTACTAAAATGGAGAGAGACTGCAGAATGCTGCAGTGCAGAGGGATCTGGGTGTCCTTGTACACAAATCATAAAAAGTTAGCATATAAGTACAGCAGATAATTAGGAAGGCAAATGGAATGTTGGCCTTTATTGCAAGGGGGATGAAGTATAAAAGTAAGGAAATCTTGCTGCATCTGTACAAGGCATTGGTGAGACCGCACCTAGAGTACTGTGTACAGTTTTTGGTCACCTTATTTAAGGAGGGATATACTTACGTTGATGGCAGTTCAGAGAAGGTTCACTGGGCTGATTACTGGGATGAGGAAAGGCTGAGCAGATTGGGCCTATACTCATTGGAGATTAGAAGAATGATAGGTGATCTTATTGAAATATATAAGATTCTGAGGGGGCTTGACAAGGTAGATATTGAGAGGATGTTGTCCCTCGTGGGGGACTCTAGAACTGGGGGCACAGTTTCAAATTAAGGGGTCTCCCATTGAAGATGGAGATGAAGAGGAATTTCTTCTCTCAGAGGGTCATTAGTGTTTGGAATTCTCTTCCCCAGTGAGTAATGGAGGCTGAGTCATTGAATATATTCAAGGCTGTGTTAGACAGATTTTTGATTGGCAAGGGAGTCAAGGGTTATGGGAGTCAGGCAGGAAAGTGAAGTTAAGGCCACAATCAGATCAGCCGTGATTTTATTGAATGGGGGAGCAGGCTCAAGGGGCCGAATGGCCCAATTCCGCTCCTATTTCTTATGTTCTTATCTTAAAGGGATGGCGACCCCACGGTGGGCACTTCAATGGCTGTCCCCTCTGAAATTGCAATGGGGATCCGATGGAGGGCCAAGGTGGGTTCTCCCCCTACAATTTCCAGCCCAATGCTGGACCCCCATCACCAGAATAAAATGCGGCCCAATATATTAAGTTGATAGATGTGCAACTAGATCGCCATTTCACCTGGAAGGAATGTTTGGGGCTCTACTCAGTGGGAAGGGAGGAGATGAAGGAACAGGTGTTGCATCTCCTGTGCTTGCATAGTAATGTGCCATGGAAAGCAGAGGGGTGTTGGGGCTGACATTAATTTAAGATTGTCAGTCGGGCTCATAGTGTGGTGCATTTGTATGTACTGGAAGTTACATATATTAACACTCAGGGCCCTGTTCTTTGCAGACAGAAAGAACATGTACATGCATTGCACCCGCTCCAGCTAAACAAAATAAGTGACAGCCATTTGCTGGTTTATTCCTCAGGGCAATGCCTTGACAAATCAGAGTCAAACTGCCTGGTTTAAATTTCAAATAAACCTTGGCAGTTCACTGTCATTTACCATAAACTGGTGCATTGCCCATGGTAACGCCTCTACCAATCAGCACTCTCTTCTCAGATAGTATAAATGTGTTGCTTTTGCTTACATTGGTATGCTTGTCAATTGTCCTGATGAGTGCAAGACCAAAAGCTTTGACAAAATGTCTGTGTTTTCAGCAATTTCCTCATAGCTTTTATTCCCTTGTTCCTTGATAATGCATTAAACTTCCCTTTAAATGCATCAATGCTATTTGCTTAGCCACTCCATGTGGCATTGAGGTCCACATTTTCTACACTCCATGAAAAAAATTGCTCCAAAATTCTTTGTTGATCTGTCAGTGACTATCTTATATTTACACCCCCTTCTTCTGGACTCACCCCCAAGTGGAAACAGTTACTCCACATCCACCCTCTCGCATCTCTTTGTAATTTTAGCCTACCTCTTGGGCTTCTGATGTTCAGTCTTCCCAGATAGTTGCATTTTCTAATCCTGGTAACATCCTTGTAAATCGTTTCTGCACCATCTCTATTGGTTCAATATCCTTTTTACGGTATTGAGACCAGAAGTGCACACAGTCCTTGAAGTGTGGTCTGAACAAGATTCTATATGAATGTAAAGGTACTGCCCCGCTTTTTATTCTATTCCTCCAGAAATGAGCCCAGTACTTTGTATTATGACCTTCACAACTTTTGTTGTGGGTTTTAGTGATTTATGTGTCTGTATTTCTAGATCTCTTTGTTCTCCTACAACATTTTGTTATTTGTCTTCCAAGGGATAAGTTGTCTCCTTATTTCTCCTGCCAAAATGAACCACCTCACATGTCATTACATTGGACTTAATTTGCTATTTACCCAGCCACTTTGAATGCATGTTTATATCTTTCTGTATTTTTTTCATTCGTTCTTGGGATGTGAGGGTCTCTGGCAAGATCAGCATTTATTGCCAATCCATAATTTCCCTTGAGAAGGTAGTGGTGAGCCACCTTCCTGAATAGCTGCAATTCATGTGGTGTGCAGATTGCAAGCTGAGTGTGGAGATTTGAGTTTGGTGAGTGGCGAGTTTGGTGAAGGGGGAGGAGGTGCTCCATTTTTCTACTTTTTTTCCTGCTTTTTTTAGCTCTCTAGTATTTGGTTCCTGCTTTGGTGCAGTGGAAGGAGCTGTTGGTGAGTACCTGGTAAGCTATTCTACTTATAAAAAATAGTCTGTAAAGTTACGGTATGGCAGGGCAGCTCTGCCGAGTGGAATGTACAGCCTGTGGCATGTGGGAAGTCATGGACGCACCATGTGTCCTAGACAAACACACCTGCAGGAAGTGTCACCGGCTGCAGAAGCTTGAGCTCCGGGTTTCGGAACTCGGGCGGCAGCTGGAATCACTGTTGTGCATCACCGAGGTGCAGGACTACGTGGATAGCAAGTTTAGAGAGGTGTTCACACCACAGGTAGGAGCATGCAGGCAGATAGGGAATGGGTGACTGCCAGGCAGTCTAAGAGAACCAGGCAGGTAGTGCAGGAGTCCACTGATACGATCTCACTCGCTAATCGGTTTTCCATTTTGGATACTGGTGAGGGTGATGGTTCCTCAGAGGAGTGTAGTCAGAGCCAGGTTTGTGGCATCACAGGTGGCTCAGCTGCACAGGAGGGGAAGAAGAGGAGTCGAAGAGCAGTTCTGATAGAGGACTCATTAGTTAGGGAAACAGACAGGCGTTTCTGTGGCAGTAAACCAAACTCCAGGATGGTATGTTGCCTCCCTGGTGCCAGGGTCAAGGATATCAGGGAGAGTCTGCAGGACATTCTTCTGGCGGAGGGTGAACAGTCAGAGGTTGTGGTCCACATTGGTACCAATAACATAAGTAAGAAGGGATGAGGTCCTGAAAGCAGATTTTAGGGAGCTAGGAAGGAGATTAAAAAGCAGGACCTCAAAAGCAGGATTACTCCCAGTCCCATGTGCAAGTGAGCATAAGAATAGGAGAACTGAGCAATTGAACACGTGGCTGGAGAACTGGTGTAGGAGGGAGGGCATCAGATTTCTGAGACATTGGGACCGGTTCTGGGGCAGGTGGGACCTGTGTAAGATGGACAGGTTGCATCTTAGCAGGACTGGGACAAATATCCTTGCAGGGAGATTTGTTAGTGTTGTTGGGGAGAATTTAAACTAAATTGTCAGGGGGATGGGAACCTGAGAGGGAGCTCAGATTGGACGGAAGCAAAACTGGTCACTTGTAGGAACCAGGAGCAAGTATTAGAGAGGAATACAAAGGTGCACAGAATACTGGGGGAGATAGATAGCACAAGAGTAGGAGTGTGTCATTATGTGGGGTCAGAATAAGGGAGAAAGCAATAAAGTCTGAATCAGGGTTAATGTGCATGCATGTGAATGCACGGAGTGTGGTTAATAAGATTGGTGAGGTACAGGCGCAGATTGCCATGTGGAAATATGATGTTGTGGCTATAACAGAGACCTGGCTCAAAGAAGGGCAGGACTTGGTGTTAAATATTCCTGGATACAAGGTGTTCAGGAAAGATGGGAAAGGGAAAAAATGGGGAGGAGTGGCGGTATTGATTAAGGAAAGCATTGCAGGGCTGGAGAAATGGAATGTCCCAGAGGGGTCGTGGTCAGAATCAATTTGGCTAGATCTAAGGAACAAAAAAGGTGCGGTTACATTGCTCAGTGTTGCCTATAGGCCACCAGCTAGTGGGAAGGACATGGAGGAACAAATTTGCAAGGAAATTACAGAGAGGTGCAAAAATTTAGTTATAGTGGGGGACTTTATCCAAAAATAGACTGGGATAATAGTAGTGTAAAAGGCAGTGAGGGGCAAGAGTTCCTAGAGTGTGTTCAGGAAAATTTTCTACAATTGTATGTTGTTGGTCCAATGAGAAAGGAGGCACTGCTAGACCTGGTTCTTGGTAATGAGGTGAGCCAAGTTGATCAAGTATCAGTAGGGGAACATTTAGGGAATAGTGATCATTGTATCATAAGGTTTATGCTGACTATGGAAAAGGATAAAGAGCAACCCAAGGTAAGAATAATTGACTGGTGGACGGCCAACTTCAATGGAGTAAGGATGGAGCTGGGGAGAATAAATTGGAGTCAAAAGCTGGCAGGAAAACTGAGAGATGAACAATGGGCTACCTGCAAAGAAGAGATAGTCCAGGCACAGTCAAAGTATGTTCCCTCAAAGGGGAAAAGTAAGGTAAAGAAATCCAGAGCTCCCTGAATGACAAAAGAGGTAGAAATTCAGATAAAGAAGAAAAAGTGTGCTTATGACAGATGCCAGGTAGAAAATGCTACTGAGAACCAGGCTAAATATAAGAGGTCCAGAGAGGAAGTGAAAAAGCAAATAAGAGAAGCAAAGAGAGAGCATGAAAAGAGACTGGCAGCTAGCATTAAAGGAAATCCCAATGTTTTCCATAGGCATATAAATAATAAAAAGGTGGTAAAAGGAAGAGTTGGGGCAATTAGGGACCAGACAGGGGATTTACACATGGAGGCAGAGGGCATGGCTGAGATATTAAATGAACACTTTGCATCTGTCTTTACCAAGGAAGAAGATATAACCCAAGCAATGTTGAAAGAGGAGGTAAGTCAGACACTAGAACAGTTTAAAATTGATAAAGAAGTATTAGATAGGCTATCTGTACTTTTAAACTGGCAGCACAGTGGCGCAGTGGTTAGCACCGCAACCTCACAGCTCCAGCGACCCGGGTTCAATTCTGGGTACTGCCTGTGTGGAGTTTGCAAGTTCTCCCTGTGTTTGTGTGGGTTTTCTCCGGGTGCTCCGGTTTCCTCCCACAAGCCAAAGGACTTGCAGGTTGGTAGGTAAATTGGCCATTACAAATTGCCCCTAGTGTAGGTAGGTGGTAGGGAAATATAGGGATAGGTGGGGATGTGGTAGGAATATGGGATTAGTGTAGGATTAGTATAAATGGGTGGTTGATGGTCGGCACAGACTCGGTGGGCCGAAGGGCCTGTTTCAGTGCTGTATCTCTAAATTAAACGAAACTAAACTAAAACACCAGGACCAGATGAGACGCATCCAAGGATACTGAGGGACGTGAGGTTGGAAATCGCAGAGGCATTGGTCATAATTTTTATTCTTCCTTAGACTCGGGGGTGGTGCCAGAGGACTGGCGAATTGCAAACATTATACCTTTGTTCAAAAAAGGGTGTAAAGATAAGCCCAGCAAATACAGGCCAGTCAGTTTAACTTTGGTGGTGAGAAAATTTCTAGAAAAAATAATTCGGGACAAATTCAATCGTCACATGGACAAATGTGAGTTAATTAAGGAAAGCCAGCATGAATTTCTTAAGGAAAAATCATGTTTAATTAATTTGCTGGAGTTTTTTGAGGAGGTAACGGAAAGGATTGATGATGGCAATGGTGTTGAGGTGGTGTACATGGACTTTCAAAAGGCATTTGATACAGTGCCACACAACAGACTTGTGAGCAAATTTGTAGCTCATGGAACAAAAGGGATGGTACAACATGGATATGAAATTGACAAGAAATAAAGCGTAGTGGTTAATGGATGTTTTTCGGGCTGGAAGAATGTTTGTAGTAGAGTTCCCCAGGGATCAATGTTGGGACCCTTGCTTTTCCTGATATATATTAATGACCTAGACCTTGGTGTGCAGGGCACAATTTCAAAGTTTACAGACGATACAAAACTTGGAAGCATTGTGAACTGTGAGGAGGATCGTGTAGAACTTCAAAAGGACATAGACAAGTTGGTGGAATGGGCAGACAGGTGGCAGATGGAGTTCAATGCAGAGAAATGTGAGGTGATTCATTTTGGTAGGAAGAACATGGAGAGACAATATAGAATAAAGGGTACAATTCTAAAGGGGGTGCAGGAGCAGAGGGACTTTGGTGTATATGTGTATAAGTCATTGAAGGGGGGCAGGAAAGGTGGAGCGAGCAGTTAGTAAAGCATACAGTATCCTGGGCTTTATTAATAGGCGCATAGAGTACAAGGCAAGGAAGTTATGTTGAACTTGGATAAGACACTAGTTCGACCTCAGCTGGAGTGTTGTGTCCAATTCTGGGCACCGCACTTGAGGAAAGATGCGAGGGCATTGGAAAGAGTAGAGAAAAGATTCATGAGAATGGTTCCAGGGATGAGGAACTTCAGATAGATTGGAGAAGTTATGACTGTTTTCCTTGGAGAAGAGAAGGCTGAGAGGTGATTTGATAGAAGTATTCAAAATGATGAGGGGTCTGGTCAGAGTAGATAGAGAGAAACTGTTCCCACTTGTGAAAGGATCAAGAATGAGAGGGCACAGATTTACAGTATTTGGTAAGAGAAGCAAAACTGACATGAGGAAAAACTTTTTCACACAGCGAGTGGTTAAGGTCTGGAATGCGCTGCCTGAGAGCATGGTGGAGGCAGGTTCAACTGAAGCATTCAAAAGGGAATTAGACAGTTATATGAAGAGATTTTGGGGATAAGGCAGGGGAGTGGAGCTGAGGGAGTTGCTCTTTCAGACGGGCGGTGTGGACATGATGGGCCGAGTGGTCTCCTTCTGCACTGTAATAATTCTGTGATTCTGTGTAAGTACACCTACAGTGCTGTTAGGGATTTTCAGGATTTTGACCCAGCAACAGTGAAGGAACGGCAATATAATTCCAAGTCACGATGGTGTGTGACTTGAAGGGGAGTTTGCAGGTGGTGCTGTTCCCATGTGTTTGCTGACCTTGTCTTTCTAGATCATAGAGGTCACGGGTTTGAAAGGTGCTGTCACTAGTGGGAAAGATATATGAACATAGATATGGACATACGAATTAGGAGCAGGAGTTGACCACTCAGCTCCTTGAGCTTGCTCCACCATTCAACAAGATCATGGCTGATCTGATAGTAACATTGACTTCATATTCCCGCCTACCCCAATAACCTTTCACCCCCTTGCTTGTCAAGAAGCTATCTACCTCTACCTTAAAAATATTTAAAGACTCTGCTTCCACCGCCTTTTGAGGGAGTGTTCCAAAGACTCACAACCCTTTGAGAGAAAAACAAATTCTCCTCATCTCTGTCTTAAATGGGCTACCCCTGATTTTCAAATAGTGACCCCTAGATCTAGATTCTCCCACAAGGAAAACATCCTTTCCACATCCACCCTGTCAAGACCCCTCAGGATCTTATGTTTTAATCAAGTCACCTCTTACTCTTCTAAAATCCAGCAGATACAAATCTTGCCTGTCCAACCTTTCCTCATAAGACAACCCGCATATTCCAGGTATTAGTCTAGTAAACATTCTCTGATCTGCTTCCAACGCATTTTTCCTTCCTTAAATAAGGAGGCCATTACTGTACACAGTATTCCACGTGTTCTCACCGATTCCCTGTATAACTGAAGCATAACTTCCCTACTTTTGTATTCGATTACCCTCGCAATAAACATTAACATTCTATTAGCTTTCCTAATTACTTGCTGAGCCTGCATACTAACTTTTTGCAATTCATGCACTAGGACACCAAGATCTCTCTGCATCTCAGAGCTCTGCAATCTCTCATCGCTTAGATAATATGGCCGGAATTTTACCGTAATCGCTGGCTCCGGCACGGGTGGAACTGAAATGGATGCGGTCTCCGTTCCCGCGCTGCGTCTCCTATCCACCGGCATCACGCGTGGGGCAGCCAATTAGTGGCCCCGCGGCGTAACTGAGACCTGAATCGGCTGGTGCGGGCAGAAAGATATACATCATTGGGGGCGGAGCCACATCCGGGAATGTCTGATGTAAACCCTTGAAAAATGTTTACCTCAATGAAATTGACCAGGTACTCATTCATTGTTTAAAAATCAGCAGTAGTAGTTGTGGTTCACTGAGAGGCTACAGTTCTATTAGGGCAGAAGGAGTTAGAGATTCAAACACAGGTGGAGGAAGTCACGGAGGGGAGAAGCACTCGCTCTGCCCCCCGTTTTTCAGATGATTCACTACAGGTCCTTCTTCAGGCGGTTGAGGAAAGGCCTGATATCCTCTTCAACCCAGATGGTAAAAGGCGACCGTCGACAGTGACAAAGAGGGCCTGGCTGGAGGTGGCAGAGGAGGTCAGCAGCCGTGGTGTCGTTCGGCACACATGGATTCAGTGCCGCAAGCACCTCAATGACCTACTTTGCTCTGCCTGGGTAAGGGGCATTCCTCATCTAATCGTTATTTTGTCAAGGGAGGGTGTATTTGTATTCATGATGCAATGTGGAACCCCTGTGTGATCATTGCCTGGCTGCCTCCTTGCATTGGGATGCAAGATGGTCATATGTGAGATGAACGTTAAGGAGGGATTGATGAGGGCACGCTCAGCAATGGCACAGCAGTTAAAAGCCACATCAACCCATTTGGGTGATTGCGTGAAATGCTCACACAAATGTTTGACCTAATTTTTTTCTTTCATTAGGAAAAGAGGGCACACAATGCCAGAGGGAGGTCCCGGACAGGTGGTGGCGTGGCCTGTCTAGCATTCCTCAGTAGAATGGAGGAGGACGCATTGATGATAGCAGGGGAGGAAGGAGGACAAGCCATAGCAGATGGCGAGGCCGGTGGACATGGCCATGATCGTGAGTGATCCAGAAAGTGGTGTATTAGTGCATTTCGGGGGGGAGGGGGCAGGGTGAGGGAGATTGATGGGCCAATGTTGTTATGAGTTACTAATGAACATAATTAAGCCCTCAAAAGTCTCATCACACTGATGTGACCATAATGGACTCAAATACATGTTCTCCACTCCAGCTTTCTGATCAAACTGATCAATATGATTTTCCCAGTAGATGACCGACTGCATGGAACAGGAAGCGTCTCAGTTGTACCACCATCCACCTCTGAGGTTGAGGAGGGCACCTCAGAGGGCGCACCGTCACATCCTCGAGATACACCAAGCACCAGCGCAGATACAGACACCTCGGTTGGGATTTGTGTCTCCGTGGAATCGATTTCACATCCAGGTGTGAGCACAGCACAGGTGCCAGGCCAGCCACCGGAGGCAGAATTGGCCGATGCCTCACACAGTCGGAGGAGTGTGGGAGGCCAGGCCAGTGCAGAGCAGCAAGCTGATGACATGCCTTTGAGAACATCCATTCGGCGGGAGATGTTACAGGTGCAGCAAGCGGTCCTTGAAAATCTGGCGGAGCCGCTTGAGGCAATGCGCGCAATTAATCAAACTCTGGCTACATCCATCCA
Source organism: Heterodontus francisci (assembly GCF_036365525.1). Classification (NCBI taxonomy): domain Eukaryota; kingdom Metazoa; phylum Chordata; class Chondrichthyes; order Heterodontiformes; family Heterodontidae; genus Heterodontus; species Heterodontus francisci. The sequence continues at coordinate 67,297,931 of NC_090388.1, forward strand.
GAGTATGATTTCTACTCACTCTCAAGCAATTGAACATCTGGCTTCCCCCATTGACAGATTGGCGGCTGCAGTGGAAGGTCCAGTTCTGGATGCACTTCGTGACGTCAGATCGATTGTGGCCTTCCAGGACCAGAGCATCAGAGAGCAGAATCTGATGCGCTGGCGCCAGGTCGAGGCCGCTCATCCCTCTGATGTCACCACTGAGGATCGTCCGAGCCTCACGAGGGCACAGGGGCAGCAGATCGCATATGGGAGCTCCTCTCAGGGCGCCTCTGATGCATCCTCCAGCTCCTTGCTCCCTCTGCCAGGGACATGCGATCAGCAAAATCCCAGGGTGTTACAGGGTGCTCATGAGATTTCTCAGGCCGTGAGCAAGCAGAGGACGTCCGCCAAAGTCATCACAAACAGGGCAGCAAACAGTTCAGCCACCTGCCTCTGGTGTGTCTGGTGGCGAGGGATCATGCACCCGAAAGAGCACTGGAAAAAATTTAAGAAATCACTTTAACATCACTAATGGTTCACAGGGTGAATTGAAAGGTTTTTTATTTGAATGCGTTATAAAATATTGTAATAAAATCGGGTTCTCTGAGATTTTGTCATGGGTTTCCTGAAGTCAATTCCAACATCGTTCCTCAACAAAAGTAGTTCAACATGTGAGGTCTCACACCTGGGTGGCGTTCCTCATGATGTGAAGGATTGCATCGTCACATTCTCTCTCCCTGTGAAGGTGAGTGAATTTGCCCTTTCAGAGCCTCACAATTAGTTTTGTCATAAGGTAATCCCAATTGTGTGAAAATTTACAGACTCTCAATGGAAACATCTGCCTCTTAAAGACACCCTTGTCTATCAAGCACTTAGATCCAAATTAAATTCAGCTTCCTCTCCATGACCATCAAGTCAGTGGTGTCCAGCTTCATCATCAGAAACATCATCGTCATCTGATGACACATCGTGATGACACTGTTCCTTCTCCAGTGCCTCTCCATTTTCAGTCACCAGGTTATGCAAGGCACAGCAGATGACAATTATTCTTGCAACCCTTGAAGGTGCATACTGCAGTGCTGCACCTGAGCGGTCAAGACACCTGAACCTCATCTTAAGCAGGCCTATAGTTTGTTCGATGGTCACTGTGGTGGCCGCATGGCTCTCACTGTATCGTTCCTCCGCATGACTCTTTGGATTCCTCACTGGTGTCATGAGCCATGTCTTCAGAGGATAACCCCCTGTTGCCAAGTATAGATCCCTCCATTTTGTCTGGAGGCCTGAAAAGTGCAGGTACATGGGGGTTTCGGAGAATGAAGGCATCATGACAAATCCCAGGGTAACGTGCACACACCTGCATGATTCTCTGACGATGATCATAGACGAGCTGAACATTCATTGAATGATATCTCTTGCAGTTAATCAATGCCCCCAACTGACCTGCTGGGGCTCTGAAGGCCACATGAATACAGTCAATCATTCCCTGTTCCATTGGAAACCCAGATATAGTGCTGAAGCCTCTGGCTCTCTCAGCCTTACAAGTGTTATCCGCCTTGAACGTGATGAATTGGTTACCACGTTGGAACAATGCATCAGTCACAACCTTGATGCAGTGGTGCGCTGCTGCTTGTGAGACTCCGCACAAGTCTGCTGCTGAGGCTTGGAATGAGCCAGATGCATAGAAGTTAAGAGCTATTGTAACCTTTAGAGCGAGCGGCATTGGATGGCCTCCGATACAGTTTCAGGAAACATCCACTGCCAACATCTCACAAAGCGATGTGACAGTCTCCCGTGACAGCCACAGTCTTCTTCTGCACTGGCGATCTGACAGCTGCAGGTAGCTCAGATGCAGCCGGTATGCCCCTCCTGGTGGGTAGGCACGTATCCTGACGTGTTCGCTAAGGGGTGACTCTGCCACCTGCTCTCCTTCCCACATCACGATGGTGCACTGGGTCAGCTTGTTGCATGTTCCCCTGTCCATTTGTCCTTCTGTCCCTCATAGGGGCAAGGTCCTCCTCATCTGATGATCCATCTCCACATTGAACAATTTCCATTGCTGTACTACTCACCAGATGTTCTGACCACAGGTATTAACTTCCAACAGTTAGTACTGGCTCACGAGATCCCCTTCCTTTCACCACATCAATCAAAATTGATGGGTCCCCATCAGCAGTGCAGAACACTGAGATGAATGCTTTAGCACTAGTTGCAAGTCACACACCTTGTCAGGATATACAAATAGCATTAGAATTATTTCAGAGTAAAACTGAAAATTGTACTTCCAACGCCCTCCTGAATCAATGCCTGCCGCCCTTATGTAACTGCCGGCTGGCCGACACGCCCCACGAGCCGATTTACGGACGTTAAATCAGACCTCAGACGTAAAATTGTAGTCAATTGCTTTGCAAACGACCTCAATTACCTTTCAATTACTTGTATACGGGCAGAGAATGCAGACTCGCTCACGCCCGACTTCCGTCGATGGTAAAATGACGTTTGCGTGGAATGACGCCGGGGACACGGCCCGACGTCATCGCGCTTCATTTTACCATCCAGACGCCTCCGAAGAGACACGTTTAATTCCGGTAAAAGTCCGGCCTATGTTTCTTTTTATTCTTCCTGCCAAAATGGACAATTTCACATTTTCCCACATTATACTCCACTTGCCAAATCTTTACAAAACCACTTAATCTATATATATTCCTTTGTAACCACCTTATGTACTCTTCACAAGTTACTTTCCTACCTATCTTTGTGTCATCAGCAAATTTAGCAACCATACCTTCGGCCCCTTCATCCAAGTCTTTATATTAATTGTAAAAAGTTGAGGCCCCAGCATAGATCCCTGCGGCACACTACTCATTACATCTTGCTAACCAGAAAATGACCCATTTATGCCTACTCTCTGTTTCCTGTTAGCTAGCCAATCTTCTATCCATGGCAATATGTGTAACCCACTACACCATGAGCTTTCATTTTCCACAATAACCTTTGATGTGGCACCTTATCAAATGCCTTCTGGAAATCTAAGTACAGTATATCCACCAATTCCCCTTTATGCACACCACATGTTACTCCTTCAAAGAACTCCAATAAATTGATTATACATTATTTCCCTTTTACAAAATTATGCTGACTCTGCCTGATTACCTTGAATTTTTCTAAGTGCCCTGCTATATAACGTCTTTAATAATGGCTTCTAACATTTTCCCTAAGACAGATGTTAAGCTAACTGGCCTGTAGTTTCCTGCTTTCTGTCTCCCTCCCTTTTTGAACAAAGGAGTTACTTTGACTATTTTCCAATCTAATGGAACCTTCCCTGAATCTGGAGAACTTTGGAAAATGACAACCAATGCATCAACTATCTCACTAGCCACTTCTTTTAGGACCCAAGGATGACGTCCATCAGGACCTAGGGACTTGTCAGCCCACAGCTCCAACAATTGTCTCAGTGCCACTTCCATTGTGATTGTAATGTTCTTGAGTTCCTCCCTCCCTTCCATTTCCTGATTTACAGCCATATCTGCGATGTTATTTGTATCCTCTGTAGTGAAGATCAATGCAAAATACCGATTCAATTCATCTGCCATCTCCTTATTTTCCCTTATTAGTGGAACAAATTTGCAGGGAAATTATAGACAGCTGCAAAAACTATACAGTAGTTACAATGGAGGACTTTAATTATCCTAATATAGATGGAGTAAAAATAAAGTAAAGGGCAGAGAGGGAGAAACTTTTCTAAAGTGCGTTCGGGAGAATTTTCTAAATCTTCCGGCCCAACGAGGAAGGAGGCATTGCTGGATCTGGTTCTAGGGAATGAGGTGGGTCAAATGGATCAAGTGTCAGTAGGGGAACATTTAGGGTACAGTGGTCATAGTATCATAAGGTTTAGGTTATCTGTGGAAAAGGACAAGGAGACTGAAAATAATTACCTAGGGGAGGGCCAATTTCAGTGGGGTGTTAACAGATCTGGTTCAGGATAATTGGAATCAAAGATTGACAGGCAAAACTGTAATGGAACAATGAGCTGGATTTAAAGAGATGGTTCAGGTAAAGTTGAGGTTCCCCACAAGGGGGAAAGGTAGGACAATCAAAGCCAGAAATTCCACGATGGTGCATGAGAAAGTAAGATGAAGCAGAAAAAGGGCATGTATGACAGATGGCAAGTTGATAATACAAGTGAGAACCAGGCTGAATATAGATAGTTCAGAGGGGAAGTGAAAAAAGAAATGAGAAGCAAAGAGTCAGTATGAGAAGTGACTGGCATCTAACATGTTAGGGGATCCCAAAGTCTTTTAAAAGCATATAAATAGCAAAAGGGCAGTAAAGGGAGGAGTAGGAACAATTAGGGATCAAGAAGAGGATTTACGCAAGGAGCTAGAGGGCATGACTGAGGTACTAAATGAGTACTTTGCATCTGTCTTTATCAAAAGAGAAGATGCTACCATAGTCATAGTGAAAGAGGAGGTAGTTTAGACACTTGATGGGCTCAAAATTGATAAAGAGCATGTATTAGAAAGGCTGGCTGTACTTAAAGTTGATAGGTCACCAAGACTGGAAGGGATGCATCCGAGGATGCTGAGGGAAGTACAGGTGGAAATTGCGGAGGCACTGTCCATAATCTTCCAATCCGCCTTAGATACGGGGCGGTGACAGAGGACTGGAGAATTGCAAATTTTATACGCTTGTTCAAAAAAGAGGGTGTCAGGATAATTCCATTAATTACAGGCCAGTCAGAGTAATCTCAGTGGCGGGAAAGCTTTTAGAAATGAAATTCCAGGACAGAATTAACAATCAATTGGGCAAATGTGGATTAATCCAGGAAAGCCAGCACGAATTTGTTAAAGGTGAATCATGTTTAACTAACTTGCTTGAGTTTTTTGGTGAGGTAACAGACAGGATTGATGAGGCAATGTGGTTGATGTGCTGTACGTGGACACCAAAAAGGTGTTTGATAAAGTGTCAAATAACAGGCTAGTCAGCAAAGGTAAAGCCCATGGAATAAAAGGGATAGTGGCAGTCTGGATACAAAGTCAGCTGAGTGGCAGGAAACAGAGAGTAGTGGTGAACGGTTGATTTTCTGACTGGAGGAAGATATACGGTGGGGTTCCCCAGGGTTCATGACCACTACTTTTCTTAATCTATATCAATGACCTTCACTTGGGCTATATTTTATCAGCCCATCGTAGGTCCTGGCGACGGACCTGGAAGTGGGTGCTGTCGGCGCTTGTCATGTGTGCAGTCAACTGAATGTGATCATGAGGCAGCCAGTCCACTTGAATGCAGGAGACATGGTGCCCATCCCATTGGAGGACGAGGGTGGGCGGTGAGACATTGATGGTGTCGTTAGTGGAGATAACGCAGGTGCTGCCACCATATTTGAAGCACTGCCCGCTCTGCTTAAACTGCTGCTTCACTGAATTACTTTGCTGCTGCTTTGCCTTTGCGACTGTTATACTGCTGTTCCTTTGACCCCTCTGCCTGGAGTCCCTGTGCTGCTGACCAAGGCCTCAAAAGGCCAGGAGATCCCTGGAGGCCACCCAACCCAGTACTATGGCCACTGGAGCCTTTCACTCAAGACCAAGCTACCTGTCACTGCCACATGAGACCAAGCCTACCCGTGCAGAGTGCACAGCACTGCAGGCTGCCAATGGCCTCCACTTTCCCACTTCCCCATTCCCTTCGCTAGTGTTCATCATGGCTGCCTTCCTGGTGCCGCCACCTTTCAATGACTGGGGATCCAAAGGCACGTGAGGCCCGCCTGCCAGTCACTTAATTCCAAGCCCCCCATTGAATCATGATCAATTGCATGCTAATGTATTACAATGACTTGTTCAGCAATTCCAAATGGCAGTCCAGTCGCGTTGGGGCAGCAATGCTGCCTTGGAGCTTCCCACCACTGATTAAATCCGGAACTAACGTCACGGTGTTGGATTTCCGAGTGGGCACCTCTGTCACTATTCTCCGGTCTCTCATGCCTCCATTCCCACTTCTAAAGGCCTCACCAAATTCTGCCCCCGGTGTGCAGGGCACAATTTCAAAATTTGCAGATGATCCAATGACTTGGAACTGAGAAAGATAGTGATAGGTCTCAAGATGAAGGACATAGACAGGCTGGTGGAATGTGACAGATGAAATTTAATGCAGAGAAATGTGAATTGATAGGAGGAACGAAGAGAGGCAATATTAAATAAAGGATCTAATTCTAAACTGGATGCAGGAGCAGAGGGACCTAGAGGTTTATGTGCACAAATCATTGAAGGTGGTAAGATAGATTGAGAAAGTAGTTAATAAGCCATACAAGATTCTGGGCTTGATAAATTGAGGCATAGATGACAAAAGCAAGGAAGTTATGATGAACCTGTAAAAAGCACTGGTTGGGCCTCAACTGGACTATTGTGTCCAATTCTGGGCATCACACTTTAGGAAGGATGTGAAGGCTTTAGAGAGGTTGCAGAAAAAATTTACAAGATTGGTTTCAGGGATGAGGGACTTCAGTTATGTGGATAGATTGGAGAAGCTGGGCCTGTTCTCCTTAGAGAAGAGAAGGTTGAGAGGAGATTTGATAGAGGTGTTCAAAAGCATGAACTGTCTGGGCAGAGTAGTTAGGGAGAAACAGTTCCCACTGGCAGAAATTTCAAGAACCAGTGGACACCAATTTAAGGTGAAAGGCAAAAGAACCAAAAGCAACGTGAGGAAAAAATGTTTTATGCAGCGAGTGGTTGGGATCTGGAATGCATTGCCTGAGAGTGTGGTGGAGGCAGGTTCAATTGCGGCTTTCAAAAGGGAATTGGATAGTTACCTGAATAGAAAGTGTTTGCAGGGCTATGGGGAAAACGTGGGTGTGGGACTAGCTGAGTCGCTTTTGCAGAGAGCCAGCATGGACATGACTGGCCAAATGGCCTCTTTCTGTGCTACAACCATTCTATGATTCTATCATTCTAGTTGAGAAATCAAGTATTGTGACAGACGGGTAAAGCTGGATGCCATCTGCATACAGAGATGCCACCCTATACTTGCAGATAATCTGAGAGAGAGGAAGCATGCAGTTGAACAATAAGAAGGGATTAAGGTGGTGCCTCAGGCACAGCAGGGGTGGCCAGGCAGGCACTGAAGGGCAAGGCATGACAGGAGATGTTCTGACTGCATTGGGACAAGTAGAAGTGGACCATGAGAGGGCAATTTCACAACAGTAGATCATGGAGAAGAAGCAGTTCAGAACTTTAATAAAGAATGTCATTAACATCAGAACTGTTTATTGTAGGGTTTTGAGTTAAAGCTTTAATAAATCTGTGTGTAATTCATATTTCATATAGCATACAGAAGGTGCATTTTCCTGAAGAAAGATGAGTGTTTTTAATAATAAGACTGCTGACAAAATTCCCTAACGTTCCTGACTGACAATCCCAATACATTAGGCGATATAATTAGAATATGCAGCTTGTCTACAGTTATTTTAGGTGAATCTTCGACTGAATAGTTGATTGAATGATTAATTTGATAATTTCAATCCAAAAATTTACCACTATGTTAAACCTATGTCAGAATTGACAAATGGGCGTTAATACTGTTTGAATATGACCTAAAATGCCTTGTATGCCACTTACGGATAAATCAATATAAATGTTACTACACATCACAAAATAACATTTCCTACAATAGCAAACCCAATCGTACAAAGTGTATGCAGCTGGAGGTTTGTATTCCTTTTGGATTCAAACAATAAAAATGCAAGAGTATGTGCTGGATCTTGCTGGAAAGATAGTGGCATGTTTATAATGCGTAAGCTGCAAATCTCCAGAATTTACTGATCGATTTACGCTACTCCACCATTTGCGACACACAAACAGCCCTTTGCTCTGAGTCATCCCATTATTTTTAACAGCAAAATACTGCTGATGCTGGAAATCTGAAACAAAAACAAGAAATGCTGGAATCACTCAGCAGGTCTGGCAGCATCTGTGGAAAGAGAAGCAGAGTTAACGTTTCGGGTCAGTGACCCTTCTTCGGAACTGACAAATATTAGAAAAGTCACAGATTATAAGCAAGTGAGGTGGGGGTGGGGCAAGAGATAACAAAGGAGAAGGTGCAGATTGGACAAGGCCACATAGCTGACCAAAAGGTCACGGAGCAAAGGCAAACAATATGTTAATGGTGTGTTGAAAGACAAAGCATTAGTACAGATTAGGTGTGAATACACTGAATATTGAACAGCAGCAAGTGCAAACCTGAAAAAAACCCTGAAAAAAACAGTGGGTAAGCAAACTGAACAAACTAAGATGAAATGAAATAAATGCAAAAAAAGATAGTAAAAAATGTAAAAAAGAATGTGAAAAAAGGAAGAAAAAATAACTAAAAATGAAAGTAAAATGGGGGGCTGTCATAGTCTGAAATTATTGAACTCAATGTTCAGTCCGGCAGGCTGTAGAGTGCCTAATCGGTAGATGAGATGCTGTTCCTCGAGCTTGCGTTGATGTTCACTGGAACACTGCAGCAATCCCAGGACAGAGATGTGAGCATGAGAGCAGGGGGGAGTGTTGAAATGGCAAGCAACCGGAAGCTCAGGGTCCTGCTTGCGGACTGAGCGGAGATGTTCCGCAAAGCGCTCACCCAGTCTGCGCTTGGTCTCCCCAATGTAGAGGAGACCACACTGTGAGCAGCGAATACAGTATACTACATTGAAAGAAGTACAAGTAAATCGCTGCTTCACCTGAAAGGAGTGTTTGGGGCCTGGGATAGTGAGGAGAGGGGAGGTAAATGGGCAGGTATTACACCTCCTGCGATTGCAGGGGAAGGTGCCATGGGACGGGGACGAGGTGGTGGGGGTAATGGAGGAGTGGACCAGGGTGTCGCGGAGGGAACGATCCCTTCGGAATGCTGACAGGGGAAGGGAGGGGAAGATGCGACTGGTAGTGGCATCACGCTGGAGGTGGCGAAAATGGCGGAGGATGATCCTTTGGATATGGAGGCTGGTGGGTTGAAAAGTGAGGACAAGGGGAACCCTGTTACGGTTCTGGGAGGGAGGGGAAGGGGTGAGGGTAGAGGTGCGGGGAATGGGTCGGACACGGTTGAGGGCCCTGTCAACCACAGTGGGGGGAAATCCTCGGTTGAGGAAAAAGGAGGTCATATCAGAAGCACCGTCATGGAAGGTAGCATCATCAGAGCAGATGCGTCGGAGATGGAGAAACTGGGAGAATGGAATGGAGTCCTTACAGGAGGTAGGGTGTGAAGAAGTGTAGTCGAGGTAGCTGTGGGAGTCAGTGGGCTTATAATGGATATTGGTAGACAACCTATCCCCAGAGATGGAGACAGAGAATTCGAGGAAGGGAAGGGAAGTGTCAGAGATGGACCATGTCAAGGTGAGAGAAGGGTGGAAATTGGAAGCAAAGTTGATAAAGTTTTCTAGTTCGGGGCGGGAGCAGGAAACGGCACCGATACAGTCATTAATGTACCGGAAAAAGAGTTGGGGGAGGGGGCCTGAGTAGGACTGGAACAAAGATTGCTCGACATATCCCACAAAATGACAGGCATAACTAGGACCCATGCGGGTACCCATAGCGACACCTTTTACTTGAAGGAAGTGCATGGAGTTGAAGGAGAAGTTGTTCAATGTGAGAACAAGTTCAGCCAGGCGGAGGAGGGTGGTGGTGGATGGGGACTGGTTGGGCCTCTGTTCCAGGAAGAGCCCTCAAACCATCTGGGTGGGGGATGGAGGTGTAGAGCGATTGGACATCCATAGTGAAGAGGAGGCGGTTGGGACCAGGAAACTGGAAATTGTCAAAATGACGTAGGGCGTCAGAAGAGTCACGGATGTAGGTGGGAAGAGACTGGACCAGCGGAGAAAAGATAGAGTCTAGATAGGAAGAAATAAGTTCAGTGGGGCAGGAGCAGGCTGACACAATGGGTCTGCCGGGACTGTCCCGTTTGTGGATTTTGGGAAGGAGGTAGAAGCGGGCTGTCCGGGGTTGTGGGACTATGAGGTTGGAAGCCGTAGAGGGAAGATCTCCAGAGGAGATGAGGTCAGTGACAGTCCTTTGGACGGTGGCTTGATGTTCGGTGGTGGGGTCATGGTCCAGAGGGAGGTAGGAAGAGGTGTCTGTGAGTTGGCGTTGAGCTTCTGCAAGGTAGAGGTCGGTACGCCATACAACAACAGCACCACCCTTGTCTGCAGGTTTGATGACCATGTCGGGGTTAGACCTGAGAGAACGGAGTGCCTCAAGTTCAGAGGGGGACAGGTTAGAGTGAGTGAGGGGGGCAGAGAAATTGAGACGACCAATGGCTCGCCGACAGTTTTCAATGAAGAGATCAAGAGCGGGTAAGAGGCCAGGGAGAGGGGTCCAGGTAGAGGGAGAATGCTGGAGGCGGGTGAATGGGTCTGCTGGTCGGGGGGAGGACTCCTGGTCAAAGAAGTGAGCCCGGAGGCGGAGGCGACGGAAGAAGAGCTCAACGTCATGCCGAGTGCGAAATTCATTGAGGTGGGGGCGTAAGGGGATAAAACTGAGACCTTTGCTGAGTACAGAACGCTCAGCATCAGAGAGGGGGAGGTCAGAGGGTATAGTGAATACGAATATATCAATCAGGCTGACTTCTGAGCGGGGAAACTGCCAAGAAAAAATGATGTATGCTGTGAGGTCAAGCTCCACAAAATGTGGGGAAACTCAAACTTCCCGCTCTCATCTGCCTATGTAGCCTGCCCCATCAAGATTCAAAATTCATTGGGTTCATTGGATGCAAATACATTTATTAGTTCTGCCATCCCCATTCACAGATCACATGGCAGAACACCATTGTTTCTCATTAAGCACAAATTGTGCTGAATTGTTTCTTGAATTAAAATGATAAGTTCTCATTATAAAAATGTATTGTATTCAGTTATTAACTAATTTAAAGAAAAAATGCACGCAGGTCATAACTTTTTTATTCTTTCATGGGGTGTAGGCGTCACTGGCAAGGCCAGCATTTATTTCCCATCCCCAATTGCCCTTGAGAAGGTGCCTTCTTGGACCGCTGCAGTCCATCTGGTGCGGGTACACCCACAGTGCTGTTAGGAAGGTTATTCTGGGGTTTTGACCCAGCGACAGTGAAGGAATGGCAATATAGGCCACGCCAAGCTGGTGTATGACTTGGAGGGGAACTTGCAGGTGATGGTGTTCCCATGCAGCTGTCCTTGTCCTTCTAGGTTGTGTGGTTGTGGGTTTGGAAGATGCTGTCAAAGGAGGCATGGCGAGTTGCAGCAGTGCATCTTGTAGATGGTGCACACTGCTGCCACTGTAGGTAGGTGGAGGAGGGAGTGAATGCTGAAGGTGGTGGATGGGGTGCCGATCAAGCGGTCTGCTTTGTCCTGGATGATGTCTAGCATCCTGAGTGTTGTTGGAGCCACACTCAAGCAGGCGAGTGGAGAGTATTCCAACAAACTCCTGACTTGTACCTTATAGATAGTGGACAGGCTTTGGGGAGACAGGAGGTGGGTTACTCGCTGCAGAATTACCAGCCTCTGACCCGCTCTTGTAGCCACAGTATTTATATGGCTGGTCCAGTTCAGTTTCTGGTCAATGGTAACCCCCAGGATATTGATAGTGGGAGATTCAGCGATTGTAATGTCTTTGAATGTCAAGGGAAGATGGTTAGATTCTCCCTTATTGGAGATGATCATTGCCTGGCACTTGTGTAGCGCGAATGTTACTTGCCACTTATCAGCCCAAGCCTAAATGTTGTTCAGGTCTTGCTGCATTTGGACACGGACTGCTTCAGTAGCTGAGGAGCTACAAATGATACTGAGCATCGTACAATCGTACAATCATCAGTGAACATCCCAACTTCTGTCCTTCTGATGGAGGGAAGATCATTGATGAAGCAGCTGAAGATGGTTGGGCTTAGGACACCAGCCTGAGGAACTCCTGAAGCAATGTCCTGAGGTTGGGATGTTTGGCCTCCAACAACCACAACTTTGTGCTATGTATGACTCCAACCTGCAGAGTGTTTTCCCCTTGATTCCCATTGACTTCAGTTTGGTTAGGGCTCTTTGATGCCACACTCGGTCAAGAGCTGCCTTGATATTCAGGGCCATCACTCTCACCTCACCTCGCCTCACCATAATCATTGTTATTTCTCTAACTGATTGGAGTCATGCTGTAGAGTATAAGTCAATGATTCATACTCATCTAGGTCTGATAATCATGACTAGGATTATCCCAAGCCTTTGTTGCATATTGATAATGTATAAGTACCAATTTATTATAGATTGCTTATTGCCTTACAATCTGCAGTTAAACTTACACACTAAAAATTATAAATAATTGCTTATAACAATATGCCAGTGAGCAAACAGGTAAATACCACAGTAATTAACTGGGTTTTTGGTAATAGTTTGCTATTTCCGACTCTGAAACTAAGTCCATCCACCCAATTGCTACCTTCCCAAGTTGCCCGGTTAACCATTTCACCAAAAATCAATGACACATTCTTTGAAACAAATCCACTTTGTCAATAGTAGCAGCACAAATATATGGATCATCCATAATCTGTAATAGAAATTTAACAGGATACAACACTTTTAGGAAACATCTCAGTCGCTTCATAACAACGGTAAGGAAAAGAAATTCTCAAGAGTTTCAAAACACAACTGAAACAGCATTTAAGCTCCCCATGTGAATTAAATCTTAGATCATAAACTGTATAACATTTTTGTTTTCACAGTTAGGCGACCTTCATCATCCTCTGATGAATCCATTAATCCTAAGGGAGCAGAATGCAAAGAATCCTTTGGTGAGTGGGATATCAACAGTCATCGGGCACTTGCAACCCAGGATGGAGTCTTCACATTGCAAGTGGGAGGAGGAGCAGACAGCTCTCACCAGATCCTCTTCATGGACCTCTACTAGATACCACAAATATGCCAGAGAGTTTGCAACAACAGTTCATGGATACCATAGGCGAACTGGGCATATTTGCCTCTTTTTCACCCATAAAACCAACCTGTAGCTTTAAGAAGAGAATTTTCATGCACAAGCAGGCCCTTAGTATTGTCTACAACAAGATGCCATTTAGGATCGCCAAGGGCAGTTTCTGGATACATGCATTCCTGGCACTGTGCCCTCTCCACAAGTAACATTTAATCAGATGAGGTAATATTGGGAAATCGTGAGCATGTTCCCAATAATGCTCCATCCAAGTGGGCAGCAAGATCATAGGGAGAGTGCTTGTGATTTTCCAATATATTTATGACTGCACCTACACTGTTTGGGATCGTCTTCTCCCTGCTGCTCTCACATGCGTTCAAGTCTTCAGAAGAAGGAATTTTCCTCTACACAAGATCAGGTGGCAGGTTGTTCAATCTTGCCCGTCTAAAAGCGAAGACCAAAGTACGGAAAGTCCTCATCAGGGAACTCTTTGCTGACGATGCTGCATTAACATCTCACACTGAAGAGTGTCTGCAGAGACTCTTTGACAGGTTTGCGGCTGCCTGCAATGAACTTGGCCTAGCCATCAGCCTCAAGAAAACGAACATCATGGGAGAGGACGTCAGAAATGCCCCATCCATCAATATCGGCGCCCACACTCTGGAAGTGGTTCAAGAGTTCACCTACCTAGGCTCAACTATCACCAGTAACCTGTCTCTCGATGCAGAATTAAACAAGCACATGGGAAAGGCTTCCTTTGCTATGTCCAGACTGGCCAAGAGAGTGTGGGAAAATGGCTCACTGACACGGAACACAAAAATCCAAGTGTATCAAGCCTGTGTCCTCAGTACCTTGATCTACGGTAGCGAGGCCTGGACAACGTACATCAGCCAAGAGTAACGTTTCAATTCATTCCATCTTGGCTGCCTCCGGAGAATCCTTGGCATCAGGTGGCAGGACTATATCTCCAACACAGAAGTCCTCGAGGCAGCCAACATCCCCAGCATATACACCCTACTGAGCCAGTAGCGCCTGAGATGGCTTGGCCATGTGAGTCTCATGGAAAATGGCAGGGTCCCCAAGGACACATTATACAGCGAGCTCGTCACAGACCCACCGGCCGTCCATGTCTCCACTTTAAAGACGTCTGTAAACGCGACATGAAATCCTGTGACATTGATCACAAGTCATGGGAGTCAGTTGCCAGTGATCGCCAGAGCTGGCGGTCAACTATAAAGGCGGGGCTAAAGTGTGGCGAGCCGAAGAGACATAGCAGTTGGCAGGAAAGAAGACAGAAGCGCAAGGAGAGAGCCAACTGTGTAACAGCCCCAACAAACAATTTTATCTGCAGCACCTGTGGAAGAGTCTGTCACTCTAGAATTGGCCTTTATAGCCACTCCAGGCGCTGCTTCACAAACCACTGACCACCTCCAGGCGCTCACCCATTGTCTCTCAAGACAAGGAGGCCAAAGAGAGAAGAGTATGTTTCCTCACTGGGACATCAGGTACATAGGATTAGGCCTCATACCTACATTCATGGTTATTTTACATAATATTATGCAACTGAACTGGAAGTTGGTAGAACAAATTGACAAGGGAGACAATATACCTACTACAAGAGTGAAAACAAAATGTTTGCATTATTATAGTGCCTTTCATGATCTCAGGATCCTCAAAGCACTTTACAGTTATTAAAGTAATTTAGAAGCATAGACACTTTTGCAATGTTGGAAACTGACAGAAAGCCTCCTCCAATGTATTCTGGTATGTAGCCATTCAGATCTCTCTGTGAGTTCTCAGAAGTTCCATACATAATGGCTCGAGAACTCAGCCTCTATGGCTGAGGTGACCTCTGATTCAGAGAAACCAACTTTGGGTCCTTTCACAAATAGAACCTTCCAAAGTTGAGCAGACAAACTTGCAGATCAGAAAATGAATGACTATAAAAGTTTTAGTGCAGAAATCAGGGAAATACATCAGGACATGTACATAGGAATATGGCATGTTCCTAATATTCACCTTATGTACATACTGCTTCAATAGTGAAAATAATTACAAATACTGCATAGATGAACTGGTGTTGTTTTTATCTATATTTAAGGTTATGACTGCAGGTTGTACAGGTGTTAACTAGTTAGTTATATAGCATTCCAAGCTGATATAATGACAATAGTTTTCTACTTTGTGAAATAAAAGATGTTTATCATTGTCATTTACATTTCCAGTTTCTATTCCTCCTCCAGATCAGTTTGACAGACCTACTTCTGACACAATGCACCCTTCAGTGTAGTGGCTGTTCACCTTCCTAGGTTTAACTAATTGTTACTGCAATGTTCCTTTAGGGTGTTGCTGTAATGAATATGTACATACAAAAAATGCATTGGGGATGTGTCAAAAGCAACAGGGAAATTATTATTTCAGTCTGAGTATTACAGATGTACTCATGTTCAATGACTTATGAGTCATGAACTAACCTAATTTACAGGAAACACTAGCACAAATGAAACATTATTGGCCCACAATAACTCCCCATACATCACAGTGCCATGCACGTTTTTCTTAACTGACATAATATGGAAGCTTTTATTAAAGTCTCAATTACCTTGTCCATTAGCATATTTAAAGTCCTGAAGAAATTTATAAATTCAGTAGAATATGGCATCCAACAATTTAGAAATTGCAAGTTACTGAAGTTAATTGGGGTGATTTTCCTCTGCCTACAACCCCCTACATCCCCACGCTGACCCCTCCAGAACATAATTGGCTCATTAGTTGTTTTTACTCCACAGATTTCAGAGTCTGCACCCATGTTGGAATATTCAACCCATCATTACTACCATAATGACACCAACTGTGCCTTAGTACCCAACCTGTGATTATGTGGCAAAATCAGCATTAAACTTATTGCCTCATGAAATTTTGCCTGTCTGTTATGGAACTTTTTTTATTTAATAGATTACATTATATCACCAAAGACTTCAATTTCCATTGAGTTGTCAAAGTAAGTTCTCTGTACTCCACTTCCAGCAAGATGTGTTTTAATAATAATCCTGAATGGTCACTATCAGAAGCACAAATGCATACAAATTATTGATCACAGAAACTTTCAGATTTAGTACACAGGAAATGAGAGAGCATCATTTCATCTCCATTTTCCAAAATTGTAGAAAGTCAACACTTTTACAGGACTTTTGCTGACAACATGGGATTACAGTTGAATTTGCTCTGAGGAAACAAGAAACAATTTAGTAAAATATAATGAAGTGCTAGATGACTATATTAACAACACCAGAAAGTGCTTTGGAGAATGCAAATATGCAATAAATGATGAGTCAACTATTCCAAGCTTCACAGAATTTGAAACCACAATTGCTTTCATCTTTTCCTCAACAAAGGTGTCAGCCTTGGCTCAGAGGTAACACTCTCGCCACTGAGTCAAAAGATTTTGCATTCCAGGGACTTAAGCATAAATCTAGTGGAGCGCTGCACTGTTGGAGGTGCCATCTTTTAGATGAGATGTTAAACCAAGGCCCCGTCTGCTATCTTGTGGATGTAAAAGATTCCGTGGCATATTTTGAAGAAGTCAGAGGAATTCTCCCAGGTGTCCTGGGCAATATTTATCTCTCAACCAACATCACTAACACAGATCATCTTCTCATTATCTTATTGCTGTTTGTGGTATCTTTCTGTGTGAAAATTGGCTGCCATGTCATCACAACAGTGACTACACTTCAAAAGTACTTTATTGGTTGTAAAGTGCTTTGGAATGCCCTGAGCTTGTGAAAGGCAATGTATGCATGCATACCTTTCTTTTTAAAGACCTTTTGTTAAATACGGCCTTGATCATTCTTTTAAAACTTATTTTATAATTTTTTGCACAGATCTATTCACCGGTGGGTCTTGACCCCAATGTTTCTGAATACATAAAAAGCACCTGACTGCTCAAGTTTTGACTTTGTGAAGCCAAACTAGACAAACGGATTGTGGGGAAAACAGCATCTGTATAAACCTATATATTCTTGCTGATATCTGAGAAATGCTGAATACAAAGCTTAGATTTTTCTTTGTATAGAGCTGGGCACACATACATATACATCAGAGGGTTAATGCGAGAAGGCAATTTTGAAGAAGCAAATAACACTATTTTCAAGCTGTCACCATCTGAAGTAAAGGAAAATCCCTGGAGAGCAAGTGAAAAATTGAAATGCATACGGCTAATAATCACATCAAGCAGCTAAAGCCCTCCTTCCTGAATGCAAAATTACTGAGTTATTTAAATAGCCACCATACTGTAGGGATTGTACATGGATGGATACATGGCCTGCAGATATAGAATAATCAAAATCATGACATGTATATAGACAAAACTCAATGCTAAAAATATTTGATACCATTGGCACACCTTACCGTCTGCAAAATACTTCTGTTTGATTCCCAAGCAAATATCCTCCGATATCACAAGGGTCAAGGGTCAACAGTATCTTCTGCAAATAATGACTTCCTTTACCTTGAAGTTCTGTATATTAGTTTCTATCATTTAATATATACAAGTTTATATTCGTATGTGTAACACAAATGCTGCATCCACAGATCAGAATAGCAGAAATCTTACAGAACCCATTACCACTGCAAACAGTACTTGTCCATTTGAAAGAAGTTAAACCTACTTGCCACACCATGACTGCAATTATCTTCCTCAGCATTTCTCACACCACACTGAGCCACAGTGCAGGTATTGCACCTTTGCATGTACAACCTTTCACCTTTTCTAAATGTGGCAAAGCTGGAAAGACTACAATTTAAAATCAGTCCAACCTGGTTATGATTTGCAACAAAGAAGAACTTGCATTTATACAGCACGTCTCACACATCCCAAGAAGATTCATAGGAACAAGATCAAACAAAAGCAGACCCGAGCCAAAGAAGGAAATATTAGCGCTGGTGATTAAAAGCTTCTTAAAGGAGTAGAGAGAGTGGGGTGGCAGTGGGGGTGGTGGGGGGGTGAAGATTTAGGGAAGGAATTCCAGAGCTGGGACCTAAATAGCTGATAGATGACTGTCAATGCAGGAACACTACTGCAGTGAACAAAAGAGTAGAATATAATGGGATCAAGATAAGCAAAATCTCCAACCAACTATAGATTCAGGCTCATCATCATCCCTTCACTACATCACGAAACATAGTCAGCAAATAAATTGGCAAGGATTTATTAAAACAAATGATGCCAAGAACATGCCATTGAAATATATTTTAATGACCTTTTATTTATATATTATGTTGTTCAGTTACCATAGATGCCTTTACTTAATGTACCATTATCTTCATTTCCATGCTTACATCACTCCTCTGTCCATTCTTTTGCTGTCTCCTCTGCAGTACCCCATCCTTCTGATTCACTGGCTGTCCTTTGCAACTACTAACTCAGGTATCAGCCTGCAATGTAATATATTCTTGCGAAACAAAGAAACCAGCAAGAGTAGACATTATAATACCTCACTGCATGTATACCTATTGAATAATAATGGAAATTAGAGAGGGCTTGAAAAACAAGCAGTTTTCTCGGCAGTACAGCTACAGTGCACCTGTAGCCTGTTGGGTAAAGGAAATAAGCACAAGCATAAAGCACCTCTGTGACCCAATCGCCTTCAAAAGATCTTCTGGTTCTTTACTGAGTACATAGGACAGGCAATACGGTTTTAATCAAAGTGGAGATTTGAATGAATGTGAGAGAGGGGATAAAAGAGAGAGAGAAACCCATGACTACTCAAGGATACTTCTGCCATACTGTATAATGTTATGCACCATAACATTATCTAGTAAAATCCTGCAGGATTTATAATCTGCCCCGCAAAGATCATTTCAGGTTTATCTGTGCTTCACCGCATTACCTTTGGTAATTGGAACTGTTTTTTCACACTAGTGGTTTATGCAAAATTTC
This sequence comes from Heterodontus francisci, assembly GCF_036365525.1. Lineage (NCBI taxonomy): Eukaryota > Metazoa > Chordata > Chondrichthyes > Heterodontiformes > Heterodontidae > Heterodontus > Heterodontus francisci. The sequence goes on from NC_090388.1 coordinate 67,316,750, forward strand.
AGCTTTTGTAAAGCAAAATCCTAGAACAACACTTCAGCCATAGAAACCAGACAACCATAGAAAAATTACAGCACTGAAGGAGGCCATTCAGCCCATCGTGTCCATGCTGGCTGGAAAAAAACTAGCCGCTCAATCTAATCCCACCTTCCAGCACCTGGTCCAAAGCCTTGCCGGTTACAGCATTTCAGGTGCATGTCCAGGTACCTTTTCAAAAAATTTGATGGTTTCTGCCTCCACCAATGTTCCCGGCAGTGAATTCGAGACACCCACCACCCTCTGGGTGAAAAGGTTTTTCCTCATGTACCCTTTAATCCTTCTAACAATCACCTTAAATCTGGTAAGTATGAAGGATTGGAGCAAGCACACAAAGTTCCACCTGGATTCCAACTACTGTTTCACCCATCATGTTTTGAATCCACCCAAGTCTACAGGTATCTCCAAGAAATACAAAGTTCCTCGGACTGCTACTCTCGCCGCATCCTGAGATCCACACTCAGTGCTATGCACCGCCACATGCACACACTGAACCTCTCTCTCCAGCAGCACCGCCTCACCTTATCTCAAAGCTGTTCTACTCCGCAGTTTCATTTCATCTTTCGTCTCATCCGACGCATTAACAGAAAACTTTTTTTCTTCCTTTCAGATGTCAAGGAACGCAAGCTCCAGCAGCTGATGGGGATGAATGCTCCTCCAGATCCTCCTTCCGCTTCACTTCCCTCTGACCCCACCCCTTCTGATCTGACCCCTTGCCGTGTATTCACTATACCCTCGGACCTCCCCCTCCCTGATGCTGAGCGTTCTGTACTCAGCAAAGGTCTCAGTTTTATCCCCTTACGTCCCCACCTCAATGAATTTCGCGCTCGGCATGACATTGAGCTCTTCTTCCGTCGCCTCCGCCTCCGGGCTCACTTCTTTGACCAGGAGTCCTCCCCACAACCAGCAGACCCATTCACCCGCCTCCAGCATTCTCCCTCTACCTGGACCCCTCCCCCTGGCCTCTTACCCGCTCTTGATCTCTTCATTGAAAACTGTCGGCGAGACATTGGTCATCTCAATTTCTCTGCCCCCCTCACTCACACTAACCTGTCCCCCTCTGAATTTAAGGCACTCCGTTCTCTCAGGTCTAACTCCGACATGGTCATCAAACCTGCAGACAAGGGTGGTGCTGTTGTTGTATGGCGTACCGACCTCTACCTTGCAGAAGCTCAACGCCAACTCACAGACATTTCTTCCTACCTCCTTCTGGACCATGACCCCACCACCGAACATCAAGCCACTGTCCAAAGGAGTGTAATTGACCTCATCTCCTCTGGAGATCTTCCCTCTACAGCTTCCAACCTCATAGTCCCGCAACCCCGGACAGCCCGCTTCTACCTCATTCCCAAAATCCACAAATGGGACTGTCCCGGCAGACCCATTGTGTCAGCCTGCTCCTGCCCCACTGAACACATTTCTTCCTATCTAGACTCTATCTTTTCTCTGCTGGTCCAGTCTCTTCCCACCTACATCCGTGACTCTTCTGACGCCCTATGTCATTTTGACAATTTCCAGTTTCCTGGTCCCAACCGCCTCCTCTTCACTATGGATGTCCAATCGCTCTACACCTCCATCCCCCACCAAGATGGTTTGAGGGCTCTCCGCTTCTTCCTTGAACAGAGGCCCAACCATTCCCCATCCACCACCACCCTCCTCCGCCTGGTTGAACTTGTTCTCACATTGAACAACTGCTCCTTCAACTCCACTCACTTCCTTCAAGTAAAAGGTGTTGCTCTGGGTATCCGCATGGGTCCTAGTTATGCCTGTATTTTTGTGGGATATGTCGAGCATTCTTTGTTCCAGCCCTACTCAGGTCCCCTCCCCCAACTCTTTTTCCAGTACATTGATGTATCGGTGCCGTTTCCTGCTCCCGCCCCGAACTGGAAAACTTTATCAACTTTGCTTCCAATTTCCACCCTTCTCTCACCTTTACATGGTCCATCTCTGACACTTCCCTTCCCTTCCTCGAATTCTCTGTCTCCATCTCTGGGGATAGGTTGTCTACTAATATCCATTATAAGCCCACCGACTCCCACAGTTACCTCGACTACACTTCTTCACACCCTACCTCCTGTAAGGACTCCATTCCATTCTCCAAGTTTCTCCGTCTCCGACGCTTCTGCTCTGATGATGCTAACTTCCATGACGGTGCTTCTGATATGACCTTTTTCCTCAACCGAGGATTCCCCCCCAATGTTGTGGACAGGGCCTTCAACCGCGTCCGGCCCATTTCCCGCACCTCTACCCTCACCCCTTCCCCTCCCTCCCAGAACCGTGATAGGGTTCCCCTTGTCCTCACTTTCCACCCCATCAGCCTCCATATCCAAAGGATCATCCTCGCCATTTCCGCCACCTCCAGCGTGATACCACTACTAAACGCATCTTCCCCTCCCTTCCCCTGTCAGCATTCCGAAGGGATCATTCCCTCTGCAACACCCTGGTCCACTCCTCCATTACCCCCACCACCTCGTCCCCATCCCATGGCACCTTCCCCTGCAATCGCAGGAGGTGTAATACCTGCCCATTTACCTCCTCTCTCCTCACTATCCCAGGCCCCAAACATTCCTTTCAGGTGAAGCAGTGATTTACTTGTACTTCTTTCAATGTAGTATACTGTATTCGCTGCTCACAATGTGGTCTCCTCTACGTTGGGGAGACAAAACGCAGGCTGGGTGACCGCTTTGCAGAACACCTCCGTTCAGTCTGCAAGCAGGACCCTGAGCTTCCGGTTGCTTGCCATTTCAACACTCTCCCCTGCTCTCATGCTCACAGCTCTGTCCTGGGATTGCTGCAATGTTCCAGTGAACATCAACGCAAGCTCGAGGAACAGCATCGCATTTACCGATTAGGCACCCTACAGCCTGCCGGACTGAACATTGAGTTCAATCATTTCAGAGCATGACGGCCCCCCATTTTACTTTTATTTTTAATTATTTTTTCTTTTTTTCTTTTTTACATTTTTTACAACTTTTTTTTTCATGTTTATTTCATTTCATCTTAGTTTGTTCAGTTTGCTTACCCACTGTTTTTTTTCATGTCTGTACTTGCTGCTGTTCAACCTTCAGTCCGTTAACACCCTATTTGTACTAATGCTTTGTCTTTCAACACACCATTAACATATTGTTTGCCTTTGCTCCATGACCTTTTGATCAGCTATATGGCCTTGTCCAATCTACACCTCCTTTGTTATCTCTTGCCCCACCCCCACCTCACTTGCTTATAACCTTTGACATTTCTAATATTTGCTAGTTCCGAAGAAGGGTCACTGACCCGAAACGTTAACTCTGCTTCTCTTTCCACAGATGCTGCCAGACCTGCTGAGTGGTTCCAGCATTTCTTGTTTTTATTTCAGATTTGCAGCATCCACAGTATTTTGCTTTTACACAAAGTTCTTTTATCTCATAAGTTGAACGCCCAGTAAAAAAAAGAGGCAAATCCTGGTAATTGACCTCTCCAATAGGGCAAACAGGTCCTTCCTGTTTTCTCTATCTAGGCCCCTCATAATTTTGTACACCTCTATTAGCCTCCTCTGTTTTAAGGAAAACAACCCTAGCCTATCCAATCTTTCCTCATAGCTGCAACATTCAAGCACTGGCGACATTCTAGTAAATCTCCTCTGTACTCTCTCCAGAGCAATTATGCTCTTCCTGTAATGTGGTGACCAAAACAGTACGCAATACTCCAACTATGACCTAAGCAGCTTTTTATACAGTGCCAACATTACATCCCTGCTTTTGAATTCTATACCTCGGCCAATAAAGGAAAGCATTTAATATGCCTTCTTCACCACTCTATCTACCTGTCCTGCCACCTTCAGGAACCTGTGGACTTACACTCCAAGGTCTCTTACTTCTTCTACCCCTCTCAATATCCTCCCATTTATTGTGTATTCCCTTGCTTTATTTGCCCTCCCCAAATGCATTACCTCACACTTTTCTGGATTGAATTCCATTTGCCACTTTTCCGCCCACTCAACCAAACCATTGATATCTTTCTGGAGTGTACAGCTATCCTCTTCACTATCAACTACACAGCCAATTTTTGTGTCATCAGCAAATTTCCCAATCATGCCTCCCACATTTAAGTCCAAATCATTGATATATACCATTAATATATATAAACAGCAAGGGACCTAACACTGAGCCCTGTGAAACACCACTGGAAACAACTTTCCATTCACAAAAACATCCGTCGACTACTACCCTTTGTTTTCTAGCCCTGAACGAATTCTGGATCTAACCTGCCACATTCCCCTGTATACCATGGGCTTTCATTTTACTGACCAGTCTGCCATGTGGGACCTTGTCAAATGCCTTACTAAAATCCAGGTGGACCACATCCACTGCACTACCCTCATCAATCCTTCTTGTTACTTACTCAAAAAACTCAATTAAGTTAGTAAAACATGACCTTCCCTTAACAAATCCATGCTGACTATCCCTGATTAATCCGTGCCTTTCTAACTGGCAGTTTATTCTGTCTCTCAGAATAGATTCTAACAATTTACCCACCACCGAGGTTAGACTGACCGTCCTATAATTATTTGGCCTATCCCTCAAAACCCTTTTTAAATAATGGTACAACGTTCGCAGACCTCTCCAGTACCTCGTGAGGATTTGAAGATGATCCTCAGTGCATCCGTTATTTCCTCCCTGGCTTCATTTAACAACCTGGGATGCAATCCATCCAGCCCTGGTGATTTATCCACTTTCAAGGATGTCAGACCCTCTCGTTCTTCCTCTCTCATTATGCTTATCGTATCTAATATTTCACACTCCTCATCTTTAACTACAATGTCTACATCAACCTTCTCCTCCGTGAAGACAGAGAAGAAAAGCTCATTAAGAACCCTGCCCACATCTTCTGCATCCACGTATAAATTCCCTCATACATCTCTGATAGAGCCTCCCCTTTCCTTGGTTATCCTCTTGCTCTTAATGTACTGATAAAACATCTTTGGGTTTTCCTTGATTTTACCTGCCAATAATTTTTCCATGTCCTGTCTTTATTTTTCTAAATTCCTTTGGTGATTTTCAGGTGTGAGCATCATTTCTTTCATTTAACAACTGCACAATTGATTCTGCACAGTTCCAGCAGTGAAGATTTTAAATGTAGAATTCGAGCAATGTACATTGCAGGGAACATGCTTTCACTCATAATATTCTTATAATAAAGCAGCCCAATCTGGTTATAGTTTGCATTTTAATATAGAAATACAACTGTAACAGTCAGAAGACTGGAACATATTGTGATCAAGTCAGGATAAGCAAAAGTACACAAATCTCCAGCCAATTAAAGATTCAGGTTTCATTGTCAGACCTTCCACTGCATCACTGAGGATGTTCAAATAAGTTGGCAAGGATTGTTTAGAATTATGATAGCAAGAACATGCCCTTTGAATATATTTTTAATGGATTTTATTTTAATGTAAAAGTCATAGCATTTTATGTTCTTGGGAATGCAGTTTAACAGTTCAAACTTGATTGCTGCAGATATTCTAATATGTTAACCTCTGATTCAAAACTAAAAAAAAATCAATCTTATAGACCTTGTACTTTAGGCCAATGTTGACATCTATAAAACACTTGAATTAAATTGGATTATTCAGTAGCAATCAAGTATCGACAGTTGCTCATCAGAGGCACTCTAGAATTTTTACGGGGAGGAGCAGCATTGTGAAAGCCTTGGACCCAGTTACTAAGAGACATCTATCCATATTGAGTTCTGGGATGATGGTGCAGATGCAAAAGTGATTTATTTGTATACTGGTGTAGGGATGTGGGGAAGGGAAGAGAAACACTTCCTGCAACAAAAAAAATCAACATTTCATTTGATGCACTGCCTCCATTTTGAAGTGAACTTTTTTACGAACATAAAACTGTGTGTTCATATGATAGTGATGAAATGGATGTTCTTGGCACATTAATGAGCAAAGCACCTTGCTTTCAAAATGTAATTTTTTGATTGACTTTAATAAAAAGGAGGATCTGACATTTGGAGGTGATGCAACACTATTTAATGGTACATGTAGAACATGCCATTTTAAAACATTGTTAACTACTTGCATATTTAAACTGCAATAGAAATCCAAGAAATAAAAATAAATACTTTCAAATCTTCACAGTAATATTCACATGTATACAGAGATTGAAGTAGTCCAAGATAGTCCAGGACAACGTTTTGATTATTGTCTCATATAAAACTGGTTCTTTTCCTTAATAGATTGCCAAATTTGGCTTTGTTTTTTTTACTGGGCATTCAACTTATGAGATAAAAGAGCTTTGTGCGCTTGATTCAATCCTTCATACTTAAATGGGTCTTGCTCCCAGACCAGTGAATTATTCTTTTTACCCTTTAGGTTTCTGACTGTCCCAGTCAACATCTCTCTTCTGGTTCCCAATGAATCCTTGCAGCTTCCTGCCTCCAAACTCTCCAACCTCTTTACTACCTCCAGTGACCTGGTTTTCCCTTTGCTCACCTTTTCATTCCCAGCATGTTGTCATCGATTCACGTTACCCCCACCCCAACTCGCAACCCAATTCCCAACCCAGCTTTTCCACCAGTTCTGAGAAATCTACTGCACTCTTGAAATTCCTTCTCCCCACAACCACACAATCAATAAAATCGAACAAAATAGCCCCAGAATTAACTTGCAGGAACTTAACCTTTGAGATAAGAGCTTGATTTAGGTTAGGCTGGTTTTAGGATCAAAAGCAAGGTTTAGGGCTAAGCTTACAGTTAGGATGCATTTATTTGGTAAGAGGAGAAATAAGTGTGAAGGCAGGTTCCATCTCATCTCACGTGTAAGGCATAGTGAAGAGAAGTTGTAGTCTGCTTCAAATACCAAGCAACAAGCCCAGATCAGGGATTTGGCCTCTTCAAATATGCCACAGTTTGCAGCTAAGGCAGCTTCAGCATTACAACCAGCCACAGGCTCAGCAATCCCATTTCCCAATGCAAGATACTGGATAATATCCTGTGCTGTGACTCAGTCTACTTCTTAGTTCTTTAGTTTTGTTTAGGTTTCCTTCCTTTAAATAAAAAGAAAAAGCATTTTATCTCCACTTCTGCAAGTCACAAAGCATGCCACCTGTACAGAAAGTAACAACTTGTATTTGTCCCACAGTCCTGAACAGTGCAACAAATACAGAATCCTTATGCAACCTCCAACTTTCTTCACCCCACCATTGGCAGCAGTGCCAATGTCTAAGGCCCTAAGCTCTAAAATTGCTTCCTCACTGTCTCTCTACCTCCCTCTCCTCCCTAAAAAAAACCCTTTTTAAAATCTACCTTTTTGATCAAGCTTTCAGTCACTCCTCCTAATTTTGGCTCATTGTCCATTTCTGTTTTATTACACTTCTGTGAAGTGCCTTGGGATGGTTTTCTGTGTTAAAAGCATTCTGTGAAAGCGCAATGCAGCACAGCAGTGCTGACAGTTTAGCAAGGAGACAAAACCCATGCAAGCAAGTGGGCAGATAGTGGGGGTGGAACGGGGTGCAGGGGAGGTTGACATGTCTCGTTCATGCCTCCTCAAATTCGTCCCAGCAGTTTCCCCCATTATATAGGGCGAGACAGTGGCTAGCACCGCAGCTTCACAGCTCCAGTGACCCAGGTTCAGTTCTGGGTACTGCCTGTGTGGAGTTTGCAAGTTCTCCCTGTGACCGCATGGGTTTCCTCCCACATGCTAAAGACTTGCGGGTTGATAGGTAAATTGGACATTGTAAAAAATTGCCCCTAGTGTAGGTAGGTGGTAGGAGAATTGAGGGAAAGTGAGGATGTGAGAGGGAAAAAATGGGATTAATGTAGGATTAATATAAATGGGCGGTTGATGGTCAGCATGGACTCATTGGGCCAAAGGGCCTGTTTTGGTGCTTTATGGCTCTATATGTCCATTATCTGTACTACTGTTATCTTCCTTCCAAATTACCTGCCACAATTCATGTAAGACAGAGTCTGTCTCAATGAACAACATTTTAATGTTCATTTTGTTATTTGTGTTGGACCTCACTTCATTGGATGGCTAGGATACTGCTCTAGGTACAAGATCAAATTCTGAGATACTTGATCACCCACTAAATTCAATGGGAAATGGATGTTGCACCGGCAGGTAATTTTCCTGACTGTCTCAAGATCATCAGCCAACTTGCTCTAAATATAATAATTCCTCCTATAAGAAAGGTTTGACAATAGTAAAGCAATTAAAAGATGTGACTTCAAAGCCACTACAGACTAACTCATCTCAGGTGCAGCGAGTAATCAGCATCCTTATTTAAAAATAAACTTTTACAACATGATTCTAAAACAAATCAAGACATATTAATCACTATTTTCCACAAGATTGTGTTAAGAAAACATGCTATACCAAATGAGGATTTTTAATTCATTGGTTGGAAACCTACATTAAACTTTTAAAAAGGAGCTCAGATTGGACAGTTAACTCTTAAAAAGCTGGTAGCCAAGGTTCAGCCCCTGTCACGGTTCCCCCAACTCTTTTTCCGGTACATTGATGACTGTATCGGTGCCGTTTCCTGCTCCCGCCCCGAACTGGAAAACTTTATCAACTTGCTTCCAATTTCCACCCTTCTCTCACCTTTACATGGTCCATCTCTGCCACTTCCATTCCCTTCCTCGACCTCTCTGTCTCCATCTCTGGGGATAGGTTGTCTACTAATATCCATTATAAGCCCACCGACCCCCACAGCTACCTGGACTACACTTCTTCACACCCTACCTCCTGTAAGGACTCCATTCCATTCTCCCAGTTTCTCCGTCTCCGACGCATCTGCTCTGATGATGCTAGCTTCCATGACGGTGCTTCTGATATGACCTCCATTTTCCTCAACCGAGGATTCCCCCCCACTGTTGTTGACAGGGCCCTCAACCGTGTCCGGCCCATTTCCCGCACCTCTGCCCTCAACCCTTCCCCTCCCTCCCAGAACCGTGATAGGGTTCCTCTTGTCCTCACTTTCCACCCCATCAGCCTCCATATCCAAAGGATCATCCTCCGCCATTTCCGCCACCTCCAGCATGATGCCACTACCAAACGCATCTTCCCCTCCCTTCCCCTGTCAGCATTCCGAAGGGATCGTTCCCTCTGCGACACCCTGGTCCACTCCTCCATTACCCCCACCACCTCGTCCTCGTCCCATGGCACCTTCCCCTGCAATCGCAGGAGGTGTAATACATGCCCATTTACCTCCTCTCTCCTCACTATCCCAGGCCCCAAACATTCCTTTCAGGTGAAGCAGTGATTTACTTGTACTTCTTTCAATGTAGTATACTGTATTCGATGCTCACAATGTGGTCTCCTCTACATTGGGGAGACCAAACGCAGACTAGGTGACCCTGAGCTTCCGGTTGCTTGCCATTTCAACACTCCCCCCTGCTCTCATGCTCACATCTCTGTCCTGGGATTGGTGCAGTGTTCCAGTGAACATCAACGCAAGCTCGAGGAACAGCATCTCATCTACCGATTAGGTACACTACAGCCTGCCGGACTGAACATTGAGTTCAATAATTTCAGAGCATGACAGCCCCCCATTTTACTTTCATTTTTAGTTATTTTTTCTTTTTTTCTTTTTTACATTTTTTACAATCTTTTTTTTGCATTTATTTTATTTCATCTTAGTTTGTTCAGTTTGCTTACCCACTGTTTTTTTCATGTTTGCACTTGCTGCTGTTCAATATTCAGTCCGTTAACACCTTATCTGTACTAATGCTTTGTCTTTCAACACACCATTAACATATTATTTGCCTTTGCTCCATGACCTTTTGGTCAGCTTTGTGGCCTTGTCCAATCTACACCTTCTCCTTTGTTATCTCTTGCCCCACCCCCACCTTACTTGCTTATAACCTGTGACATTTCTAATATTTGTAAGTTCCGAAGAAGGGTCACTGACCCGAAACGTTAACTCTGCTTCTCTTTCCACAGATGCTGCCAGACCTGCTTAGTGGTACCAGCATTTCTTGTTTTTATTTCAGATTTCCAGCATCCGCGGTATTTTGCTTTTATGCTTGAACTTGTCCTCACCAATCTGCCTGTCGCAGATGCATTTGTCCATGATAATATTGGTAGGAATGACCACCACACATCTTCACATTGAGGACACCCTCCATCATGTTGTGTCGCACTACCACCATGCTAAATGGGATAGATTTCGAACAGATGTAGCAATGTAAAACTAGGCATCCACAAGGCACTGTGGGCCATCAACAGCAGCATTGTACTCAACCACAATCTGTAACCATATGGCCCGACATATCCCACACTCTACCATTACCATCAAGCCAATGGATCAACCCTGGTTCAATGAAGAGTGCAGGAGGGCATGACAGGAGGAGCACCAGGCAAATCTCAAGATGAGGTGTCAACCTGCTGAAGCTACAACCCAGCACTACTTGCATGCCAAACAGCATAAGCAACATGCAATAGACAGAGCTAAGTGATCTCATAACTAACGGAGCAGATCTAAGCTCTGCTGTCCAGCCACATCCAGTCGTGAATGGTGGTGGACAACTGAACAACTAACTGGAGAAGGCACAAATATCCCCATCCCCAATGACGGGGGAACACAGCACATCAGTGCAAAAGATAAAGCTGAAGCATTTGCAACAATCTTCAGCCAGAAGTGCCGAGTGGATGATCCATCTCAGCCTCTTCCTAAAGTCCCCAGCAACACAGATGCCAGTCTTCAGCCAATCTGATTTACTCCATCTGGTATGAAGAAAAGACTGAAGGCATCGTACACTGCAAAGGCTATGGGCCCTGACAACATTCTGGCAACAATACTGAAGATTTGTGCTCCAGAAATCACCGCGCCCCTAGCCAAGCTGTTCCAGTACAGCTACAATACTGGCATCTACTTGGCTTTGTCGAAAATTGCCCAGGTATGTCCTGTACACAAAAAGCAGGAAAAATCCAACCCGGCCAATTACCCTCCCATCAGTCCTCTCTTGATCGTCAGTAAACTGATGGAAGGTGTTGTCGACAGTGCTATCAAGCGGCACTTACTTAGAAATTACCTGCTCAGTGATGCTCAGTTTGAGTTCCACCACGGCTACTCAGCTCCTGATCTCATTATAACCTTGGTTCAAGCATGGACAAAAGAGCTGTACTCAAGAGGTGAGGTGAGAGTGACTGCCCTTGACATCAAGGCAACATTTGACCGAGTATGACATCAAGGAGCTCAAGCAAAACTAGAGTCAATGGGAATTGGGGAAAACTCTCTGCTGGTTGGAGTCATGACTAGCGCAAGGGAAGATGGTTATGGTTGTTGGAAGTGAATAATCTGAGCTCCAGGACATAATTGCAGGAGTTCCTCAGTGTAGCGTCCAAGGTCCAACCATCTTCAGCTGCTTCATCAATGACCTTCCTTCAGTCATAAGTTCAAAAGTGGGGATGTTCGCTAATGATTGCACAATGTTCAGCACCATTCGCGATGACTCAGATACTGAAGCAGTCCATGTAGAAATGCAGCAAGACCTGGACAATATCCAGGCTTGGGCTGATAAGTGGCAAGTAACATTGGTGCTACATAAGTGCCAGGAATTGGCCATCTCCAACAAGAGAGAATCTAACCATCTGCCTTTGACATTCAATGGCATTATGATGACTGAATCCCCACTATCAACATCCTGGGGGTTACCATTGACCATAAACTGAAGTAGAGTAGCCAAATAAATACTGTGGCTACAAGAGCAGGCCAGAGGCTAGGAATCCTGCGGCGAGTATCTCACCTCCTGACTCCCCAAAGCCTGTCCACCATCCACATGGCACAAGTCAGGAGTGTGATGGAATACTCTCCACTTGCCTGGATGGGTGCAGCTCCAACAACACTCAAGAAGCTCGATGCCATCCAGGACAAAGCAGCCCGCTTGATTGACACCACATCCACAAACATTCACTCCCACCGCTACTGACGCACAGTGGAAGCATTGTGTACCATCTACAATAATGAGTTCTGATAAAAGTTCACTGACCTGAAATGTTAACTCTACTTCTCTCTTCACAGATGCTGCCACACCTGCTAAGTATTTCCAGCATTTCTTGTTTTTATTTAAGATTTCCAGCATCTGCAGTATTTGCTTTTCATTATTATTATTATGTACCATCGACAAGATGCACTGCAGCAAAATCACCTTCCAAACCCGCGACCTCTATCACCTGGAAGGACAAAGGCAGCAGATGCATGGGAACACCACCAGCTGCAAGTTCCCCTCTAAGCCACTTACCATCCTGACTTGGAACTATATCGCCGTTCTTTCACTGTCGCTGGGTCAAAATCCTGGAACTCCCTTCCTAACAGCACTGTGGGTGTACCTACGCCACATGGACTACAGCGGTTCAAGAAGGCGGCTCATCACCACCTTCTCAAGGGTAATTAGTGATGGGCAATAAATGCTGACCTGGCTAGCGATGCCCACATCCCATCAACGAAATTTTAAAAGAAGAATATAAGATCTTCTGCCAAAGAAGGAGCCACCTGGAGATGACCAATACCAGGCAGATGGTCACGGATATCTGTGCACTCATCGCTGAAGTCCTTACATCTCACAGTACTGGTCATCATAGCTGTCAAAGTCACCATGGCCTTGAACATCTTTGCCTCTGGCTCCTTCCAAGGATCTGCTGCAGACCTTAGTGGCATCTCGCAATTGGCAGCACATCACTGCATCTTACAGGTCACTGATGCCTTCTTTGCCAAGGCTGGACAGTTCATTCATTTCATGACAGATGAGGCCTTGCAAGCACAGAGGGCAGTAGCTTTCTCCACCATCTTGGGATTCCCCCAGGTGCAGGGCATCATTCTTTGCACCCATGTCACCATCAAGGCAGTCAGTGACTGCCCAGTGAGATTCATCAACAGGAAGGGCTTCCATTCCCTCATTGTTCATCTGGTCTGCGACCACAAAAAGAGCTTTCTGCATGTGTGTGCTCACTTTCCTGGAAGCTACCATGACTCCTTCATCCTTTGACAGTCCAGGATGCTGTAGGTCTTCAGTCCAATCTCTAGACTATGTGGATGGATTCTAGGGGACAAGGGTTATCACTTGAAGAGATGGATACTCACCCCTCTATGAGAACCAGAGACCGAGGCACAGGGACAATATAACCAAAGCCATCTACTCACTAGGACAACCATTGATCAGGCCATCGGACTTTTCAAGATGGTGCCCTCCAATACACTCCTGAAAGGGTCTCGGTCATTGTGGTGGTCAACAGGTGGCTGAAGGGGCAACAGCTGGGTCTCAACTGGCATCCACTCCAAACATCTCTGCGACACCAGCGCCACTGACCACTCCAGGCTACACAGTTTGGCACGCATACTCCTGCATCCACTCAGTGTGTTGACACATATCTCCACAAGATTGGCTACTCTATCTATGGAGGAGCTCATGCGGTCACAGCCCTGAGCCATGGTGGCACACATGAACTGGATGGATTCCTCCATCCTCTGCCCATGACCTCATACTGCCTCAGGGAACTCGGACATGTGAGAGCACACCTGCTGCTGCTGTTCCAGGTAGAGCCTTTTTTCTTGTGACTTCTGAGGCCCTGCTCTGACAACCAACCGCTCCAGTCAAAGCCTCCAATCGAAATATACGATTCTGATTGTGGTGGGAGAAACGCACTGTTAATTCAATCCCGTCCCTCCGCAGATCACCTAACATATCATTTTAAACTTTCTAAATCAAAGGCCCAGCCAGATTATACCATCTATAACCCCCGAATGAGGCTAACCAAACCAGGTGTCTTTAAATCAACAAATTAACTGTTTAATTATAAAAGCTAAATTCTTAAACACTATGAGGATATAAACAACATTTAAGTCAGAAAAAATTACAGTCCTTGCAAATTTACACTTCCTGATGAACAATCTTCTGATTAAAGTCCACGCACAATCTTCCAGGGTCCGATGAGGAAAGATGAACAGTCCAACAGCCGAAGTTTCAAACTCCTCTTTCTTCCAGTGATGACCACAGTAGATCAACAACTCGCAACCACTTTCAATAGAATCAATCTGGCTTTAGAGTTTTTGAGGAATAAAAGATTGCCACAGTCTGACTTCCCTTCCTTCAGCTTAAATTATCAGAGATCTCTGTTTTGGCCTGCCTTTTTTAGATTTTTGAGAGAGAATAATAAACAGACTAAATTCTCATTCTTCAGTTTAAATGGCTGAGAGCTCTTCTTTCATGTGCTAACACACAGCTGTCTGTCTGTGTCCCCTGTTAGAACAGGCTGCTTGCAATATAAGCCAGTTCAAAATTAAACTGAAACAAATGTATCTCTTGATGCTCAGTCCGAGTGTCTGTATCCAAGGCGACGAGAATGCACCTTTTGAATCGTAGTCTCCGAATGGCTGTATCTATGGCAATGAGAATGAATTCTTTGACTCAGTCTTTATAGCTTGCTACCTTAAAGCAGTACGGCTCTTTTTCCAGCCTTAAAGGCACACCGCATTCTTCCCGAAATAAAAAACTACAGGTTCATAACACTGCATCTGTACTCAGCTGAGCATGGCTGTGGTTGTCCTCCCATCCTCCGAGGGTAACTCCCCACAGCTGCTTCTGCCTCTAGCAACTCCTCCTGCACAGTAGTGTTGTGCACCTCACCCTATCTAAACGCGCACTAGGACACCAAGGTGAGAGTATCTTCACTGGTGGACAGTGCGCTTGTTTGGTGTGATGGTGCTTCCCGGATTCTTGCTGTTCTTCTGGGGCCATCGAGGGAGAGGGTGTTATCTGGTGGATGCCTGCACTTGTGGGAGCCACAATAAGAGATTGTGATACTAGTCTAGAAGAGAAGAAGCCCCTGCAGTGCTGAAACTACCCAATGCAGCTCTGTGCTTGGCAGGCTACTGGACAGAGTGGCGTCCATTGCACCTCCTATTGAGCACTTTGCCTTCTGTAATTACCATCTCCACCATGAGTTCCTATTTCACTACAGCCGATTTCCTCCTTGTGTGGGAATCTGGCGATCTCCATTACTCAGTCTTCTATTGGTTTTATCTATTGGTGATGTATGGGACCCCACCACCTGTTAGTGCCATTTCTCGGGCATTATGTGCCCATTTATCCAGCAAGGACAAAAGAGAGAGAGGTAAAGCCCTGCCGTCCTCTGTCGCCACTTGCATCTGCTGCATCCATTAGAAGCTACATGTATCAGTGCTGGCAGGTCCTCAGCAGCACTATGGCTGAGAGCCATTCTGAGAGATCAGTAAGTGACCTGGGCTCACACTCCTCCAATGTTCAGGAGCAGCATGTACCCTGAGGATCCGCCAAGTGGTCTTTCTGCTGGAGCAGGCAAACCCAGAGTCTTGTCCTGAGGGTTGGAACCTTTTATGGCACTGAATCCATGTTCTTCTGATAACACTTCTGCTGCTGACAGTGGCTGCTATCTCAACCCAGGTCTGCTTAGTCTGGGTGGGTGGCCTCCTCCTGCCACCTTTCAGGAAGAGGGTCCCTCATGGCCTCAAGCATCACCTCCAGGTCATTGTCTGAGAAACGAGGGGCTGCCCTGCCTCGGTGTCAGGCCTCCAGATCTCCTGCGTCATGATGGGACACCGCAATCCTGTTCAAGGCTCAAAGGCAATCTTCTTCTTGTTTCCTGAACACTCACACAGCAGCTACAGTAATGGCTGCCATGGGGAGTTTAAAATTGAGCCTGCACTTCATCTGGCCTGCCTCTGTTCTCATCCCCACAGCTTCTAGTTGGCTGCCAAATCCAACTGCAATTCAATTAAGGGGTTGCCCCTACGAAAATCTTGAGTTCAATCTGCTTCCTGTCTGGGGGTGGGATTGGGACCCGGAAATAGTCCTGACCTCCGTTTCCGGCCCCCAATGCAAAAGTCCAGCAACTAATGAAGCTCAGTCTCCACAAGGCAATTTCTGACTTCACAATTTTGATTCCTACATGACTGTAACCGTTTGTTACCATGTCAAGTCATGTTTCCAGCTTTGAAACTCAACCTGCCGATTTTAGTGTATTAGGACTATAGGGATCTTCTGATAACTATAATGGAGGAGGAATAGAAACCACTCATTAGATCATCATGCACAATGTGGGGAATATTGGTAATATGGTTGCCATGTGGGGACAAGAAAAGAGAAAGCTTTCAGTATTGCCTCTGTTAATAATACTAGTCTTCCTTAGGGATGCAGAGTATACTATATTTACTTTTCAATTATTGAAGCATAGCATTTAGAAATCATTCTCTTTGTTCATTCATGGGATTTGGGCATTGCTGTCAAAGCCAACATTTATTGCCCATTCCTAACTGCACTAGAGAAGGTGGGGGGTAAGCTGCCTTCTTGATAATTGCATGGTTTGCTAGGACATTTCAGAGAGCAGTTAAGTGCCAACTACATTGCTGTGGGTTTGGGGTCACATGTAGGCCAGGCAACATCAGGAGGGCAGATTGCCTTTGCTAAAGGACATCAGTGAACTAGAAGGGTTCTTACAATAATTCAGTGGCCACATGGTCACCATTACTGATATTAGCTTTTTATTCTGGATTTATTTAATTAATTCAGTTTAAATTCCTCAGCTGCTGTAATGGGATTTAAACTCATGTCTCCAGTTCATTAATCCAGACCTCTGGATTACCAGCCCTATAACATAACCACTAAGCTACCATTTTCAAACACATTGCAGGAGCAATATTTGGGTTTTGTGGAAGCATAATTATGGGTCAAAAAGTTATTTGCTTTCCTGTGTTACAAAGTAATTGATATATCAGTCAAGATTGGATGATAAGAATGATGGATTTTCATTCAGTATCCTATATGAATTCAATACAGTTTCTCTCGTCCTAGTTCTTTTCAGAAATCAGAAGGAACTTTTTCAGCTGTGAAGGAATCCAGCTATAATGAGGGGTTACAAGGTTAAAATAATTATTTTCCTATGAATGAGATTTAAAAAATTAAAAAGGGATCATCTTCCTAAAAAGTGAAAAAAATTCATCTCTATAATACTAAAAGCCTCAATGAAAAAGCTTACCTCAACTTAGAATCATAAAGGCAGCTTCTGATAAGGAGGATTCACTCCCAAATGTCACAAAACTCACCACCTGGTAAAACATTGATTAGATAGTTTTGCAAACTGTCACGAAAGCTACCACAGTGTCATAGTTGATATAATGGTTTTATATAGATAGCCCTATCAGTCAACTGAATTTTTGACAAAACTACCCAAACCTAAAAACTGAATTATATTCTTGAAACACAGCTAGAGATGATTAATGGAGAATTGACCATCAAAACGTTCGCAGCTTGCCTTTCTTAGGAATCAAAGAGGACAGACCTTACCTAGAAATTAATTGTTATACAACATTTCTTAGGAATCAAAAAGGATGGACCTTACCTAGAAACTAACACTTATATAGCCTTATTTGGGAAATAAAGGGGGCCAACTTACTTACAGTTGAGGTAAGACCTGCATACATAAATAATTAGTCATGCAATGTGAAAAACAGTACAAATATTAGAGGCATACATTGGATTTTTAATTGGACTCACTCCTATGTCTCTCATGGTAAAGGTACGAGTACTGGAGTGAGGTGATGATAGTTCTCCCCTTAACTGGGACAAATGTATCTTGCTAACTCTTCTACTCGGAGATTTAAGAAATGTTACTTTAATAATTGATGGATATCCTACTTAAATATTTTACTGTAACAATGGATATAAAAACTGGATTCTCTACTATAAATAAGATTGTATTTTCATTCTTTTCCTGGAACTATGTTGTGATTGACTGTCTCACCAACTATGTTTGGTTCTTTAATAAACATTTATATCAATTAGAATTTATATTGTCTCACATAGTCTTCTGTAGCGCTAACTCCTGAATCCATCTCCGTACACTCTGGTGGGGAGATACATTACTGAGGAGAGATTCACAGACTCTCATAATGTCTGGATTATTATAATCTGGCTGAAACTTGTTAAAAAGGCTATCTGGAGGATGGTAATATTCTCAGCTGGTTCCTTTCCTTTTGGGTGAGTTAGATCAGTCCTTCAGACCCATGCAATTGTCTTTAGGATCTGTCTTTCTCAACGTTAAGTTGAGAGTGAATATCTGAAAAGTACGCCTGATCCGGGATAGCCCCAAAAAGGGAATAGGATTATAATCTACTACACAGCAATGTATCTCACTTGCATCAATTTTAACCTTGCCAGCAAAATTGAAGCCCATGGAATACGAGGAACAGTGGCAGCATGGATACAAAGTTGGCTGAATGACAGGAAACAGAGTAGTAGTAAACAGTTGTTTTCCAGACTGGAGGAAGGCATACAGTGGGGATCCCCAGGGATTGGCACTCGGACCACTGCTATTCTTGATATTCTCATGCAGAGCCTCACCTGCCAAGAATGAAGCATATTAATTTTGTCATATGAACATTAATTTTAAACTGTTGCTGTCATGAAGAAATGACTTGTTAAAGAGATCACCAGACCTTTGACTGGAGGACATGTGCATTCTAAGAGATGGCGCTTGTGGAGACAAAGAACTACTCCCTGGGCCAATTCACCCAAATGGATTTTGATCATCAGACATTGAAGGTATAAGGAAGCACATTCCAGAGACTGCTAAGATGATACAATCCACAAATGGTTAAATGGTTAAATCAGCTGGTCACATGAATAACCGGCTGGTCCAGGCTTTTGAATTAGAGATAGGACAGTTTAAATTGAGACAGGACAGTTTATATTGAGACTGCAGAGTTTTGCAACTGAAGCTGGAACAAGGAAGCCTCTCTCCTGGCTGTCTCTCTCTCTGTTTCTCCCAAGCCACCGGACCCGCGGACGACATGTAAGCCTCAAGAGAGAAAAGACTCCAACATCAAAACATGTTGAAGTGTGAACTGGGCCCCAACGAACAGCAAGACTTACCGGCAACCAAAGACTCCACATTGAACTCAAAGGACTGTAATTATAATCCCAATATTGCCTCAAACTTTTCCCCTTTATTCTTTCTACATTTTCTGTCTCTCTCTGTGTGTGTGTTTATCGCGTATGCATGCTAGCATGCTCATGTCGCATATTCGTAGTCGTTAACCGGATTAGAGTTTAAGATTAATAAAGTTCCACCTTTCTTGTTTAAATCGAAGGAAACCTGTCTGATTTCTTTGCTTGACAAATGGAGCAGTGAACAAGGATTCACTAAGGGGAGCTAAAAACAGTGTTTCGAAAATTAAACCCTGTTACTGTTAAACCAGGCAAAGGCTGAGAGGGAACCCCTAGACCCTTTCTCACCTGGTCATAACAATATATATTAATGACCTAGATTTAGGTGAACAGGGCACAATTTCAAAATTTGAAGATGACACAAAACTTGGAAGTATTGTGAATTTTGAGGAAGAGAGTAATGACTTCAAGAGAACATAGGAAGGCTGGTGGAATGGGCAGACACATGGCAGATGACATTTAATGCAGAGGCCAATTGTGAAGTGATAGATTTTGGTCAGAAGAATGAGGAGAGCCAATATAAAACAAAAAATGCAATACTGAATGGGTGCAGGAACAGAGAGACCGTGAGGTATATTCACAAATCATTGGAGGTTGCAGGCAGATTGAGAAAGCAGTTAAAAAGGCATACAGGATCCTGGGTTTTATAATAGAGGTATAGAGTAGAAAAGCAAGGAAGTTATGATGAAACTTAATGAAACACTGGTTCGACCTTAACTGGAGTATTGCATCCAATTCTGGGCAGCACACTTCAGGAAGGCTTTATAGAGGGTGCAGAGAAGATTTATGAGAATGGTTCCAGCGATGATGAACTTCAGTTATGTAGATAGACTGGTGAAGCTAAAGTTGTTCTCTTTAGAGAAGAGAGGAAATTTGATAGAGGTGCTCAAAATCATGAGGGGTCTAGACAGAATAGATAGAGAGACACTGTTCCCATTGGCAGAAGGATTGAGAACCAACGGCAAAAGAACCAACGGCGACATGAGGAAAAACGATTTTACGTAGCAAGTGGTTAGGATCTGGAATGCAATGCCTGAGACTGTGGTGGAGGCAGATTCAATTGTGAGTTTCAAAAGGGATTTGGATAAGCACCTGATGAGAGAAAAATCTGCAGGGCTGTGGGGAAAGGGCTGGGCAGTGGGACTAGCTGATTTGCTCTTGCAGAGAGCCAGCATGAACATGACTGGCCGAATGGCCTCCTTCTGTGCTGTAACCATTCTATGATTCTAACCCATAACAACAACAGTTTGCATTTCTATAGCACCATTAACATATTAAAAGATCGCCAGGTACTTATAGGACTGTTATCAAACAAAATTTGACACTGAGCCAAAGAAGGAGATATTTGGACAGATGACCAAAACTTAGTCAAAGTGGTAAGTTTTAAGCAGCATCTTAAAGGAGAGAAAGGAGGACAGGCAGAGAGATTTTTAGGGAGGGAACTACAGAGCTTAGGGACTAGATGGTTGAATGCACAGCTGCCAATGTAGCAATTAAATGGTAGGGTAATTAAAATCGGGGTGCGCCAGAAGCCAGAATTGGAGGAACACAAAGTTCTTGGAGGGTCGTATGGCTGGAGGAGACTACAGAGGTAGGAAGGGGTGAGGCCTTGGAGGTATTTGAAAACATGGATGAGAATTTTGAAATCGAGGTGTTAGCGGAGTGGGAGCCAATGTAAGCCAACGAACACAAAGGAGTTAGATGAACAGAACTTAGTGCGAGTTAGCGTATGGGAGCAGAATTTTGATGTGCACAAGTTTATGGAGAATGGAAAATGGGAAGCCAGCCAGAAATATTAGAACAATCAAGCCTAGAGGTAGCATAGCATGGATGAGGGTTTCAGCAGCAGATGAGCTGAGGCAGGGTCAGAGATTGGCGATATTAGGGAGGTGGAAGTAGGCATTTTTGATGATGGCATGGATCTGTGGTGAGAAGCTCAGGATCAAATAGGATGCCAAGGTTGAGTACACTCTAGTTTAGCCTCAGACAGTGGTCAGGGAGAGGATGGAGTCTGAGCAGATTTCTCTTTATCCAGTACTGGAAGTTGGGCAAAGAATATGTCAAATCAGTGACATACACAATTTATAAGGTTAAAATAGAGATACAGGATTTTGGGACTCCACTGAAACCAAGCAACATTCAGGAGTCTTGTGGAATGTCAATCAGTTGCAGCCCCACAGGAAAAAACTTTGCATCATCTGTGAAGAGAGAAACAGATTAAACATTTCAGGTCGATGACCTTTTAATCAGAACCGACCTGAAACATTAACTTTGTTTCTCTCTCCACAGATGTGCCAAATCTGCTGAGTATTTCCAGCATTTCTGTTTTTATTTCAGTTTTCCAGCATCTGCAGCATTTTGCTTTTATACTAAACTTTGCATGTCTGATTTAGGTTGCTTTTATAGTTCATTTACAAATTTGGAACAACAGCCTGGAAAGGAGGGGAATTATTTGTAGGAAGATCAGAATATTCAAGCATTAGGTTTCTTTGTGAAAACATTATACAGGTGGCAATGTCTCTATTGGATGCAGAATTTCCTGAAATGACTTTGCTATTACATCACCAGAGCATATCAGGCCTGTTTCCATAGAATTTAGGAAAGGATCAGTTAATTGCACAAGTTATTTCATATCATTCATTCAGCTGTAACTGGGAATGTTTGAGATGACACTTGAAATTAGGTGAGAAAGGAAGCTAGTTGTGTCATCGCCTAGCAACATAGAAACATGTGCACCAAAGATTTTCTTCATCCTGAAATTCTCCAAATGGTGTATTAACATAATTGATTTGCACAGCCATTAAAGGGAATGCAGACTATAAAGCCATTTGTCCACCCAATGGGCTGGATTTTACGTTGGGTGGATGGGACCTGGCCACCGACTTAAAACTTGGTGGCGGACCCGCTTCCGCCTAGCCCGGGGATCCATCCCACATTTTACAGGTCCCCTAGCTTTAATTGTTCCGAGGTGGGACTTCCACCCGCTTGAGGGAAGAAGTCCCCCCTCATTGAGCTGCTGGCCAATCATTGGGCCAGCAGCTCTTAGTCCCAGCAGCACGACCGGGAGCGGTGGCCACTACTGGGACTGCAGCCCAGCCGAGGACATGGAGCCAGGACTGCAGGTAAGTTGGGGTTGCCTCGCCGGGGAGAATTGGTTGTGCCCCAGCAAGGCAAGGGTAGTTGTTTGGGGGGAAGGGGGCATCTTGGGTCCAGGGGGTGGGTGAGGAAGCAGGGGTAGCCCTCAATCGAGCACCCTGTGTCCGATTGTCAGGCCCCACCCCCCACCCCATCCCCGGTGCGCTGAGCGGCTGCCATGTTTCACTGGGTGGCCTTTCACATCTCCTGGATGCCCGCTTGCCATGGGTAAAATCCCCGTGGAGACAGGCGAAGGCCCATAAATGGCCATTAAGTGGCCATTTAAGGGCCTTGATTGGCCTGGGGCAGGCGGCCTGTTTCTCGCACCCCCCCACCCTACGTAAAGTGGGGCGGAGGTGGGAGCAGGTCGGGAAGGCTCCATTTTACGCCACCCCCCCCACCCCGCCACCATCCGGCTCGCTGGGGTGGCATAAAATTCCAGCTGATGTGCAGTTCGGCCTGCAGTGAATGGTTCAGTAACCATTCCGCCATCTTAAATCACTCTATGCAGTGTCATATCATTAACAATGCAAATACCAACTTTAACGTCATCAGATCAGTGAGAAGTCAATAGAGACAACTATACCTCCTTGACAGTAGATTATGATAGTGTCCTTAAAGACAGATTGGAACAATACTTTTTCATTTCTCTGCTGATGAAAAGAGCGAATACTGTCAGCCGAAAAACTCAGGAAAAGAATCATCATACAACAGCTAGATAACTAAAAGTCCCCATTCACACTGAAATAAAGATTGTGCAGACAAACCCAAGGACCTGCATGCAAGTGAAATGATAAAAAAATGCAGTTGCTAGAAGATTTGAAAGGATTAGAAAGCATCCAGAGGTAATTGAGACAAACATCACACACAAACATCAATGTGAGACAAGTGATTCACATGAAAAAGAACGGGAAATCTGACAATATTAATGAACAATCCATAAACTTCTGAAAGTTAGCTGCGATAGAGGTGTGGCCTTTATCATCAAGTCACACCTTGGTCTTTCCTCCTCCTTCAAGCACTCACCCTGTTACACCCCCTCTGCTTTCCTTCAAGACCTTCATTATCTACCTCTTCCAGCTTCTCCCCCAGATATCCTGAGCACATCTGGTGCACTATTGCCTTGGCCACCATTCTCTAGATGTGGCTAGACCACATCAAGTGCTATTGGGCTGCACTCTCCTCTGCTGAAATCATTCACTACTCCAGGATCACCATGAAGATTAAGGTTAACCCCTAACTTCTTTTCTCCATTACCAATTGCCACCTCCACCCTTACAACAAGTGCAAGGAGCTCATGGACTTCCTTGTCACCAAGAATGAGGCCATCTGTTAAGCTGCATCCCCCTTTTCCACTTGCGCACTAAACTAAAATTTTTCCAAACCGAATCTCACTCACCAATCATCCCTGTCCTTGCTGACTTATATTAGCTCCTGGTCCCCCAATGACTTCAATTAAATATTTTCATCTTTGTAACATCCTGCAGCCTATAAGCCCCCTAAGCATTCCAGTCCTCTGACTCTGGCTTCTTGTGCATCTAGTTCCTTCATCCAACAATTAGTGACCATTTCTTAAACTAACAAGGTCTCATAATAGCTCCCGAATCCTCCACACCTCACTATTCTCTATCAAGATCCTCCTTAAAGCAAACCCCCCCCCACCCCGCCACCCCCCACACCTTTGACCAAGTTTTTGATCACCCATCCTCAAATCTTCCTCTTTGACTTGGCATCTATTCTTGGTTACACCTCTGTGAAGTGCTTTAGGATGTTTTTCTGTATTAATGTGTCTTTACATAGCAATTTGTTGGAGCCTGATAAAGCAGGAACATGAAGCGTTTTGCAAATTTCGGCTTTTTGATCCTTTTTCTTAGTAGGCGGTGGCGTAGCGGTATTATCACTGGACTAGTGACCCAGAGACCCAGGGTATTTCTCTGGGGACATGGGTTTGAATCCCACCACAGCAGAAGGTGGAAATTGAATTTAATTAATAAATCTGGAATTAAAAGCTAGTCTAATGATGGCCATGAAACCATTGTCGATTGTTGTAAAAACCCATCTGGTTCATTAATGTCCTTTAGGGAAGGAAATCTGCTGTCCTGACCTGGTCTGGCCTACATGTGACTCCTGACCCACAGCAATGTGGTTAACTCTTACATGCCCTCTGAAATGGCCTAGCAAGCCACTCAGTTGTACCTAACCGCTACGAAGTCAATAAAAAGGAATGAAACTTGACGGACCATCCGGCATCGACCGAGGCAACGGAAACGACAACAGCAAACCGAGCCCTGTCGTCCCTGCAAAGTCCTCCTTACTAACATCTGGGGGCTTGTGCCAAAGTTGGGAGAGCTGTCCCACAGACTAGTCAAGCAACAGTCTGACATAGTCATACTCACGGAATCATACCTTACAGAAAATATCCCAGACACTGCCATCACCATCCCCGGGTATGTCCTGTCCCACCAGCAGGACAGACCCACCAGAGGTGGCGGGACAGTGGTATACAGTAGGGAGGGAGTTGCCCTGGGAGTCCTCAACATCGACTCCGGACCCCATGAAGCCTCATGGCATCAGTTCAAACATGGACAAGGTAACCTCCTACTGATTACCACCTACCACCCTCCCTCAGCTGATGACTCAGTACTCCACCATGTTGAACACCACTTGGAGGAAGCACTGAGGGTGGCAAGGGCACAAAATGTACTCTGGGTGGGGGACTTCAATGTCCATCACCAAGAGTGGCTCGGTAGCACCACTACTGACCGAGCTGGCCGAGTCCTAAAGGACATAGCTGCTAGACTGGGTCTGCGGCAGGTGGGGGGGAACCAACACGAGGGAAAAACATACTTGACATCGTCCTCACCAATCTGCTGCAGATGCTTCTGACCATGACTGTATTGGTAGGAATGACCACCGCACAGTCCTTGTGGAGACTTCACATTGAGGATACCGTCCGTCGTGTTGTGTGGCACTATCACCGTGCTAAATGGGATAGATTGCAAACAGATCTAGCAATGCAAAACTGGGCATCCACGAGGCGCTGTGGGCCATCAGCAGCAGCAGAATTGTACTCAGCCACAATCTGTAACCTCATGGCCCGGCATATCCCCCACTCTACCATTAACATCAAGCCAGGAGACCAACCCTGGTTCAATGAAGAGTGCAGGAGAGCATGCCAGGAGCAGCAGCAGGCATACCTCAAAATGGGTGTCAACCTGGTGAAGCTACAACACAGGACTATCTGCGTGCCAAACTGTGTAAGCCGCATGCAATAGACAGAGCTAAGCAATCCCATAATCAATGGATCAGATCTAAGCTCTGCAGTCCTGCCACATCCAGCCGTGAATGGTGGTGGACAATTAAACAACTAACTGGAGGAGGTGGCTCCACAAATATCCCCATCCTCAATGATGGGGGAGCCCAGCACATCAGTGCGAAAGATAAGGCTGAAGCATTTGCAACAATTTTCAGCCAGTAGTGCCCAGTTGATGATCCATCTCGGTCACCTCCTGAAGTCCCCAGCATCACAGATGCCAGACTTCAGCCAATTCGATTCACTCCGCGTGATGTCAAGAAACGACTGAAGGCACTGGATACTGCAAAGGCTATGGGTCCTGACAATATTCCAGCAATAGTACTGAAGAGCTGTGCTCCAGAACTTGCTGCGCCCCTAGCCAAGCTGTTCTAGTACAGCTACAACACAGGCATCTACCCGGCAATGTGGAAAATTGCCCAGATATGTCCTGTACACAAAAAGCAGGACAAGTCCAACCCGGCCAATTACCGCCCCATCAGCCTACTCTCAATCATCAGTAAAGTGATGGAAGGTGTCATCAACAGTGCCATCAAGCAGCACTTGCTTAGCAATAACCTGCTCAGTGACGCTCAGTTTGGGTTCCGCCAGGGCTACTCAGCTCCTGACCTCATTATAGCCTTGATTCAAACATGGACAAAAGAGCTGAACTCAAGAGGTGAGGTGAGAGTGGCTGCCCTTGACATCAAGGCAGCATTTGACCGAGTATGGCATCAAGGAGCCCTAGCAAAACTGAGGCCAATGGGAATCAGGGGGAAACCCTCTGCTGGCTGGAGTCATACCTAGCGCAAAGGATGATGGTTGTGGTTGTTGGAGGTCAATCATCTGAGCTCCAGGACATCACTGCAGGAGTTCCTCAGGGTAGTGTCCTAGGCCCAACCATCTTCAGCAGCTTCATCGATGACCTTCCTTCAATCATAAGGTCAGAAGTGGGGATGTTCGCTGATGATTGCATAATGTTCAGCACCATTCGTGACTCCTCAGATAGTGAAGCAGTCTGTGTAGAAATGCAGCAAGACCTGGACAATATCCAGGCTTGGGCTGATAAGTGGCAAGTAACATTCGTGCCACACAATTGCCAGGCAATGACCATCTCCAACAAGAGAGAATCTAACCATCTCCCCTTGACATTCAACAGCATTACCATCGCTGAATCCCCACTATCAACATCTTAGGGGTTACCATTGACCAGAAACTGAACTGGAGTGGAGTAGCCATATAAATACCGTGGCTACAAGAGCAGGTCAGAGACTCGGAATCCTGAGGCGAATAACTCACCTCCTGACTCCCAAAAGCCTATCCACCATCTACAAGGCTCAAGTCAGGAGTGTGATGGAATACTCTCCATTTGCTTGGATGGGTGCAGCTCCAACAACACTCAAGAAGCTCGACACCATCCAGGACAAAGCAGCCCACTTGATTGGCACCCCATCTACAAACATTCACTCCCTCCACCACCGACGCACAGTGGCAGCAGTGTGTACCATCTACAGATTGCACTGCAGCAATGCACCAAGGCTCCTCATACAGCACCTTCCAAACCCACGACCTCTACCAACTAGAAGGACAAGGGAAGCAAATACATGGGAACACCACCACCTGCAAGTTCCCCTCCATGTCGCACACCATCCTAACTTGGAACTATATCGCCGTTCCTTCACTGTCGCTGGGTCAAAATCCTGGAACTCCCTTCCTAACAGCACTGTGGGTATACCTACCCCAAAATGGACTCCAGCGGTTCAAGAAGGCAGCTCACCACCACCTTCTCAAGGGCAATTAGGGATGCACAATAAATGCTGGCCTGGCCAGTGATGCCCACATCCCATGAATTAATTTTTAAAAAAATCTGACCCAGGAAGTAGAATCTCACCAGATGACCCCTGACAAATGCAGGGAGCGAGAGAATGAGTGACCACCAGACAGTCAAAAAGAATCAGACAGGTAGTGCAGGAGACCCCAAAGTGCATCACACTCTCCAACAGGTACTCAGTTCTGAATACTGAGGAAAGCGATGCTTCTCCTGGGGAGTGCAGCCAGAGCCAAGTCCATGACACCACAGGTGGCTCAGCCGCACAGAGGGTACAGTGAAGACTGGAAGAGCCATAGTGATAGGTTATGCAATAGTCAGGGGAACAGACAGGTGTTTCTGTGGCTGCAGACATGAATCCAGGATGGTGTGTTGCCTCCCAGGTGCCAGGGTCAAGGATGTCACTGAGCGGTTGCAGAGCATCCTGAAGGGGAAGGATGAAGAGCCAGCAGTCGTGGTCCACATCGGAAACAACGACATAGGTAGAAAGAGGGATGTGGTCTTGCAGTCAGAATTTAGGGAGCTAGGTAAGAAATTAGCAAGCAGGACCTCAGAAGTATTCATCTCCCGATTACTCCCAGTGCTTCACGTAAGTGAGTATGGAAATAGAAGGATAAGACAGATGAATGCATGGCTGGAAAGATGGTGCAGAAGGGAGGGCTTCAGATTCCTAACACATAGGGACGGCTCTGGGGGAGCTGGGATCTGTACAGGCCAGACGAGTTGCACCGGAACAGAGCCGGGACTGAGTTCCTTGCGGGATGTTTTGCTGGTGCTGTTGGGGTGGGCATAAACTAGTTTGGGAGAGGGATGGGGACCTGAGGGTAGACTCAGCTGGGACAAAATCAGAAATTAAAATGGAAGGCGGAAAATTAATGGATGTGTCTGGAAGACAGAGGAAACGAGGGTTAGAAAATAAAAGAAATGTTTGGCAGTGCTCAAGGGTATCTATTTCAATGCAAGGTGTATAGCAAATAAAGCAGATGAGCTGAGGGCACAGATAGATACGTGGCATTATGATATCATAGCTGTTACAGAAACATGGCACAAGGAGGGACAGGAAAGGCAGCTCAACGTTCCTGGTAACAGAGTTTTCAAATGTGACAGGGAGGGGGATAAGAAAGGAGGGGGAGTGGCAATTTTGGTTAAGGAAACTATTACAGCTTTGAGGAGGGATGATATAGAGTCATAGAGAGTCATAGAGAGATACAGCACTGAAACAGGCCCTACGGCCCACCGAGTCTGTGCCGACCATCAAACACCCATTTATACTAATCCTACATTAATCCCATATTCCCTACCACCTCCCCACCTTCCTTCAATTCTCCTCACACCTATCTACACAAGGGCCAATTTACAATGGCCAATTTACCTATCAACCTGCAAGTCTTTAGCTGTGGGAGGAAACCGGAGCACCCGACGGAAACCCATGAGGTCACAGGGAGAACTTGCAAACTCCGCACAGTTGGACTTGCTGCCCAACATATGTTAGAAGGTTCATCAAATGAGGCCATAAAGATTGAACTAAGGAACAAAAAAGGGGCAATCACACTGCTGGGAGTGTACAATAGACTCCCAAATAGTCAGAGGGCGATAGAAGAGCAGATATGTAGGCAAATCTCTGAGAAGTGCAAGAACAATAGGGCAGTAATAGCAGGTGATTTTAATTACCCCAGTATTAACTGGGATAGTTTTAGTGTGAAAGGAATTGAGGGAGCAGAATTCTTGAGGTGCATTCAGGAGAACTTTTTTGCCCAGTATGTAGCAAGTCCAACAAGAGAGGATGCAGTTTTAGACTTAGTTTTAGGAAAGGAAGATGGGCAGGTGGAAGGAGTGGCAGTGGAAGAGCATTTTGGTGGTAGTGCTCATAATTAAGTCAATTTTAACATTATGGAAAAGGACAGAGATAGAACAGGAGTTAGAGTTCTCAATGGGGCAAGGCCAATTTTACTAAACTGAGGAATGATTTAGCGAAAGTGGACTGGAAACAGCTACTTGAAGGTAAATCAGTCAGAACAGTGGGAGGCATTCAAAGGGGAGATTCAAGGGGTTTCGGATAAACATGTTCCCACAAAGAAAAAGGGTGAGGCAGCCAAATCTAGAGCCCCATGGATATCAAGGAGCTTACAGGATAAGATAAGGCAGAAAAGGAAAGCTTATGTTGGACACAGAGAACTCAATACTACAGAAAGCTGAGAGGAGTATAGTAAGTGGAGGGGTGAAATCAAAAAGGAAATTAGGAATGCAAAGAGAGGACATGAAAGAATATTGGCAAGCAAAATCAAGGTGAACCGAAAGATGTTTTATCAATACAGTAAGGAGAGAGTGGGGCCCATAAAAGAACAAAAGGGGAAACCTATGTGTAGGAGAGGAAGATATTGGTATGGTTCTTAATGAATACTTTGCACCTGTCTTCACAAAAGAGGGGGATGATGCAGATATTGTAGTTAAGGAGGAAGAGTGTGAAGTATTGGATGTGATAAACATAAGGAGAGAGGAATTATTAATAGGATTAGCATCCTTGAAAGTTGATAAATCACCAAAGCCAGATGAAATGTATCCTAGGCTGTTAAAAGAAGCAAGAGAGGAAATAGCAGAGGGTCTGACCATCATTTTCCAGTCCTCACTGGATACAGGTGTGGTGCCAGAGGATTGGAGAATTGCTGGCGTTGTACCTGTGCTTAAAAAGGGAGCGAAGGATAGACCAAATAATTACAGACCAGTCAGTCTAACCTCAGTAGTGGGCAAATTATTGGAATCTATTCTAAGAGACGGGATAAACTGTCACTTAAAAAGGCACAGGTTAATCAAGGATAGTCAGCATGGGTTTGTTAAGGGAAGATCTTGTTTGACCAACTTGATCGAATTTTTTGAAGAAGTAACAAGGAAGATAAATGAGGATAGTGCAGTTGATGTGGTCTACATGGATTTTAGCAAGACTTTTGACAAGGTCTCACATGGCAGACTGGTTAAAAAATAAAATCCCATTGGATCCAGGGAAATGCAGCAAGGTGGATACAAAATTGGTTCAGTGGCAGGAAATAAAGGGTAATTGTTGACAGCTGTTTTAGCAACTGGTGGGCTGTTTCCAGTGGTATTGCGCAGGGCTCAGTACTGGGTCCCCTGCTTTTTGTGATGTATATTAATGGTTTGGACGTAAATGTGGGGGGCATGATCGAGACATTTGCGGATGACACAAAGATTGGCCGTGTGGTAGATAGCAAGGAGGATAGCTGTAGACTGCAGGAAGATATTGATGGTCTGGTCAGATGGGCAGGAAAGTGGCAAATGGAATTCAACTTGGAGAAGTGTGAGGTGATGCATTTGGGGAGGTCAAAGAAGGCAAAGGAATACATGATTGATGGGAAAATAATGAGAAGTGTAGAGGAAGTAAGGGACCTTGGAGTGAATATCCACGGATTCCTGAACGTAGCAGGACAGGTCGATAAGTTGGTTAAGAAGGCATATGGAATCCTTTCCTTTATTAGCTGAGATGCAGAATACAAGAGCAGGGATGTTATGCTGGAACTGTATTACTCATTGGTTCGGCCACAACTTGAGTACTGTGTGCACTTCTGGTCACCTCATTACAGAAAGGATGTAATTGCACTGGAGAGGGTACAGAGGAGATTTATGAGGATGTTGCCAAGACTGCAAAATGCAGCTATGAGAAAAGATTGGATAGGCTGATGTTGTTCTCCTTGGAACAGAGAAGGCTGCGGGGAGATCTGATTTGAGGGGCCTGGACAGAGTGGAGGTGAAGGGTCTATTCACCTTAGCAGAGAGGGGGCATAGATTGAAAGTGATTGGTAGAAAAATTAGAGGGGAGATGAAGAAAAACCTTTTCACCCAGAGGGTGGTGATGGTCTGGAACTCACTGCCTGAGAGGATGGTTGAGCAGACACCCTCAACTCATTCAAAAGGAGTCTGGATATGCACCTCAAGTGCCATAAGCTGCAGGGCTACGGACCAAATGCTGGAAGGTGGGATTAGAATAGGTGGATCATTTTTCAGCCGGCACAGACATAATGGGCCAAGTGGCCTCTTTCTGTGCCTTAAAATTTCTATGATTTCTATGAAATATGCCTGAGTTCAAAGATATCAAGGTATTTCCAGGACAGGTTTGAACTAACACTTAAATGAACCAAACTAAGGTTCATTGTTTGGAGCAATTTTTTCCCAAAAATATAATTTATTCATAAAAATCTGTAAAACAAAATACATGACAACACAGTTCAAAAGAGCACCAAGTTGACATTCCAAAAAGTGCAAAGGAAATCAGTTTTCTTTAAGGGGAGGCGGTGGTATTGTCACTGGACTAGTAACCCAGAGACACAGGGTATTGCTCTGGGGACATGGGTTCAAATCCCACCACAGCAGAAGGTGGAATTTGAATTCAATTAATAAATCTGGAATTAAAAAGCTAGTCCAATGATGGCCATGAAACCATTGTCAATTGTTGTAAAAACCCATCTGGTTGACTAATGTCCTTTAGGGAAGGAAATCTGCTGTCCTTACCTGGTCTGGCCTACATGTGACTCCAGACCCACAGCAATGTGGTTAACTCTTACACGCCCTCTGAAATGGCCTAGCAAGCCACTCAGTTGTATCTAACCACTAGCACTGTGGGTATACCTAACCCACATGGACTGCAGCGGTTCAAGAAGGCAGCTCACTATGACCTTCTCAAGGGCAATTAGGGATGGGCAATAAATGCTGGCCTGGCCAGCGACACCCACATCCCTTGAATGAATAAAAAAAAACAGGAGTGAGTTGCCTCACAACCTTTCCATTCCATTTTACATGCCATATACATTTTACAGCAAATCCATATTTTCTGGATACAGCCCGAGGGGTTTCCCATGGGTCCAGCCCTTAGTTCACTTTGGTGGGAGGACCTTACACAGTGGTCTTTCCCCATTCAGCCTTTGCAGTGGTTGCCCCAAGCTTTAGTGCGTTCCTCAGCACATAGTCCTGTACCTTGTAATGTGCCAGTCTGCAATACTCGGTCATGAACAACTCTTTGTGCTGGAAGTCCAGCAAGTTTCGAGCAGACCAAAGAGCATCTTTCACCGAATTGATAGTCCTCCAGCAGCAGTTGATGTTTATCTTGGTGTGCGTCCCTGGGAACAGCCCGTAGAGCACAGACTCCTGTGTTAGAGAGCTGCTTGGGATGAACTTCGGCAAAAACCACTGCATCTCTTTCCACACCTGCTTTGCAAAGACACATTCCAGAAGGAGATGGGTAACACCACAGCCACCTCGAGGGCAGCGTGCGGAGGTGGCGAGACTCCGGGCATGCAGGAAGGATCTGATGGGGAGGGCCCTTCTCACCACCAACCAAGCTACATCTTGGTGCTTGTTTGAAAGTTCTGGTGATGAGGCATTCTGCCAAATAACTTTGGCAGTCTGCTCGGGGAACCATCCTACAGGATCCACCATTTCCTTTTCCCGTAGGGCCTTGAGGACATTCCATGCAGACCACTGCCTGATGTATTGATGGTCAAAGGTGTTTTCCCGCAGAAATTTTCCCACGAAGGATAAGTGGTACGGCACAGTCCAACTGGATGGAGCGTTCCGCAGTAATGTGACCAGACCCATTCTTCACAACACCAGGGACAGGTAGAACCTCAGCACGGAGTGACACTTGGTGATTGCGTACTGGGGATCTACGCACAGCTTGATGCAGCCGTACATGAAGGTGGTCATCAGGGTGAAGGCGACGTTGGATACATTTTTCCTGCCCTTATCCAGAGGTTTGAACATCGTGTCCCTCTGGAACCAGCCCATTTTGGATCTCCAGATAAAGCATAAAATGGCTCGGATGACCGCCACGGCACAGGAATGGGGGACGGGCCAGACCTGTGCCACATACAGCAAGAATGTGAGCGCCTCGCACCTGATGACCAGGTTCTTACCCACAATGGAGACAGAATGCTGCTCCCACATGCTCAGTTTATGGTATACCCTTGCTACTTGCTCCTTCCAATTTTTGACGCATGCCCCGGCTCTTCTGAACCATATCCCCAGCACCTTCAGGTAGTCTGACCTGACGTTGAAGGGGACAAAGGATCAGTCGGTCCAGTTCCCAAAGAACATGGCCTCACTCTTGCCGTGGTTAACTTTGACTCCCGAGGCCAGTCGCAGATGCTCATCAGTCTGCAAACTGACAGCGGATCCGAGCAGAAGACGGCGACATCGTCGATGTGCAGTGAGACTTTGACCCGAGTGCCTCCGCTGCCTGGGATTGTCACCCCTCTTATGCTCGCATCCTTCCTAATGGACTCAGCAAAAGGTTCGATACAGCAAACAAACAAGACTGGGGAGAGAGGACAGCCCTGTCTGACTCCAGATTGGATCGGGAAACTTTCTGATTCCCACCCATTGATTGAGACTGTGCTACTGATGTTTGTGTAGAGCAGTTTGATCCAATTGCAGATTTCCTCCCCAAACCCCATTTTGGAAAGCACGTCCATCATGTAGGTGTGCGATATCCTGTCAAAAGCCTTCTCCTGGTCCAGGCTGATGAGGCAGGTATCCACTCCCCTTGTACTGTACACAGGCGATCGTATCTCTGAGTAGCGCGAGACTGTCAGAGATCTTCCTGCCGGGTACAGCTCAGGTCTGGTCACGGTGAATCACCAACTCTAGAGAAGACTTGACCCAACTGGCAATGACTTTGGACAGAATCTTGTAGTCAACATTAAGCAGTGAGATGGGCCGCCAATTTCTGATTTCCGCCCTCTCCCCCTTCTGCTTGTAGATGAGGGCGATGATGCCTTTCCTCATGGATTCTGACATGCTGCCGGCCAGGAGCATACTCTCGTATACTTCCAACAGGTCTGGGCCAATACAGTCTCCCAGAGCTGAATACAACTCAACCGGTAGGCTGTCGCTTCCAGGAGTTTTACTCGTCTCGAAGGACTTGACGGCGTTTGTCAGCTCATCCAGAGTTAGCGGTTTGTCCAGACTGTCCCTCAAGCTGTAATCTAAGACCTCCATGATAGATGACAGGAAAGACTGGAAAGCCGTGCTGTCTGTGGGCTTTGCGTCACACAGCCCAGCATAAAAGGATTTGCTGAGCCTTAGTATGTCGGACTGCGAAGACGTTACCGAGCCATCCTCTTCCTTCAGGCTGCTGATCACAGAGCTCTCTGCGTGTACTTTTCGGAAGAAGAAACGCAAGCATGTCTCATCCTGCTCAACGGAACAGACCATGGACCAGAAAATGATCTTAGAGGCCTCCGTGGCAAAGAGCGAGGTCTGCTGGCTCTTCATCTCATGGAGCTCCTCCTTAACCTCGACCCCCATCGACTGCAGCCGGAGAAGATTTTGCATTCTTTTCTGGAGTCAGGACATTTCCCTCTGTCTCTCTCTCGCCCTCTGTACACCTTTGAAGATAAAGAACCTCTTGATGTTCTCCTTGATCGCCTCCCACCAGTCCACCGGAGACTCAAAGAGGGGTTTCACGGTTCTCCAACTTTTGTAATCCCTTTTGAGTTCCTCAACATTCTCTGGGGTTAGCAGTGTAGCATTGAGCTTCCATGTTCCCCTGCCAACCCACTGGTCATCCTGTAAGTGACAGTCGGCCGGTAAGAGGCAATGGTCAGAGAAGAACAGCGGCTTGACGTCGGTGGATCTGATCGTGACGGCACGGGACACAAACAGGAAGTAAATCCTGGAACGGGCAAACCATTCCGGACTTGACCAGGTGTATCTGCACTGTGCTCCGTGTGCAGGGTTTGCTGAAGGCATCCTGCAGCTTGGCATCTTTTACTGTTTCCATTAGGAATCTGGATGTAGCGTCCAGTTTGCTGTCGTCCCTGCTGGATCGTCCAGCTGCATTGATGATGCAGTTGAAATCACCGCCTGGAATGACTGGTCTGGATGTTGCCAGCAGCAGTGGGAGCTGCTGGAGGACCGTCAGTTGCTCGCTGCATTGAGCCAGGGTATACACGTTGATCAACCAGAGCGGAGCATGGTTGTACATTACATCTGCTACCAGGATGCGGCCGCCTACCACTTCCTTAACATCGGAGATGGTGAGGTTGCCTCCCCGCAGCAGAATACCCAGGCCGGAGGAACGGGAATCATTACCCCCTGACCAGATCGATGGCCCATGGGACCACCATCGCGACCATTGCCTGTATGTGCTGAGGTGTGGTATTCCACACTCCTGCACAAACAACAGGTTGGCTTTGACCTTGGCGAGGTAGTCCAAGGTTGAAGCACATCGCGTAGTGGATCTAATGTTTCGCACGTTAATTGAAGCAATCTTTATACCCATTTTAAATTTAGGTGTTGCTTCCCACACCAATTGTCCTTGCTAATCCCAGTCCTTGGGCATGTTCCTACATACCCATACTGTACACAAGCTGGTTTACATTCGTTGGGCTCAGAAAGCCCTCCTGGTTTCTTATAGGTGGGTTTGTTCTGCTGGGCTGACATCGGGTGGTGGGGGGGGTGGTTCTTGTAGGCAGCAAGACTTGGGCTGTACTCTGCTGTTGGTGTCTTTCCCCTCTATTCCTCGTCGAAGAGATCACTGCTCCCGGCTTCCTGGAGCTGGATTATGCCAGACGTTTCTTTGCTCTTGGTGTCCAGGAGCTGGGTTGCGCTGGGCATGTCGCTAGGTTCGGCGCTTTGGGTTTGGGGCGCGCTGGGCCCATCACAGCTTCCAATGCCCCAGAGCTGGGGGGGCTTTATCTTCCAGCTCCTTTGAGTTCTGCCGCTTCTTTTGCAGGTGCCGTCATTCCGGCCCTTCCTCGTCCAAGGAGGAGGAGCTGCCATAGTCTGTCTCAGACAGTAGCCTCCTCTTGCCACTGGTTTGGGTGCTGGCCTGTTGCTTTTTTTGGAGATTTTATCTCTGTGGTTTTCCTTTGTACCACTTGCCACTGACCAGTTTGTGCATCTGCTGCCTCCGTCTCCATTGATTCTGTCTG
Organism: Heterodontus francisci; assembly: GCF_036365525.1. Taxonomy (NCBI): domain Eukaryota; kingdom Metazoa; phylum Chordata; class Chondrichthyes; order Heterodontiformes; family Heterodontidae; genus Heterodontus; species Heterodontus francisci. The sequence goes on from NC_090388.1 coordinate 67,352,949, forward strand.
TAGAGGAGGGATTTCCGGGCACGGGGTAGGTGTTGGGTCGCTGGTTTCAGTTGGCTCCCCTTTCTTCTCCTTCTCAGGTAGACTTTCCTCGCTGCAGAGAGGGTTGCTTGTCTCCTTCCCAGCACTAGACGCATTCATCGTTCCTTCTCCCGGCCTTTCCTTGGACCTTGCCGCCTGAGCATAACTGAGGCAGCGTTTGGGGCAGGTTTTGTAGAGGTGACCTGCCTCACCACACAGGTTACAGCACTTACTCTGTTTACAGTCCTTGGTCTGATGGCCTTCCTTCTTGCAGTTCTTGCAGACGATGGTGCTGCAGTTAGCTGCCACGTGACCAGATTTGCCACGGGTGTGACAAACTCTGGGCTACCCTGTGTAGACCAAGAAGCCTCGACTTCCCCCAATAGCGAAGCTGGAGGGAGGGTGGATGATGGCTCCGTTGGCATCGACCTTTAAGATCACCTTGACCTGCCGCTTTCTGATCCAAATCGCAAATGGGTCCTTGACATCAGTGCTGCTGCCAGCCACCTCGACGTACCTGGTGAGGAAGGTGAGTACATCCACGACAGGAACAAGGGGGTTGTAGAGGTGAATTGTCACCACCCGGTCACATTGCGACGGCAGCGTGACGAGTGTCTCAACTGTGAGGATCGACAGCGGCACCTGGTTTCCCTTCTCCTTGAACACCTTCAGGAACTTGATGCTTCCCGCCACGTTCTTGAAAGTCATGTAGAAATATCCATTGCTGGGGAAGTCCTGCAGGCAAAAGATGCCCGCAGCTTGGAATCCACAGCAATCAATATGGATTTTCTTAATGAAGAAGGTACGGTCTACAGATGCACCTCCTTCATTATCCTTCACCACCACCCGAACGGTGTTTCGCCCTCCCTGGCCTGAAGCTCTAGAATTGGTTACAGCCATTTTACTCAAAACCTACCTGGAACAGGTTCAATGGCTACTGATCATGGTCTCTCCCCTGCTAGGTAAGTACTTTTATTTTCCAAAATATACTTTATTCATAAAAATCTGTTAAAAAAAATACATTACAAAACAGTTCAAAACAGCACCAAGTTGACAATACAAATAGTACAAAGGAGATCGGTTTTCTTCAATACAGGAGTGAGTTGCCTCACAACCCTTCCACTTCATTTTACATGCCATGTACATTTTGCAGCAAACCCATATTTTCTGGATACAGCCCGAGGGGTTTCCCATGGATCAAGCCTCTCAGTTCACCTTGGTGGGAGGACCTTACACAGTGGTCTTTCCCCATTGAGTCTTTGTCGCGGCTGCCCCAAGCTTTAGTGCGTCCTTCAGCACATAGTCCTGGACCTTGGAATGTGCCAGTCTGCAACACTCGGTCATGGGCAACTCTTAGCGCTGGAAGACCAGCAAGTTTCGGGCAGACCAAAGAGCGTCTTTCACCGAATTGATGGTCCTCCAGCAGCAGTTGATGTTTATCTTGGTGTGTGTCCCTGGGAACAGCCAGTAGAGCACAAACTCCTGTGTTAGAGAGCTGCTTGGGATGAACCTCGACAAAAACCACCGCATCGCTTTCCACACCTGCTTTGCAAAGATACATTCCAGTAGTAGGTGGGCAACTGTCTCTTGCCCACCACAGCCACCTAGCCACCTCGAGGGCAGCGTGCGGAGGGGGCGAGACTCTGGGCATGCAGGAAGGATCTGACGAGGAGGGCTCTTCTTACCACCAGCCAAGCTATATCTTGGTGCTTGTTTGAAAGTTCTGGTGATGAGGAATTCTGTCAAATTAATTTGGCAGTCTGCTCAGGGAACCAACCGACAAGATCCACCATTTCCTTTTTCCGTAGGGCCTTGAGGACATTTCGTGCAGCCCACTGCCTGATGGATTGGTGGTCAAAGGTGTTTTTCCGCAGAAACTTTTCCACGAAGGATAGGTGGTACGGTATGGTCCAACTGGATGGAGCATTCCACGGCAATGTGACCAGGCCCATCCTTCACAACACCGGGGACCGATAGAACCTCAGCATGTAGTGACACTTGGTGTTTGCATACTGGGGCTCTACGCACAGCCTGATGCAGCTGCACACGAAGGTGGTCATCAGGATGAGTGTGACGTCAGGTACATTTTTCCCACCCTTATCCAGAGGTTTGAACATCGTGTCCCTCTGGACCCGGTCTATTTTGGATCCCAAGATGAAGCGGAAAATGGTTGGGGTGACCGCCACGGCGCAGAAGTGGGGCATGGGCCAGGTAAGTACGCTGGTTCAGACATCGTGTCTGAATCTTAATCTACATCTCCGCATTGTCCTGTGGACTGCTTGAAAGTCAACTTTAAACTAATAGTAGCACTTTTCACATGTCTTATGTGGTGACAGTCAAAAGTTCCAAAATATGGCAAGTACACAAAACATGGAAATCTTGGAAGCACTGTTATTATTATTGGACTTTGGAGGTGCCCTAAACTAGAGCTGTCAATTTAACTATACATTTTATATAATCTGACTTTTCAGTAATGCTGAGCGCTGTTGTGGACTTATTTGGTAAAGAAGGAAAGATGCAAATTAATTGAATTTAACCTTGAATAAAATATTTGGTCCCACTATATAAAAAAAAACCTTAATCAATGGAACAGTCTACTTTGGCCTGGCTTTGGTAAAAACACCAGTGTGTCTCATGGTTTTCTCCACACTTGGCCGATTTCTGTGCCTAAGTTTGTGTGTCTGTTCCTATGAATTTGAAAGACTGTGTATTAAAATTTAAGGTGATGAGACAGCTGCACAGACACAAAGCATAACAATTGTGTATAAATGCCCGATTTTGTATTGGAAAGTGGAAGCATGTACTCTAAAGCCCATCGGTGACACAAAACATTATTCTACATTAAAGTTATTCTGATCAAGGACCCCCAAGGCAAACACCAAGTTTTTCAATTGCAAATTTTCTCATGAATGCTTAATATACTGTACAAAGAAAACAATGTCACCAGCACATAATAACCTGCTGTGCTTCACAAAGGTATGTGCTTATACTTTTGTATCTGCTATTGTCAGCATTGTCTGGTTAGTATTCAGTGGAACCCTTTTCTCCAGATTTGATGGATCTGAAAGCACATTCTGTGCACAGTATAAACCTGGCCATTTATTTAACAGTAACATGATAGTCTTTCATCAAATCCTTCATCCTTACAATACAAGTCTAAAAGGGTCAACAAAAGTTCTCAGCTTTCACATAGGAACAAGAGTAGGCCATTCATCCCATCGAACCTGTTCCAGTATTCAATTAGATCATGGCTGATCTGTAACTTAACTTCATCTACAGTTCATATAACCCTTACTACCTTTGTCTAACAAACATCTTTCAATCTCAGTTTTGAAATGTTCAATTCACCTGGCCTCAACAGTTTTTTGCTGGAATACAGTTCCAGATTTCCACTATTCTTTGTGTGAATAAGTGTTTTCTGACATTACCCCTGAACAGCTTTGATCTAATTTTAAGGTTATGCCCAGTATCAATTAGATCACTTATTAATCTTCTATATTCAAGGAAATGTAAGTTTAGTCTATGCAACCTGTCCTCGTAATTTAACCTTTATATCTTGGTATTATCCTACATCCACATGAGGAGGTCACACCAAGGCTTGCCCTGTGGTGCAAAGGCCCTAGCCAAGGCTTAAGAGTTTGATAGTATTAAATCTCTATGGAAACTGAGTTCCTAATTAAATTCAGGTTATCATGACTAATTCTCCTTTTGTTTTCCAGAAAACAGTGCAGATATCTCATTTCCACAATTGGGTAGTAGTTAGGGACAATGACATTTTCACACACCTGTTTCTGGTCAATCATTGAAAAGCTTGTTCACCAGAGGTCGAACAACTATGGATGTCACAGCACAATGTAGCATACATTGCTCCAATGTTTGCGATGCAAATTCACATCCAAAATAACGGGATCAATCTCTTACGGTATATGGACGAAACTAAAATGTTTGAAGGTAGTGAAGTTACTCCTCACAAGTTGCAGCCATATCCAGGATACATCTGCCAGGAGGTCACAACTCCATCCAAGAAATGAAATAATTTGGGGCAATAGATGATGCTACAAAAATTACTCAATGTCTCAAAAATTTTCAATGCTCCAAAATCTTTCATTCTACCAATAACAGTAGTAAGATAATTGAGCAAGATGAATATGGCACTGATGAACACATGGTGGAGCTTGAAACATAGGAACTTAGCCACATTCCAAAATAAAGAGTGTACTCAAGTTATTTTTGTTCACATTTCTAAAATACGATACCTGGAGACTCATTAGGAATAAGAAGGGACATCAGAATAATAGTGTTACAGAATAATTTACCTGATGAGATCATTGATGCAGACAGTATAAGTCGGGTTGATAGGACAAGGTAGATGTAATTGATCTATGAGTAATAATGAAGCTTATTGGGCTTAATGATTATTTGTTTCCAAAAATTCTAGGGCTGTTCTTTTAAGAAAAGTGCAAGCAAGTTTTAAAATACAAGGGATAAAAGCGACTAGTTATAGGTCTGAACTCAAAATAATATACTTATTGTATTTTAGACTTAGGTCTGCAGAAGAAACTTCAGCTGATTTTTTGTGATCTGAATATGATATTTCTGATAGATTATTTTGCATATGTTAAAAGTCTTGATTGAATTGATAGATATTTTAAAAGAGCAACTGACACAAATAATTAGTCTTCTGTTCTCTGAAGTAGAACAGCTAATGACAAAGCTTTTAGCTCCGTGCATCCTAGCAACATTTCCATTACCACAGTCACAGGGCAGATGAGAAGTTGAATGGGAACAAAGCTGTGATTAAAAACCATAACCTGGTTCTCCATGACAAACAGGTAATTATATCAAACAGGTTCATTCCTATAAATTGTAACCCCATATATTAGACAAAATTGCAAGCAAGTGGAATACATACCAGTATCGGTTAGATCTGTCTTCATTTTCTTAGGCACTGAAATCCAAGTCACTTTACAGAAGAAATATTTATATTTAATAGAGTTGTTCAAATGTAACAGGGCTTCAAAATTATAGAAGGTTTTGATAGAGTAAATAAGGAGAAACTGTTTCCGCTGGCATGAGGATCAATAACCAGAGGACAGAGATTTAAGATAATTGGCAAAACAAAACAGAGGAGAGATGAGGAGAATTTTCTTACACAATGAATTCTTGTGATCTGGATTCCTGAAAGAGTGGTAAAAGCGGATTCAATAGTAACTTTCAAAAAGGGATTGGAGAAATGCTTAAAAGGAAACATTTACAGGGCTATGTGAAAAGAGCAAGGGAGTGGGACTAATTGGACAACTCTTTCAAAAAGCCGTGTTACCATCAGGTGAGGAGGGGTCGAAGGGCTCCCCTCTTTTCCCTCTCCTTGTTTGACCACAACAGGTTTATTTCATTTTGAAATGGATATACTTGCCAATTCAATGAGTGTTGGACTGTTTATGCACTGTGATCATTAAAAAAAACAATCAGACAGATTTTCTTGAGTTTAACAAAGAAAGAGGTTAACTTAAACTGACCTAAGTAAAAATAATAAAATACGCTCCAACTTTCACACACTCGCAGACAAAAATAGGTTACGGAGTGGGGGAGGATAGATTCGTCAAATTAGAGTCCAGAGAAATAAAAGGGGTATACAGTCTTTGGAGGTTGGTGACTTGGTGGTTTCATGCAGACCCCCACCTGCCAAGAATGAGGCATATTAATTTAGTCATATGAACATTGATTTTAAACTGTTGCTGGAGTGAAAAAGTGACCTGTTTGAAGATCACCAGATACTGGGCTGGAAGGACATTTGCAAACTAAGAGACGCTGCTTGTAGAGACAAAGGACTATTCCCTGCTCCAATTAACCCAAATGGATTTTGATCACCAGACATTGAAGGTGTAAGGAAGCACATTCCAGAGACTGCTAAGGTAATACAATCCACAAACTGTGCAGGAGAGACTGTTCCAAATAAGGAGCTAGTCACATGACTAACCTGCTGGGCAACCTGGGGTTTTTTGAATTGTGCCACACAGAAAGGAACAGAAGGCATTTTGCAACTGAAGCTGGAACAAGGAAGCCGCTCTCTCTCTCTCTCGCTTTCTTCCAAGCCACTGGACTCACGGAAGACACATAAAACTCAAGAGAGATAAGACTCCGACTTCGAAACAAGTTGAAGTTTGCACTGGGCCCCAGTGAATTGCAGGACTTAATGGCAACCGAAGACTTCACAGCAAACTCAAAGGACAGTAAAAATAAAAACCCATCTATTGCCTCAAACTTTTCCCCTTTATTCTTTTCTACATTTTTCTGTCTCTATCTGTGTGTGTGTTTATCGTATGCATGCTAGCATGGTCGCATTGCATATTCGTAGTCATTAACCAGGTTAGAGTTTAAGATTAATAAACTTCCACCTTTCTTGTTTAAATCTAAAGAAACCTGTCTGATTTCTTTGTCATACAATTGGAGTAGTGAATAAGGATTTACTGAGGGGGAGCAAAAAAATAGTGTTTCTAAAATTAAACCCTGTTACGGTTAAACCAGGCAAAGGCTGAAAGGGAACCCCTAGACCCCTTCTCACCTGGTCATAACAGTGGCTTCAGGCTGAATTTGGTGGTCCCGCAACTTTCCTTTGGTGGTTCTGAGGCTTCCGGTTTGAAGATGTGGACGCTAATTTGGTGGTTCTCTGGGAGACAGCAGTGTGGCTGATTTCCTTCGAGAGTGGCCGGGGGCGGGGGCGGGGGAGGGCTCTGTCTATACTTTCCAGAACGTTCTATACTCTCAGTAGCTCCCCCATCACGCTTAAGTCATTAAGCACAGTGAGCATCGATCAGTGAACAGACTAACACAATCAAATACAGAACAATTAATCAATTGAACACTACAGTCTGTAGCAGGGAATATGCCTCGATGGTCAACAGACAGTTTGAAGCTCGCAAGGTTTGAGTAGTTTGTTTTACCAGTTTAATATTCAGGTTTCCAGCCAGTGGATTAAAAAAAATCATCATTCAACCTAGCATGTTTTCATGACAGCCAACATAAGCACAATGCCCTGAATGGCCTTCTCCTGTGGAGTATGATCAGGCAATGAAGAAGTCCATCCCTGAGCTCCTCACAGATGTTTCTGCAATAGTCTCCATATTTAGGGAACTTTCTTCTCCTTGAGGACATTTCACAACACAACATGTGCAGTGATGTTCTCCTTGCCCAGGATGTGCCATGACATACAGGGACATTCCAAATTCACTTACTAGATCTCAACTAACCTGCATTTCTAATGTCAGAACTGTTCTTGTTACAGAGCAGAGGTTTCTGATTTGTAATTCTAAATATTCCATGGTCCTTTGACTATTGAGCTATATAGTTATTTGCCTACAGCAGCTAACAGTGGACTTTCAATGTATGACACTTTCTAATTCATTCGTGCAAAGGTCACCTACATCCACTATTGATGAGACGCACGAATATTTGTTGCAAAGACCCATGCAAAGCATAGTAAATGCTTTATTCACATTTTATGCACACCGTTGCATGTTTTTGGATTTACTAACATTTTTGTTCTCTGTTCTATCATCCCAAATAGAACTTAAGTTTCCTACATAATTTCACATAGTGTAAGTGGGGTGGGGGCACCTCTCTTCTGGGAGATGTTGAGAAGCTGCATCCATCCAAGTAAGTGGTGAGTGTCCCATGAACACCTGACTTCAATCTTGTAGATGGTGGAGTGATTTTGAAGGGTCAGGAGGTGAGCTACTCCTTAAAGAGTACTCAGCCTCTTGCCCTGCACTTATTTTGATGTGACTGCTCTATTTAAGCACCTGGCCAATGGTGACTTGCAAGATATTGAAGGTGACATATAACTCGATCATGATATTGATATGTATGGTACTTGCATTTTGTTAACTGAACGCTCAGTGTCACCCACCACCCCTGATGGGAAAAACAGCACATAGTGGCAATTAAACTCCAAGATCTTCCCTTATATTGCTTTGTTACTCTGTGACAGAATGTGCTGGAGGGACAGCAAATAAAAGCAACTAGTTATTACCTCACTGATCTGAGTGTTTCTTCGGACATAACAGATGTTGCTGTGAACGGTTAGGAGATATAGTTGGTCTTCTTTTGTTGTAGATGATCCAAACCTGTTCTCAAGTTTTGTCACACACATTTGTACTTTCCAGCAGGGCTCATTAAACATTAGTCAGGAGCAGGAAAACACAATAATTCCCCTTGAAACGATGAGGCTTACTGTCACAGTACCCTGACTTGGATTAGATTAGACTCTTCTAAGGCTCAGTCTTAGGCTCTAATCATTAGATCATCTGGAATGTTCAATCCTGGTGTTGTCTGCAAAAATGTGATTTAAAAAATCACTCATTTTGATTCCACTGATGCAATAGACAAAATTCTCAGTCATTTGATCTTTCTCTCTGAAGAACACAAGTGTGTTGGCATCTGTGATCTCTGCTGGATGTGTTTCTATAGCAGCCTAATTGATGTGACATGCAGTTTTTTAATTAGTTAATTAATTCACTGGCTTCTTGCACACCTTTTCCAGCAAACAGAATCCAAACCTTTTGTAGCAAAATGGCATTCAGCAGTTTTAATTTGAAATAAACGTTACTTCGAACAGCTGGAATTTTGGATTTACAAAAAAAGGTCGGTGAGAACTGAGATTATTCCTATGTTTTTTTTTGTTGAAAGATGAACAATTTGAAATTAAGATTTGTGACGACACCAAGGGGTTATTCATTGCTGTTGCTTAAATCTCCCTCTTTATGTGCATATGCATCTCCTGTCAATTTGAATTTCTCCCACAGAAGCTGCGATTGTCTGGTTTGGCTTACTGCCTTCATGCTGACTGAAGATTTATTCTATGGATTGTAGGACAGATGTTCGGGGTCAGAGGAGACTTGTGATATTAAACCTCACAAGCAACTAAAGCTTTCTTTGACACCTGTGCATTACACCTCGCTGGCACGCAAACACACTGAAATTGCTGACAGGAAATTAAACCATGGACAGCCCCAGACAGCCTGACTTAGGTGAGTCATGTGATAACACACTGATAGGGAATCAAGAGCGTCTTTAGCACCTGTTCCATTTGATGATCCCAATTCATTGGGCTCATCTTACGGTATTGTTAAAGGTACGCTGTAATTAAAGCAAGATATAACATTTAAAAAAAAAAGTCACTTCTTGTTTTCCCAGTCTATTTTTATTCTTAAAAGGGTATTATTCATCTTGTACATTTTAAACAAATGCTACAATTCAAGTTCCCTACAGTGAATGTTTGTCACTGAAAAAATAACCCCAGTAAAATTACCGATAAAACAAAACTGAGACACAAATGGAAAAATGGTCCACGTTCTACCAGGTTCCTGGTACATTATACAAAAGTCAGGCAGTAGTGACACAGATGGTTCTGGAAATGAGAGCTTTAAGTCTTTAAGAGAAAATGACAAATGCTTTTATTATATGCAAAATGAGAATTTAGCAGGAAGGTGGTCCTGGTTTTTAAAAGAAAAAAAATACATTTATGTAGTGCCTTTCATATTGTTAGAATATTCCATACTGCTTTACAGCCAATGAACTACTTTTGAAGTGCAGTCACTGCTCTGTAGGCAAACGCAGCAGCAACCATTTTGTGCAAAAGGTCCCACAAAAAGCAATGAGATAACGTGATTATTTAATGGTATTGGTTGAAGAATAAATGTTTCCCAGGACACCTGGACAATGCTCTTCTCCTCTTCAAATAATGCCACGGGATCTATTGACATCCCCCACACAATTCAAACTTATGATCTATCAAATAAATTTATGAAGTAAACCCGAAATGGACACTTTTCTTGTAAGCAAAATGGAGTAATAGGTCAGGTATCCCTTCCTTCCCTGCCAACACACATAGCACTACAAGATCTCTGAGCGAATTTTCATGTCTGGACAAGTCTTGGAGATATCATTAAAATAAAAATGACCTTTCTGTACACATCCCTGAGAAATCATTAAAATGCAAATGACATTTTCTGTGGTGACGGTGCTTTCTTTCCAATTGATTGGGTTAATAATACTGTTGCAGACGTTTTGACTTCAAACTCAAATTCCGAAGAATTGGTGTGAAAAGCCCTACTTTATCAAGGTGAGATGAGGATGACTGACACTCGGACTCCATTGTCTAGCAATGGCATCACCATCAGAAACCATTTATGAGGATACTAGAAAGAGGAACTATGGTCTCCTGACAGAAACTATGTTTCTGATAAGGAGTTTCAATATAGGTAGGTTACCAGCAGACAAAGGAAATCCATATATTACATCGAGGAAACAAGACCCTGCCTAAAATTACCAGCTTTGAACTACATGTAGGCAGCGACAGGAACTTGGCCTTGAACTCGCTACCTGAGAAATTATACTAGGACTTCGCCATTGACCTTTGGATGGAATATAACAGGAGCAATCTGCAACAGCTCATCCATCTTCCTGAACTTCCCAAGTCTTTTTTTTTTTAGAATTAGAACATTACAGCGCAGTACAGGCCCTTCGGCCCTCGATGTTGCGCCAACCTGTGAAACCATCTGACCTACACTATTCCATTTTCATCCATATGTCTATCCAATGACCACTTAAATGCCCTTAAAGTTGGCGAGTCTACTACTGCTGCAGGCAGGGCGTTCCACGCCCCGACTACTCTCCGAGTAAAGAAACTACCTCTGACATCTGTCCTATATCTATCACCCCTCAACTTAAAGCTATGTCCCCTCATGTTTGCCATCACCATCCGAGGAAAAAGACTCTCACTATCCACCCTATCTAACCCTCTGATTATCTTATATGTCTCTATTAAGTCACCTCTCCTCCTCCTTCTCTCCAACGAAAACAACCTCAAGTCCCTCAGCCTTTCCTCGTAAGACCTTCCCTCCATACCAGGCAACATCCTAGTAAATCTCCTCTGCACCCTTTCCATAGCTTCCACATCCTTCCTATAATGCGGTGACCAGAACTGCACGCAATACTCCAGGTGCGGTCTCACCAGAGTTTTGTACAGCTGCAACATGGCCTCGTGGCTCCGAAACTCGATCCCCCTACTAATAAAAGCTAACACACCATATGCCTTCTTAACAGCCCTATTAACCTGGGTAGCAACCTTCAGGGATTTATGCACCTGGACACCAAGATCTCTCTGTTCATCTACACTACCAAGAATCTTCCCATTAGCCCAGTACTCTGCATTCCTGTTACTCCTTCCAAAGTGAATCACCTCACACTTTTCCACATTAAGCTCCATTTGCCATCTCTCAGCCCAGCTCTGCAGCCTATCTATGTCCCTCTGTACCCTACAACATCCTTCGGCACTATCCACAACTCCACCGACCTTAGTGTCATCCGCAAATTTACTAACCCACCCTTCTACACCCTCTTCCAGGTCATTTATAAAAATGACAAACAGCAGTGGCACCAAAACAGATCCTTGCGGTACACCACTAGTAACTAAACTCCAGGATGAACATTTGCCATCAACCACCACCCTCTGTCTTCTTTCAGCTAGCCAATTTCTGATCCAAAGCTCTAAATCACCTTCAACCCCATACTTCCGTATTTTCTGCAATAGCCTACCATGGGGAACCTTATCAAACGCCTTACTGAAATCCATATACACCACATCCACTGCTTTACCCTCATCCACCTGTTTGGTCACCTTCTCAAAAAACTCAATAAGGTTTGTGAGGCACGACCTACCCGTCACAAAACCGTGCTGACTATCGCTAATGAACTTATTCTTTTCAAGATGATTATAAATCCTGTCTCTTATAACCTTTTCCAACATTTTACCCACAACCGAAGTAAGGCTCACAGGTCTATAACTGCCAGGGCTGTCTCTACTCCCCTTCTTGAACAAGGGGACAACATTTGCTATCCTCCAGTCTTCCGGCACTATTCCTGTCGACAATGACGACATAAAGATCAAGGACAAAGGCTCTGCAATCTCCTCCCTAGCTTCCCAGAGAATCCTAGGATAAATCCCATCTGGCCCAGGGGACTTATCTATTTTCACACTTTCCAAAATTGATAACACCTCCTCCTTGTGAACCTCAATCCCATCTAGCCTAGTAGCCTGAATCTCAGTATTCTCCTCGACAACATTTTCTTTCTCTACTGTAAATACTGACGCAAAATATTCATTTAACACTTCCCCTACCTCCTCTGATTCCACACACAACTTCCCACTACTATCCTTGATTGGCCCTAATCTAACTCTAGTCATTCTTTTATTCCTGATATACCTATAGAAAGCCTTAGGGTTTTCCCTGATCCTATCCGCCAATGACTTCTCGTGTCCTCTCCTTGCTCTTCTTAGCTCTCCCTTTAGATCCTTCCTGGCTAGCTTGTAACTCTCAAGCGCCCTAACTGAGCCTTCACGTCTCATCCTAACATAAGCATTCTTCTTCCTCTTGACAAGCGCTTCAACTTCTTTAGTAAACCACGGCTCCCTCGCTCGACAACTTCCTCCCTGCCTCACAGGTACATACTTATCAAGGACACGCAGTAGCTGCTCCTTGAATAAGCTCCACATTTCGATTGTTCCCATCCCCTGCAGTTTCCTTCTCCATCCTACGCATCCTAAATCTTGCCTAATCGCATCATAAGTTCCTTTCCCCCAGCTATAATTTTTACCCATGTCTCCGAAATGGCCACTACATCGAGATCCCAGGTACCAACCCATGCTGCAAGCTCACCCACCTTATTCCGGATGCTCCTGGCGTTGAAGTAGACACACTTTAAACCAGGTTCTTGCTTGCCAGTGCCCTCTTGCGTCCTTGTAACCTTATCCCTGACCTCACTACTCTCAACATCCTGTACACTGGCACTACATTTTAGGTTCCCATTCCCCTGCTGAATTAGTTTAAACCCCCCCGAAGAACACTAGCAAATCTCCCCCCCAGGATATTGGTACCCCTCTGGTTCAGGTGAAGACCATCCTGTTTGTAGAGGTCCCACCTACCCCAGAATGAGCCCCAATTATCCAGGAAACCAAAACTCTCCCTCCTGCACCATCCCTGCAGCCACGTGTTCAACTCCTCTCTCTCCCTATTCCTCGCTTCGCTATCACGTGGCACGGGCAACAACCCAGAGATAACAACTCTGTTTGTTCTCGCTCTAAGCTTCCACCCTAACTCCCTGAATTTCTGTCTTAAATCCCCATCTCTCTTCCTACCTATGTCGTTGGTGCCTATGTGGACCACGACTTGGGGTTGCTCCCCCTCCCCCTTAAGGATCCCAAAAACACGATCCGAGACATCACGAACCCTGGTACCTGGGAGGCAACATACCAACCGTGAGTCTCTCTCGTTCCCACAGAACCTCCTATCTGTTCCCTTAACTATGGAGTCCCCAATGACTAATGCTCTGCTCCTCTTCCCCCTTCCCTTCTGAGCAACAGGGACAGACTCTGTGCCAGATACCTGTACCCCATTGCTTACCCCTGGTAAGTCGTCCCCCGCAACAGTATCCAAAACGGTATACCTGTTGTTGAGGGAAACGGCCACAGGGGATCCCTGCACTGCCTGCTGGTTCCCTCTCCTTCCCCTGACGGTAACCCATCTACCTACTTCTTTTACCTGAGGTGTGACTACCTCCCCATAACTCCTCTCAATAACCCCCTCCGCCTCCCGAATGTCAGTGAACAAGGGAAAAGATTACCAGCCTGCATTGTTTCAAGTCTTCTCTCTGGGGAAAAACAAGTTTAACAGTGGACTCTTTAAAATCATCAGATTTAACGCATGTTATCTTTATAATCTCTATTTTTTCTTAAGTGTGTGTGTACTTGCATGAGTGTGAGAGTGGATGTTGTTCTGAATATTTTGGGCGTTGTATAGTAAGCATTTATCTTTCTTTTAAACTTTCGAGAAAACCTGTCATTTGTCTGTTCTTGATAATTAAAGCACTCAGGGGTTAAAAAAGCACCTTTTTCTTAAAACACACTCTGGGCTGAATTTTATTCGGGCGCCGCGTTGTGCGGCAGTTCCCTTTCAACTCAGCGGGGTGCCACAGTTAGCGGCCGCTGCAGAGCCCCTGCAATATTACGTGCAGGGGTTTATTAGAATCACGGCGCCAAGCCGCCCTTCCAATATTATGTGGGGAGAGGCGGGACATTCAGCGCAGCAAGAGAGTCTTTGACAGCTGTGAAGCACGTCCTGGGGCCCTATGTTAAGCGCCCCAGCACCTGCTTCTTGACAGCTGTCAAAGAATAGTTACCTGACTGCTGAAGAGTGGGGCTGCTGTCAATCTGGCAGCAAAGAAAAAAGTGATGCAAAAGTCCAGCAGGTCAGGCCGCATCTGTGGCGAGAGAAGCAGAGTTAACTTGTCCAAGTTCACATACCTGAAAGTTAACTCTGCTTCTCTCTCCACAGATGCTGCCTGACCTGCTGAGTGACACCAGCACTTTCCACTTTGCTGCCACATACTTACCCTGCTGTGTCCCAGTGTCCTGTGAAGTTGCGATCCACTTCTTCCACTCAAGTGTAACATTCCTTCTTGTAGGCGTGCCGCACCTGCTGAATAATCCTAAATTTCCACATTCCAGGACGTGAGACTTAACTAAATCATAAAAGATATTACAGAGGTTTACAGAGAACACACTGACACAAATGGGTATGCACGGGTGTCACAGCAATGTAAATACGCCTTTCACTAAATGTTCCTCACCAACAGTGGCGCAGTGGTTAGCACCGCAGCCTCACAGCTCCAGCAACCTGGATTCAATTCTGGGTACCGCCTGTGTGGAGTTTGCAAGTTCTCCCTGTGTCTGCGTGGGTTTCCTCCGGGTGCTCCGGTTTCCTCCCACATGCCAAAGACTTGCAGGTTGATAGGTAAATTGGCCATTATAAATTGCCCTTAGTATAGGTAGGTGGTAGGGGAATATAGGGACAGGTGGGGATGTGGTAGGAATATGGGATTAGTGTAGGATTAGTATAAATGGGTGGCTAATGGTCGGCACAGACTCGGTGGGCCGAAGGGCCTGTTTCAGTGCTGTATCTCTAAATCTAAAATCTAAATCTAAAACATGTGTGTCCTTTTCTCTGTGCGAATGATGTGTGCCAGCATGTAGTGCCAATGTCACATCCCTTTGCACCGTTGGTCCTTCAGGAAAGCCAACATATGCAATAACATCATTGCCATGCCACCATTACTCATGAGCGTCTCCACGGACTCAGTGACATGGACATTGGCTCAGTCAGCTGCTGCCTCTAATGGTTTACACAGGGATGCTGCAGATGTGGACTGGTGCACAGATGGTGAGCGAGGGTGATGCAGAGCTCATGTCAATTCATATGGAGCAGACAGCCTTTGTCTGATAAGCCACTTCCGTACATCCCTAGCTCACTGCTAGCTCTGCGTGCAGAGCTTGGGTGCTATCTGCCCTCCCATGCGTATTTCATGTTGTAGGTCCTCAGCATCCTCATAGCCCGAGGAAGAATCCTATTGACATCTCTCCTCACCATGTCAGTTCTGGCCCCTATTGGGTGCGTAGTAGTGCAGAGCAGCAAAGAAAGGAGCTGGCCTTTTCGGACCGTAGTACAGGGCATCACCCTATCCATATAGGCATTGGAGGTGCTCTTTCAGCATGCTGATCTCCTGCTCAATATTGGTTCATGTAGCTCAGTGGCTGGCCTTGTATCTCTCCGCTGGAGCAGTGGTGGGGTCTCTCACTGGTGTTGGGAGCCATGTCTGCAAAGGATAGCCCTTATCTCCAAAATGCCACCCCTCCATCTGAGCCAGTTCAGTGAACAGCGGTGGCAGCCGGGACTGGCGCAAGACCCAGGTGTCATGGCAGCTGCCTGAGAAGCAGTCACACATTTGCTGCAAGCATCTGCGGTGATCACATACCAGCTTCACCTAGATTGATAGGGCTCCTTTAATGGTGACGTCTGCAGGCGGTAGCGTGGTGGGAGGCCTGATGGCCACATGAGTGCAGTCTATGAACATTACAACCTATGGTTCTCCGGCAATGGTGCCAGAACCAATGGCCCTCTGGGTCTGACTGTGAGAGTCTGTCCTGAAGTGAACATCCTCACTGACCCTCAGGTGCAGGGCATTGGTGACCTCCCTGATGCAGCAGTGCACTGCTGACTGTGTGACCCCACAAGGGTCGATGGTGGGCCCATAACAGGCTGCAGAGGCCTCAGGCTTGAGAACCGCTGCCACTATGAGGAACAAAGGCATGGGATGTCCAACGGAGATCATGGGCTGCATCCTTGAGCAGGGCACAGAGACGTGTCACCACCCTCTCTATATGCGCAATCTCCTTTGATACTGGTGCTCTGACATCTGATGGCATGTCATGTGAGGCCTGCAGATGCACGGCAAACGTAATGGCGAGCTCCCTTTGGGGGCTGCTGCTCAAGACCGGGGGCCTCTACTTGGATCACACCTGCCTGTTGGTATAGCCCCTGGCGCATACGGATCCTCACGTGCAGAGGATCACACAATGTAGGATGAGCCATACCTATTTCCATGTGATAAATAAAGTTGAACCCTGCATGTATTCGAAGGTTCCTAATAGGGCAGGGATTGGTGTTGACAGGTAGATCAGCTGCTTTCCTGGATCAACTATGTGGTGTGCCATGGCATTGCCCATCTTGGCCAACACTCAGAGTGGCACAGCATGACCACATCAAGATCCTACCAAGCTGAATCGATTGCCCCCACCATCCATATAACCTTAATGCCCCTGCCCTTTCTGGCACCCTCCCCACACACAGGGTGCCTAGTGTGCCATTGCCCCCTCACAAACACAGAGCTTACACTGTTAACGGAGGGATGGTACACGGCATCTCCCTGCATGCCAGCACAGATTTCCCTCCAGTAATCCCAGACCCCCTCCCTTCCAGAATGCAGAGTTAGACCCCTGAATATCTTCCCTCCCTCCTCCCTTTAAGAATGCAGAGTGAGACCCCTGTGTAGCAACCCCCTCCCTCCTCCCTTCCAGAATGCAGAGTTAGACCCCTGAATATCCCACCCCCTCCTTCCTTTAAGAATGCAGAGTGAGACCCCTGAATATCCCCCCTCCCACCTCCCTTTAAGAATGCAGAGTGAGACCCCTGAATATCCCCCCTCCCTCCTCCCTTTAAGAATGCAGTGAGACCCCTGAATATCCCCCCTCCCTCCTCACTTTAAAAATGCAGAGTGAGACCCCTGAATATCCCCCCTCCCACCTCCCTTTAAGAATGCAGTGAGACCCCTGAATATCCCCCCTCCCTCCTCCCTTTAAGAATGCAGAGTGAGACCCCTGAAGAACAGAACTTACCTTTGCTGGTGACAACTTCTGCCTCTGAGGACCTGCCGGCTTTTCAGATTGTGAACGGGATGGTATGTGACGGCCGCAAGTGTCAGTGGAGAGGCGGTGGGCTGCGTAAGTAGCAAAGGTAAGTACTCTTTACCATATGTTAATTGCGGTGCCACCGCTGTGTGCGGGGTGCCGCACTGAGATCCCACCGCCGCCAGTAATATGCGGCGGGCCCTTCTCAACGTCGCAGGTTGAGGCAGGCCTGTCTCTGCAGCATTTGACCAGCCCCCGTGCCAGGAGCCACGGAGTCAAGGGGCTGGTAAAATTCAGCCCACTGTCTTTGGTTAGTCGTGAGGTGAAAAGGGGGAACCATCCCTATCACCTCTCCGTAACAACAGGCAGGTAGGATTTCAGTCTAGTATCTGAAAGACAACACCTCCAACAACACTCCCGCAGTAGGGCACTGAAGTGTCAGTCTAGGTTATATGCTCAAGTCCCTAGAGTGAGTCTTGAACCCACAATTTCAGACTAAGATAACAATGAACGGTGTGTGTACTGTGAATGTAAGCAGGTCACTTAACTTTAAATAGAACTGCAGAACCAGAGGCATTAAATAAACCTGGTAAGTCTGATGTAAGGCTACAGATAAAATCATATCCTACAAAACACTTGGGCAAGGATTTTATCCGGGTGTGGGGTCATGACCTCTGGCAAAAACGCCACTGAGAACCCTACATTGCCCCTTCTGTGGGAGGCCCGCTGAATCAAGTGTCAATTAGGCACCTCAGCAATGGAGGTCCCATCCTCTAAGAGCTGCTGGCCAACCAGAGGCCGGCAGCTCTTTAACTGAGCAGCGACACCGTGGAGGTGTTGACTACTGCCGGTGGAGCACCCAGCCGAGGGCCAGGAGTGGCGCTGGACCCAGGCCACAGGTTGGTAAGAGTGGGAAAGGTCTCATGGGGTGGGAGACTTGGGGGAGGAGGGTGTAGTGGGCTTAGAAGCAAGGGCAGGAGGTGGCTCTCAGCAGGCTCCCCCTTCCCGATGCTGAGTCCCTCATTTAGGCACTTTTAACAAGTGGCCCCCTTCCCCGGAGCTGGCCAGCAACCTGCAGTTTTCCTTGTCATGTGCTCCATGCAGTGACAAGCCCTCCTGCTGCTTGAATAATTGTGGGGACAGCGGGATGAGGCCTTTAAGTGGGCATTACTGCCTACTTAAGGGCCTCAATTGGCAGTGGGGCGGGAAGGTCATTCACAGGCCTTCCCGCCCTGGACTTAATTTCAGCGGAGGCAGGAAGGTGGTGGGGACACCCCCCACTCCGCCACCTTCCCACCCAATTACTTGCTCTCCCTGCCTCCAAACTTGGAGGAGAGCATAAAATTCCCCCCAAATGTTGAATTGAACACTTCATGAAAAAAGCAGCTCGATGATCATATTGTCAGGAATTGGATTGAAATTTATAAAGATAAACATTGATCACAAGTTTGATACAGATGAGGAGAGCGAAAGCCTGGCTCGGGTATAAAATTAAAACCCAACCCGAGCCCGAGCCCTTTAATTTTTTTTCGCGCCCGACCGAACCTGCCCTGACACGAATATCGTATATCTGTTCCAGCAGCAGGCTATTCCTGCAGCTGGAGTTATGGGGAATCATGGGTAAGCCTGATCCCGTGACTTCCCGGAAGCAGTGTCCAGCCCGACCTAACCCGAGCTCGAATCCTGGACTTGGAATTTCGACCCGACCCGAACCCGACACATGTAGTCGGATCTAGTCGGGTTTGGGTCAGGTAGCCAGGCTTTAGGAGCACTGTGTAGCTGATCCATCCAAAAACTATTTATAGCCTTCTCATGACACCATGCAACTGCTTGTTCAATGATTCCAAACTTCTGCCCTTCACTATCCTAGCCAAAAGCCCATTCCAAGTGTCAATTAGTCTTGTGTAACACCAGTCCTAAATGTTCCTTTAACTATTTGAACTAGTGCTCTCAAATATTTTGGATAACCTTGAATTCAAGTCCAGTGAGACATTGAAATACATTATTTGTTATGGATTGAATTATGTGGGTGATAGTAAACTGAGATACTGGATATTTTCCTTAATTATTTTTTGTAGTAAGGGATGGTTCGGAAGAAATCTTACAATTTTTCAACTTCTTGGAAGTTTTGCCTGTGGTTGGTAACCTTTCTCAGTAGATTAAGCGGACAAAACTCCTTTGTAGATTATTAACCAGAGGAACAAGGTTAGTGGGCTAAAGTGGTCTTTTCTCTTGCTATATTTTGTCTTTTTGATGGTGAAAATAACATTTCAATCAGACAGAATTATGGTAGGTGTGAATTAAATTTAACAGGTGGCATTTTCTTTAGTTAGTTCAGCTAGAACTTTATGTAGCGATTTGATACAGCTGAGTGGCCTATTTCAGAGGCCCGTTAAAAGTCAACCACATTGTTGTGGGTCTGGAGTCACATATAGGTCAGACTGGATAGGGATTGCAAATTTCCTTCCCTAAAGGACATTAGTGAACCAGATGGTTTTTTATGACAATCTGGTCGTTTCATGGTCACCATTGCTGCCTTTCATTCCAGATAGCCCATCCACCACCTTAAACATTCACTCTCCACAGCTGGCACACGGTGGCTGCAGTGTGTACCATCTGCAAGATGCAATACAGCAATGTGCCAAGGTTTCTTTGACAGCACCTTCCAAAGCCATGACCTCCATCATATAGATCAACAAGGGCAGCAGGCACGTGGGAACGCTACCACCTGCAACTTACCCTCTAAGTCACACACGATCCTGACTTGGAAATATATCTTCATTCCTTCATCGCTGCTAGGCCAAAATCCTGGAACTGCCTCCCTAACAGCACAGTAGGTGTACCTACACTATATGGACTACAGCAGCTCATGATGGCCGTTCACCACCACCTTCTCAAGAGCAATTAGGGATGTGCAATAAATGCTGGTCTTGCCAGCAATGCCCACATCCCATGATTGAATAAATAAAAAAGACTAGAACTAGGCTGTATTTCACCAGAAGATAAAAAGTGGCTTTATTGGATCACATTCTAGATTTAACACATAATCAGAGGTTAACAACGCTATCATTAGCACTGTGTGTGGGGCTTAGTTTAACTGAGCCGAAAAACAATAGTGCCTCAGCACCCGACTTGCAGGGTCAATGTTGATTTAAGTATAGGTGGATTGAATTAGCAACAGAAAGAAAACAAGTGCAATTATGTAATTATTTAAAGCCCTTTTTATTTCAAAAGTTTAGAAATGTGACAGTGTTAATATAGGTAATGACTAAAATTACTCACTGGCAGTTCCTAAAGGACATTTTCCTTGGTCCCAGAACTGAATTTTGTGTCAGTTTCTCGTGCAAATAATATTTTCTGGCAAACCTAATGTAGTATTCACAATTTGCATGGCCAGTCAACTGGAAATACCAATTGTGATTACTCATCTTTAAATGGGATGGTCAATCTGGGTTAGAGCACTTTTAGTGTAAAGTACTTCCCTCAAGTATCTGCGCTTCAAAAGCAATTCACTATATGGGAAGTGCTTGGGGCATCCAGAGAAATGTGTTCAGCACTATATAAAGGCAAGTTGTTTGTTTTTTATCAATTGGAATTTAGGGCGTGGGAATCATGGACGCGGGAAACAGGAGGCGAGTTTGGTTTCAGGTCAGAAACCTGCCTCTGGTGGGAAACTGATTAAAGTTAAGATTTTCATGGGGATGAGCCCTTAATTGATATAGAGACGGGTTTCCTGTCCAATTTGAGCCAGTGGAAGCTGGAATGGAGGTGGGTCAGATAAGTGTGGAACTGATTTAACCTCCCCATGGCAACCATCACCGAGGCTACTGGTTGTCCTGAGGGAGAAATCTACTGATTGTGCCAAAGCCTTCTACATCATCAGAGGGAGGTGAGATGTCACGGGAGAGCCATGGGCCTGCCACCTGGGGCAGGGCTGCCCCTCACTTCATCAACGTCAACCTAGATCTAATGTTGGAGGCCATGAAGGAGAGGAGGGAATACACTTCCCAGAAGGTAGCAGGAGGTCACCTCGTTGTGCAGCAGGGGCACCTCTTTGTTCAGCATCATTTCCCTCCGCCTTCACTTCTTCCTCATCCCTCACCTCCTGCTCCCCCGATGAGCCTTCCAGGGCCTCACTTTCCTCAAGGTTCACACCTCTCTGGAGGGCCATGTTATGGAGACCACAGCAGACAACTACAATGACAGAGACCCTTGCAGAAGGGTATTGGAGGCATCATCCAACCGATCCAGGCACTGGAATCATATCATTAGAAGCCCGATGGCCTACTCAATGTTTGTTCTACTGAGCATGTGGCATTGGTTGTATTGCCTCTGTCTGGGAATCCTGTAGAGGGGTGAGTAGCCATGTCTATCAAGGGATATCCCTTGTTCCCTAGGATCCATCCATGTATTTTGGGTGTTGGAGTGAAGATCTGTGGTAGCCTGGACTGCTGGAGGTTGAGAGAGTCATGGCAGCTGTCAGGAAAGTGAGCACACACATGGAGGAAGCTCTTGTTGTGTTCACAGATCAGTTGAACATTGAAGGAGTGGAAGCCTTTCCTGTTGATGAATTTGACTGGCTAGTCGTGGGGTGCCTTGATGGCCATATGAGTGAATCCAGTGATCGCAGTGAAATCCACTGCACTTTCAAGGCCGCATCTGTCGTGAAATGAATGTACTGGCTAGTTCTGACAATGAGGGCATCAGTGACCTGTGAGATGCAGTGTTGTGCAGCAATTTGCGAGACAGTCAGATGCTGAACCTTGGAAGTACCCAGAAATGAAGAAGTGGCAACTACTGGCAGGACATGGTGACCAGTGCTGCAAGGTACGAGGTCTTTGGCGACGAGCTCACTGACCTCAATAACCATCTGCCTAGAGAGTCACAGGGCTAGATCTTGTGCTGGAGGTGGGGCTCCCTTTGCTGGGCTGAAAAGGCAGGGGGACCCCCGACTCAGTCTTTTCATGCACTCCCCCCATCCTCAGAGTGATCCTCCAGTCTTTTTAAATCAAGTTTTCAGGAGCTAGGCTCCCCATCCCTTTAAAGATGGGGATCATGCTGCCAAGAGCTACCAGCCAATCAGAGGGCTGGCAGCTCAGCAGTATCAGCAGTGCCACCAGGAATGGTGGCCACTGCTGGTACTGAAGAGGCCTCAAACCCAATGGGTCGAGAGCTGGAACCCCAGACTAGTGGTAAGTGTGGTGGGGCCACCGGGGCCAGTCGGGAAGGCCCTGGTGAGAGGGGGTGGGAGTAATGGTCATGCAGTCCAGGGGGAGGGGGTCCCGGGGGTAAAGTTGATAACCTGCCACTTAGAAAATAATGATATGATTGGGCAGAGTCCACATGGATTTATGAAAGTGGAAGCATGTTTGACAAAACTGTTGGAGTTTTTTGAGGATGTTACTTGTAGAATTTTTTTTTTTCTTTTTTTTTCTTCTTTTGGGCCTCCTTATCTCGAGAGACAATGGATACGCGCCTGGAGGTGGTCAGTGGTTTGTGAAGCAGCGCCTGGAGTGGCTATAAAGGCCAATTCTGGAGTGACAGGCTCTTCCACAGGTGCTGCAGAGAAATTTGTTTGTTGGGGCTGTTGCACAGTTGGCTCTCCCCTTGCGCCTCTGTCTTTTTTCCTGCCAACTACTAAGTCTCTTCGACTCGCCACAATTTAGCCCTGTCTTTATGGCTGCCCGCCAGCTCTGGCGAATGCTGGCAACTGACTCCCACGACTTGTGATCAATGTCACACGATTTCATGTCGCGTTTGCAGACGTCTTTATAACGGAGACATGGACGGCCGGTGGGTCTGATACCAGTGGCGAGCTCGCTGTACAATGTGTCTTTGGGGATCCTGCCATCTTCCATGCGGCTCACATGGCCAAGCCATCTCAAGCGCCGCTGACTCAGTAGTGTGTATAAGCTGGGGGTGTTGGCCGCTTCAAGGACTTCTGTGTTGGAGATATAGTCCTGCCACCTGATGCCAATTATTCTCCGAAGGCAGCGAAGATGGAATGAATTGAGACGTCGCTCTTGGCTGGCATACGTTGTCCAGGCCTCGCTGCCGTAGAGCAAGGTACTGAGGACACAGGCCTGATACACTCGGACTTTTGTGTTCCGTGTCAGTGCGCCATTTTCCCACACTCTCTTGGCCAGTCTGGACATAGCAGTGGAAGCCTTACCCATGCGCTTGTTGATTTCTGCATCTAGAGACAGGTTACTGGTGATAGTTGAGCCTAGGTAGGTGAACTCTTGAACCACTTCCAGAGCGTGGTCGCCAATATTGATGGATGGAGCATTTCTGACATCCTGCCCCATGATGTTCGTTTTCTTGAGGCTGATGGTTAGGCCAAATTCATTGCAGGCAGACGCAAACCTGTCGATGAGACTCTGCAGGCATTCTTCAGTGTGAGATGTTAAAGCAGCATCGTCAGCAAAGAGGAGTTCTCTGATGAGGACTTTCCGTACTTTGGACTTCGCTCTTAGACGGGCAAGATTGAACAACCTGCCCCCTGATCTTGTGTGGAGGAAAATTCCTTCTTCAGAGGATTTGAACGCATGTGAAAGCAGCAGGGAGAAGAAAATCCCAAAAAGTGTGGGTGCGAGAACACAGCCCTGTTTCACACCACTCAGGATAGGAAAGGGCTCTGATGAGGAGCCACCATGTTGAATTGTGCCTTTCATATTGTCATGGAATGAGGTGATGATACTTAGTAGCTTTGGTGGACATCCGATCTTTTCTAGTAGTCTGAAGAGACCACGTCTGCTGACGAGGTCAAAGGCTTTGGTGAGATCAATGAAAGCAATGTAGAGGGGCATCTGTTGTTCACGGCATTTCTCCTGTATCTGACGAAGGGAGAACAGCATGTCAATAGTCGATCTCTCTGCACGAAAGCCACACTGTGCCTCAGGGTAGACGCGCTCGGCCAGCTTCTGGAGCCTGTTCAGAGCGACTCGAGCAAAGACTTTCCCCACTATGCTGAGCAGGGAGATTCCACGGTAGTTGTTGCAGTCACCGCGGTCACCTTTGTTTTTATAGAGGGTGATGATGTTGGCATCGCGCATGTCCTGGGGTACTGCTCCCTCGTCCCAGCACAGGCATAGCAGTTCATGTAGTGCTGAGAGTATAGCAGGCTTGGCACTCTTGATTATTTCAGGGGTAATGCTGTCCTTCCCAGGGGCTTTTCCGCTGGCTAGGGAATCAATGGCATCACTGAGTTCCGATTTGGTTGGCTGTATGTCCAGCTCATCCATGACTGGTAGAGGCTGGGCTGCATTGAGGGCAGTCTCAGTGACAGCATTCTCCCTGGAGTACAGTTCGAGGTAGTGCTCAACCCAGCGGTCCATCTGTTTGCGTTGGTCAGTGATTATGTCCCCCGATTTAGATTTGAGGGGGGTGATCTTCTTGATGGTTGGCCCAAGAGCTCTCTTCATGCCATCATACATTCCTCTGATGTTTCCGGTGTCTGAGGCCAGCTGAATATGACTGCATAGGTGTTGCCAGTAGTCGTTTGCGCAACGCCTAGCTGTTCTTTGTGCAGTACTTCTGGCTGCTTTAAGTGCTGCGGATGTTAAATCGCCATCTATGAGTCAGCTTTGACCACCTACGGCAAAAGTGCGAAGAGAAATGCAGACTGGTTTCAATCTCATAATGAAGAGCTGGAACCTGTCATAGCCGCTAAGCGCATTGCACTTTTGAACTACTTGTAGAATAGATAAAGGAGAACCAGCAGATGTGGTGTATTTGGATTTTCAGAAGGCTTTAAAGTCCCACGCAGGAGGTTAGTAAACAAAATTAGAGCACATGAGATTGGGGGTAATATATTGCTATGGATTGAGAATTGGTTAACAGACAGAAAACAGAAAGTAGGAATAAACGGGCCATTCTCAGGATGGCAGGCTGTTACTGGTGGGGTACCGCAAGGATTTTTGCTGGGGCCACAGCTGTTCACAATCTATATAAATGATTTGGCTGCGGGAACCAAATGTAATATTTTCAATTTGCTGATTTCACAAAACTAGGTGGGCATATAATTTGTGAGGAGGATGCAAGGAGGCTTCAATGGGACATGGACAGGCTAAGTGAATAGACAAGAATGTGGCAGATAGAATATAATGTGAATAAGTGTGAAGTGACCTACTTTGATAGAAAATGCAGAAAGACAGAATATTTCTTAAATGGTGAGAGGTTGGGAAGTGTTGATGTCCAAAGGGACCTGGGTGTCCTTGTTTATGAGTCACTACAAGCTAGCAGGCAGGTGCAGCAAGAAATTAGGAAGGCAAATGGTGTGTTGGCCTTCATCACAAGGGGTTTTGAGTACAGGAGTAAGAAAGTCTTGCTGCAATTGTGTAGAGCCTTGGCAAGTCCGCACCTAGAGTATTGTGTACAGTTTTGGTCTCACCTGAGGAAGGATATACTTGACATGGAGGGAGTGCACAGAGGTTCACCAGACTAATCTCTGGGATGGAGGGATTGCTTTATGAGGAAACTGGGCCTGTATTTTCTTGAGTTTCGAAGTTTGAGAGATGATCTCATTGAAACTTACAAAATTCTAACAAGGCGTGACAGGGTGGATGTAGATAGGATGTTCCCCCTGGCTGGTGAATCTAGAACCAGGGGACACAGTCTCAGATTAAGGGGCAGGCCATTTAAGACTAAGATGAGGAGGAATTTCTCAGAAGGTGGTGAATCTGTGGAATTCTCTATCCCAGAGGGCTGCGGAAGCTCAAACGTTGAACATCTTCAAGACAGAAATCGATATCTGGATACGAATAACATTAAGGGATATGGGGATAATGCTGGAAAGTGGCGTTGAGGTAGATGATCAGCCATGATCCATTTGTATGGCGGAGCACGCTCAACAGGCTGAATGGCCTAATCCTGCTCCTATGTTCCTATGTTCCCGTTGGAGTCCTCTGTGAGCCACAAATTGCCCAGGAACGAGGGAACCCCTGCCAATCCCACAAGGCATCCTCCCCACATGACAGAGGACACTCCCACCGCTACCCCCCCCTCCCCCCACCACTGGTAAGATCCCAGCGGTGGCGGGAAGAGGCCCTTAAATCGCCATTACTATGCTACTTTTGGGCATCATTTGGCCTCTGGGTGGGAAGGCCTAACCCGCCCCCCGGAAGATCGCTTAGTGATGGGGAGGCGACGGGCCCACCGCCCCACCGCTCCCCTGCCACGTGTTGCAGTATTCTATGCCCCCCGGCTCCAACCCTGCCTCAGGGGGCCACACAAAATCCCTCTGCAGTCTCCTGTGGCACAGGTCTCAGTCATCTTCAGGCAGCTGCTTCGTTGGCAGTAGATCCTGTGGTGAGGATATGGCCTCCATTGCCTTCCTGCAGCTTTTTCCTCTCCCATGCCCTCCTGCTGCTCCTGCTTGCAGACAGTGTTGCCCATTATTGCCACCGGGCCCAATATGTGATAGTTGTGCCCCCATTCTCAGCTGCAGACTTCCTTTTGGACAGGTGGCTGCCGAAATATCACTGGCAGCCTTGTCCCCCACTCTTCTACCCCCGTGATGCTGGGGGGTGATGACCCCATTCAATGCCCACATGCTGAGTGCCCTCTCTCCCAGCCATCTGTGAAGAGCCACGGACAGGCAGCTCCTTACCAAATGCCAAGTTCCACCTTTGCTCTGCTGACCCTCTATTGGGGCCGGTGTGATACTCTCCCTTCAGCTGATCTCCAACAGACACCTCCTGAAACCCACGTGCCCCCTTAATAAATTCCACCCTCCTCCTTCCAACAATGAGCTTTTAACATAACATATAAGTGATATAAGAAATTGGAGCAGGAACAGGCCATTTGTCCCCTCAAGCCTGCTCCACCATACAATTGCATCATGGCTGATCTGATTGTGCCCTTAACCCCACTTTCCTGCCTGCCTCCCATAACCCTTGACTCCCTTGCCAAATCAAAAATCTGTCTAACTCAGCCTTGAATATATTCAATGAGCCAGCCTCCACTGCTTTCTGGGGAAGAGAATTTCAAAGATTAACAACCCTCTGAGAGAAGAAATTCCTCCTCATCCGAGTCTTAAAGGGGAGATCCTTTATTTTGAAACAGTGTCCCCTAGTTCTAGATTCCCCGACGAAGGGAAAGATCCTCTCAGCATCTACCCTGTCAAGCCCCCAATCAGAATCTTACATGTTTCAATAGGATCACCTCTCATTCTTCTAAACTCCAACGAATATAGGCCCAACCTGCTCAACCTTCCCTCATAAGACAACCCCTTCATCCAAGAAATTAACCTAGTGAGTCTTTGAACTGCTTCCATTGCAAGTATACTCCTCCCTAAATAATGTTACAACCAGGTGAGAAAGAGGTCTAGGATTCCCTTTCAGCCTTCACCCGGTCTTACTGTAACTGGGTTTTATTTTTAAACACACTGTTTTTAGCTCCCCCTTGGTGAATCCTTGTTCACTGCTTTCCAATTATAAGGTGAAGAAATGAGCATAAACAGGCTTTCTTAGGTTTAAAGGTGAAATTTTATTAAACTTAAACTTAAAACTCTAATTCGGTTAATGCCTACAGTTATACGCCACACTAACATGCACACGCGATACAAACATACAGATAAGGACAGAAAAGAGCAGAAGAAAAAAATAAGTGGAAACGTTTGAGGGTTTTTTTGTTACTGTGCTTTGAGCTCACTGTAGAGTCCTTGATTGAAGATATGGTATTGCTTTTCATTGGGGCCTACTATTCTTCTTAAACCTTGTTCATTGTAGGAGTCTTTACTCTCTTGGGATTCATGTGTCTTCAGTGGGTTTTGTAATTCTGTGAGAAAGAGATGGCAGCAGACAGGAGAGGACTTTTCAATCCAGGAGCATTCTGCTTGTTCAAACACGATCTCTACAATTTAAAACTCCCCAAGTTGGCCATTGGAGTAGTCATAAGACTGGTATAACCACTTTGCCGGAGAGAGATGCAGCACCGAAACAGGCCCTTCAGTCCACTGAGTCCATGCTGACCATCAATAACCCATTTATACCAATCCTACATTAATCCTATTTTCCCTCTCACATCCCCACCTTCCCTCAATTCTCCTACCACCTACCTACACTAAGGGCAATTTTTTTTTTACAAGGGCCAATTTACCTATCAATCCACAAGTTTTTGGCATGTGGGAGGAAACTGGAGCACCCGGAGGAAGTCCACGCAGTCACAGGCAGTATCCAGAACCAAACCTGGGTTGCTGGAGCTGTGAGGCTGCGGTGCTAACCATTGTGCCACTGTGTCACCCCGCTGTATTGGGTGTGTCAGGGAATGGTCCTTTGTCTACAAATACTGTCTGTTAATATGCAAAAATGTCTTTCTAACCAGGGGCCTGGCAACCCCTTGTATCAGGCCTTCTCTTCTTCCCAGCAACAATTTGAAATTTAATATCCATGTGGCAAAATTAATATGCCTCATTCTTGGCAGGTGGGGGCCTGCAAGACAATAAGGAGACCAAAACCCTATGCAGGAGTCTAGGTGTGGTCTCACCAATGCCCTATACAATTGTAGCATGACCTCCCTACGTTTATACTCTATCCCCCTTGCAATAAAGACCATTTGCCTTCCCAATTACTTGCTGTACCTGCATGCTAACATTTTGTGATTCATGTACGAGGACAGCTAATTCCCTCTGTACCCCAGCATGCCGCAGTCTCGCCATGTAAATAATATTCCGCTTTTCTATTCTTCCTGCCAAAGTGGACAACCTCACATTATCCCACGTTATACTCCATCTACCAAATTTTGCTCACTCACTTAACCTATCTTTCTCCCTTTGCAGACATTTTGTTACCATCTCACAACTTGCTTTCCTACCTATCTGTGTGTCATCCGCAAATTTGGCTACAATATACTCGGTCCCTTCGTCTGAGTCATCAATATAGAATGTAAATAGTTGAGGCCCCAGCACTGATCCCTGTGGCACTCCCCTAGTTACGGTTTACCATCCTGAAATGCCCCATTTATCCAGACTCTCGTTTCCTATCAACACTACAAGCTCTTATCTTATGTAGTAACCTTTCATGTGGCACCTTATTAAATGTCTTTTGGAAATCCAAATACAGTACATTAAACTACTTTAATTGGCCTCAACAGAGGGGAGAGTGGGATCCCTGTTCCGCTTTCCCCCTACCCTGTTTAACATTGCCGGCACCAAGACTGGTGCCCTGAAGCTGACACACCAGCCAGAACCAGTATTTTCACCCCTCACCCTGTGGGGACATGCAGCCAGAATGCCTTTCTGGAACTGGCACTTATGTGGATTAAACGGGGAAGAAGAGAGATGGGGTGGGGTGGGTGGAGGAGGTGTCTAGGCAAGAGGCCCTGGAAACTGAGGGTGCCCACCTGCCTGGACCTCTAGTGAGGAGGAGCAGCAGAGAGGGATAGAGCTGCAGACACAGGCAGTGGGAAAGCAGAAACCTCAGGGCTAACTGGAGCGCCAGCCTCAGGGTGGGGACGCAGGAGGAGGGCACAGAGGGGGAAATGAATAGCCTCCTGCACCCAGAAAGAGGGACCCTGCAGCGAGGGTCTACCATCAAAGGCTCAGTTACCTTCAAAGGTCCAAGCAGTGGTGTTGCCGAAGGCTGTGACTCTCCACGGAGGCCGTCACAGATCTGTCTGCCTTGATGGAGGATGGGCTGAACTCCAATGATGGTGGTGGCCAATCAATGCCAGTGGTGCTGTAGGTCACCATGTTGATGAACTTCTACACCTCCAGTTCTTTCCAGGGACCCACTGAAGATGCGTGTGGGCTCTCCCAGTCTGTGGTGCAACGATGCACCAAAGTCCTCTTCTGCAGGTACAGCTAATACATCCATTTTCATACCTATCTGGACAGTCAGGCTGAGAGAGCCATTGGTTATGGGACCATCGCTGGATTCCCCAGGTGTAGGGTGCCATTGACTGTATAAATGTGGCCATCGAGGCTCCCACAGGCCAGCCAGTGGCCTTCATCAACAGGAAGGGCTTCCACTCACTCAATGTACAATTGGTCTGAGGCCACAGCAGATGGATCCTGCAAGTGTGTGCATGGCTCCCAGGAAGCAGCCATAATGCCTAAATGCTTCGGCAGTTCCAGGCCCCTGAGCTTTTTGCTCCTCCAAAGCACCTTTGGGGATGGATACTGGGAGACAAGGGCTACCCGCTAAAGAGATGGCTACTTACGCCTATGAGGAGAGGTACAACACATGCCATGGGGCAATCTGAGTGACCATTGAACAGGCCATTGGTCTCCTGAGGGTGCACTTCTGGTGCCCTTCAGTATGCTCCAGCAAGGGTCCCACATATCGTGGTGATTTACTGTTCTCTACATGACCTGGGACAGCAGAGGGGGGAGGCGTTGAACAGTGAGGATATTGTGGATTGTGATGCTGCCTCCGACGATGTAGAGGAAGCTGCTGACCAGGCAATGCATGATGAAGGACCCAGAGACCTTAGGAAAGGTGTCATAGGTTAGGCAAAAGGGAGGCTTGGGAGGTGCTAATACAGGAATGTTTTAGATGAACCTTGCATCCTGAATCTTCCAGTTCGATAAAGCTTCTGCTGCACTTTTGCCATTTCCTTCATTTAACATCCCATCACCCTGCACCCAGTTACACCTCGATATCTGGCATGGGGAAAGCAAGGACCGCACACGGTATGGTCCCTCCCGGCAAGCCCTTGAAGCGAGCCAGGGTAATACTGATGTCCCAGAACGCTGCAAGAAATGGAAGGAGATGCCAGCAGAAGGCAGTACTTCTTTATTGCATATGAAAACAGACTGAAGCAATAAATCTTTGACAAGTTTACACCCGTGAACCTTAAGAAGGTTCTTAAATCTTTTAAACATCTCCTACATGGTGCTCCCCACTGTGCTATCAGCTAAGGTGTAGGCAGGCTGCTCACCTGTTACCTTGTGGATTGGGATGACTTTGGCAGCCGTTCTCTGGCTGTCTGAGGCCTGGAGGGCCGGGGCATGCTGAGGGGCTCCTTCACAGGTGCAGGACCCTCTTCTGTCATTGTGGCTACATGAGGCACTGGTGTCACTGGCAGAGGGGCTGAGGAGCAGCTGTCCACACCAGCGATGTCCTGAGAGGAGCCCCAGATGCAGAAGGTCTGGGAAGGTCTGCCACTCCTTCACCATTACTAGGCACACTTGTATCTCCTTGCTGACCTGAGTAGTCCAATGACCTGGCGGAGAAACCAGGTGCCTCGTCCTCCTCTCGCACAGCCATTGATGCACAAGGCTCATGGACACAGTGATGGTGTGCAGGTCTGCACGTGTCTGTGGCATCCACTGGGTGATCTGCTGAATCTGGCTCCCCATGAGGGTCGCCAATCTCTCAATGGAGGAAGTCATGCACACAGATGAGAGGGAAATGGCAGCACTCACTAGATGGACTCCTCCACTGTCCAAGCCAGGGTGCACCTACCCATTGGAAGCTCCACCAATGTTCCTAAACCTCACCTTGTAGCTGCAGCATCTGCCATCTTACTGACGACTCCAGAGGCCCATCATCAGCCTGGGGCTCAGCATTGCCGGGCCCTCCAACACTTCTCCAAGTGTCAATGACCTCGGCTGTCACAGCCTCTGTCAGCTGCTAGGGCGTGTCTGTGACCCCAAATCTAAACATGAACAGATACCCACCAAAGTGAGAGTATCTGCGCTGGTGGAGGGTGCAGGGGAATAATGTGAAGATGTGTCCTCTGAGGCTCCCTCCTTCTCAGAGGCTGTCCCCGGCAGGACTCTACTCCTGTTACTGATCTGCAGAAAAAAAAAGATAGTAAAAGGGTTCTGCACTTCCCACCACATCCTTTCAACTACTACTACTGTGGAGATCTGTGTGTCCAGTGGAGGACACTGGCGTACCATGACTCATGCTAACCAAAGTTTCCCTTCTGCTCATCCATGAGGCTACTCACTCTTTTGTGACTGCTGTCTGGTCTCACCATCTGCAATGGAGCAGCCAGCAAGCTGCCCTGCCAATTCCAATGTCTCCTCCTCTATTGGTGTCAAGATAGCCAGGAAAGGGTCACTGACCTCGCAAACAGCAGCAGCACCTGGTCCTGGTGGCAGAAACTCAGCCCTACCCGCAAAATAAAATATATAAACTGTGTGGTTTTATTTTAATTAAAAAAATTTCAACATATGAAATTCTCCGCCGAACAAAGGCGGTGGAGGGGTGCCACCACCAGGTAAACGGGACCTGTAACAAGCAGAGATCAGCAGCCGCCAAACTCAGCCCTACCCGCATGACACCTGGGCAGAGACTGAGCCATCTTGAGTAGCATCCAAGCTGATCTCTCCAGGTTCGGAGATGTCACATGGCACTGGTTTAGAATTGGAACAAGCGACTTTAAACTAATGAATGTTCCTTCCCTATTCCAGCTGTTATGGTCAAGTGAGGAGGGGTTAAAGGGCTTCCCTTTTTTCCCTCTCCTTGTTTGACCACAACAGGTTTAATTTTTTCTGAAAGTGGATGTACTGGCCAAGTCAATAGGTGTTTGATTACTTACTTGCTATGATCATAACAAGAACCAATTGGGCAGGTTTTCTTGAGTTAACAAAGAAAGAGGTTAACTTTATTGTACCTAAACCGAACTAACAAAATAATAAACAATGCGCCAACTTTCACACTCACACATACTAGAGGTTTACATACACACAAATAGGTTAGAGTGGGGAAAGGTAGATCGGTTGAGTTGGAGTCCCTAAAAAAGGTTTACAGTCTGTGGAGTTTGGTGATTCAGCTGGCTTCTAGCTGAATTCAGTAGTCCTGAGGGTTTTAGTTTGAAGAGGTAGGTGACTGGCTCAGTGGGTCACTTGGAGATAGCAATGCGGGTGATTTCCTCTGAAGGGGTTTCTGATTGAAGCCAGAGTATGCAAAGGTAGTCAGTCAACAAGCAAGATTTGAAAGCTTTCAAGCTGCAATAGAGAGAGAGAAGGCGAGAGAGAGGGAGGGACCCCCACTTAGGGTCTGCTCATGTCAGAGCCCAGTTGCTTCTCCTCTGCTGCAGAGAAAACACCAACTTAAGACCACAGGTGGGGAGGGGCTTGTCACATGACAGTCACTCAGTGATTCAAATCAGCGCAGTTAGCAGTATTTCTCTCTTGCAAAAAAGAACAAGTAGTTCCTTTAAACTTAAAAGAAAAGTAAAATACAGTGGATGCTGGAAATCTGAAATAAAAACAAGAAATGCTGGAAATACTCAGCAGGTCTGGCAGCATCTGTGGAGAGAGAAGCAAAGTTAACGTTTCAGGTCAGTGACCCTTCTTCAGAACTGGCAAATATTAGAAATGTAAAAGGTTGTTCAGCAAGTAAAGCGGGAGTGGGGCAAGAGATAACAAAGGAGAAGGTGGAGATAGGACAAGGTCACAGAATAGCTGACCAGACGGTCGTGGACCAAAGGCAAACAATATGTTAATGGTGTTTTGAAAGACAAAGCATCAGTACAGATAAGGTGTTAACGGACTGAAAATTGCACAGCCACAAGTACAAACATGAAAAAAAACAGTGGGGAAGCAAACTGAACAAACTAAGATGAAATAAAATAAAAGAAACACAAAAAAAATAAAAAAAAGGAAAAAGAAAAAAATAACTAAAAATAAAAGTAAAATGGGGGGCCCGTCATGCTCTGAAATTATTGAACTCAATGTTCAGTCCGGCAGGCTGTAGTGTGCCTAATCAGTAAATGAGATGCCGTTCCTCGAGCTTGTGTTGATGTTCACTGGAACACTGCAGCAATCCCAGGACAGAGATGTGAGCATGAGAGCAGGGGGGGAGTGTTGAAATGGCAAGCGACCAGAAGCTCGGGGTCCTGCTTGCAGACTGAGCGAAAGTGTTCTGCAAAGCGGTCACCCAGTCTGTGTTTGGTCTCCCCAATGTAGAGGAGATCACATTGTGAGCAGCGAATACAGTATACTACATTGAAAGAAGTACAAGTAAATCGCTGCTTCACCTGAAAGGAGTGTTTGGGGCCTGGGATAGTGAGGAGAGAGGAGGTAAATGGGCAGGTATTACACCTCCTGCGATTGCAGGGGAAGGTGCCGTAGGAAGAGGACAAGGTATGTTATGGTAAGACCAGGTGAAGGTTGAGAGGGAACCCTAGACCCCTTTCTCACCTGGTCGTAACACCTCAAATGTGGACATTTTAGTATTCTGTCACAAGAAAACCGATATTGAAACTTTCAAATTATTGTTAAGGATCAATTTGGTTTCATGTTTCCAATTTCCCGTTTGTCATTGGGTTTGATCCCAGGCTTGAGCCCCCCAATTTCTGTTACAGTCACGTGAGGAGGGGTTGAAGGGCTTCCCACTTTTCCCTCTCCTTGTTATACCACTACAGGTTTAACTCATAGTGGACGTACTGGCCAATTCAGTAGATGTTCGATTACGTACTTGCAAGAACCAATTGGACAGGATGTCTTCAGTTAACAAAGAGGTTAACTTTATTGTACCTAAACTGAGCGAATAAAATAAGACACAATGCCCCAACTTCCACTCTGACACACACGCTAGAGGTTTACACACACAAACAAATAGGTTACAGAGTGGGAAAAGATAGATTGGTTGAGTTGGTGTCCGTAAAAAAGGTATACTGCCTGTGGAGTTTGGTGATTCAGCTGGCTTCTAGCTGAATTCAGTGGTCCTGAGTTTTGTGGTTTGACGAGGTAGATGACTGGTTTCATGAGTCTCTTGGAGATAGTGATGCGGATGATTGCCTCCGAAGGGGTTTCAGATTGTAGCTCGAGTATGCAAAGGTAGTCAGTCAACAAGCAGGATTTGAAAGCTTTCAAGCAGGAATAGAGAGAGAGAGAGAGAGAATGTCGCCCACTTAGAGTCTGCTCATGGCAGAGTCCAGTTGCCTCTCCTCTGCTGCAGAGAAAACACCAGCTTAAAACCACAGATGGGGAGGGGCTGGTCACGTGACAGTGATTCAAATCATAGCAGTTAGCAGTGTTTCGCTCGCAAAAACGACAAGCAGTTCCTTTAAACTTCCTGATTCTTGTTTTTTTCTGGGGAATTAGCAGACATTCTCATTCGGCTCACAAGCATTGCGGTGTAGGATACAGTGTTGCAAATTAGGTAGCCAGCTTAAGTTTCCAGCAAAATCATCCTTTTATCTGGTCTTTGAAAAATGTCTTTTTTAAAAATATATAAATTCTGATCTCCAGTCAGTAGATTAAAGAAATTTATCATTCAACAAAGCACCTAGATGTAGCAGAGCATAAGTCCAGTACTTTAAGTCAATAAAGGCCTAATATTTACCAGTACCCGCCAACTTTTGCTGTGAATGAATAGTCAAATAACACACTTTTATAGCTGTAAACTCTTTTATTTTTGTATTTTTATATAATATCTTGTTGCAATCACCTAGTTCATGGTTTGTATTAATATTTTCAAGGTCATTTTTAATTAGGGAATTGATTTTTTTTTAATGCAAGACAAATGTAAACATCTGGTTTTAGAAGCTGGCAAACAAACCGAGGGTGGTTACAAATCAAAGGGTGGCCCATGTTTATTTAGTATGGTCATAATGGGAAGTGTGACGACCCTAAATAATGTGAACCTCTCTGAACATCTTAATGGAGAAGATGTGTCTGCAGCTGCCTCCATTAGGGGTTTAAATTATTCATATGATTTCCCAGAACAAAGAGAAGATTTGGAGTTGGAAATAATTATTTTAAATTGCTATCTAGGACATTCCATGTGTACTACATTGCTATGGAGATAAATGATGCATGGGATGTCTGTTGATGTTTTGATCTGTGTGCTTGCTTGACAGAGACAAGCAGTTGGCTTTTGGAAGTCAGTTAGACTCAGGAGCAAGGAGGCCATGGCAAACCAGGGGAGTTTCTGTTTTGAGACAGGCCTGTGCTCAGGCTGGGAAGTCCAGATCCGGGAGATATGATACCTCAGAAGATAGCTGAGAAATTAAGGAAATCGAAGTGAATTCCTAAGAGCTGTAGTCCACTTTGGATTGGTCCCAGGAGAAGTGAACAAACTGCCATGATCCTGTAACATATAGAGGAACTCCTGGGGTGGAAGTAACAGTCCAACAGGAGTGTTCTATTGAGATTTAGAGTTTAAAATATTTGTCTTCATATTCTGTTAAGATTTTAAGTTTAAAATATAAATGTTTTCAAATTGTAATGTTAAGATAGTAGTGCTTTGCTTTGTTTAACACTTGCACAGCCAAGATTTATTTGTTTAAAATTTGAAATCTAGTGGCATAATTCTTTCAGTAATAACTGGGAATTTGAACTTTTTATTTTTATAAGTTAACAGTCTCTAATGGGATTGTAACAATATAAAGAAATACAAAGTGGCACACTGGGAGGTTGAATAGTGATGATATTCAGGTATCTTTCATGAGAAATGATGTTTGCAGTGTTGCTAATGAAAGATAAATGTGGCACTTTATCTCAGCAGATAATGTGTGTAATGAGCCTGAATTACTGGGTGCATGACAAAGTATCGTTTTGTCAGCTTTAATAATTCATTTTGAATTTCATTTCACAATGTTAATTAATGAGGAGGAGACTTTGCCATAGTTACTGCTGGTATGCCAAGATAGTTAGGCTTCCTGACGGTCTAATTACTCTGTGTTTCAGCGCTTTTACTTCCTTTGGCTCGCTCTGTGCCCCCCACCCCACCTCTCAACATCAACACTTTGCAAGACATTTTATTTTCTTCCCCTCTTCAGGTCTCAAAGCGACAGCTTTGCATAGCAGAACAATGACTTCTACCTCTTTGTATTCTATTCCTCTACATTTACGGGCTGGAATTTCATTAAAATACTGCAGATGCTGGAAATCTGAAATAAAAACAAAAAGTGCTGGAAATCCTCAGCAGGTCTGGCAGCATCTGTGGAAAGAGAAACAGAGTTAACGGTTCAGGTCAGTGACCTTTCATCAGAACTGGCAAAGGTTAGAAATGTAATAGGTTTTAAGCAAATAAAGCGGGGCTGGGGCAAAAGATAACAAAAGGGAAGGTGTTGATAGGCCAGAGGGTCACAGAGAATAACTGACAAGATGGTCATGGAGCAAAGGCAAAGGCTCATTCCCTCTACGACACCCTGGTCCATTCCTCCATTACCCACAACACCTCATCCCTGTCCCACGGCACCTTCCCATGCAATTGAAGGAGGTGTAACACCTGCTTCAGGTGAAGCAGCGATTTACTTGTACTTCTTTCAATGTAGTATACTGTATTCACTGCTCACAATGTGGTCTCCTCTACATTGGGGAGACCAATCGCAGATTGGTTGACCGCTTTGTGGAACACCTTCGCTCAGTCCGAAAACATGACCCTGAGCTTCCTGTCGCTTGCCATTTCAACACACACCCCTGCTCTCATGCCCATATCTCTGTCCTGGGATTGCTGCAGTGCTCCAGTGAACATCAACGAAAGCTCAAGGAACAGCATCTCATCTACTGACTAGACATGCTGCAGCCTGCCAGACTGAACATTGAGTTCAATAATTTCAGAGCATGACGGGCCCCTTTTTTATTTTTAGTTTTATTTTTTATTTTTATTTTATTTTAGTTTGTTTCTTTTTTTTTACCATGTGCCTGCCCACTGTTTTTTTTTCATGTTTGTGCTTTTGGCCAGGGCTGTTCATCATTCTGTCATTTAACACCCTCACTGCACTAACGCTTTGTCTTTCACCACACCATTAACATTCCCTTTGCCTTTGCTTCATGACCTTCTTGTCGGTTATTCTCTGTGACCAGCTGTCCTTTCAACACCTTCCCTTTTGTTATCCTTTTCCCCACCCCTGCTTTATTTGCTTAAGACCTATTACATTTCTATCCTTTGCTAGTTCTGATGAAAGATCACTGACCTGAAACCTTAGCTCTGCTTCTCTCTCCACAGATGCTGCCAGACCTGCTGAGTATTTCCAGCAATTTTTTGTTTTTATTCTAGAATTTCTTTAGCTTGTTTGACTATTTTCTGTACCTGTCAGTGACATTTTAATGATCTATATACCTGGACCCCCTAAGTCGCTTTGGACCTTCACTGTTCCTAAGTTTTCACCATTTAGAAAGTACTCTAATCTATCCTTTTATGGTTCAAGTTGGATGACTTCCCACTTGTCTACATTGAAATCCATTTGCCACAGTTTTGCCCATTCACTTTATCTATTAATGTATCTGTGTAATTCTATGCATTCATCTACACAGCTTACAATGCTGCTTATCTTCTTGTCAGTGGTAAACTTGAATTTGGGTTTTCTTTTTCACGGAATCACAGAACTGTTACAGTGCAGAAGGAGGCCATTCAGCCCATTGTGGCTGCACCAGCTCTTCTAATGAGCATTTCATCTAGTGCCATTCCCCCGCCTTCTACCCGTAACCCTGCACAGTCTTCCTTTTCATATAACTGTCTAATCCCCTTTCAAATGCTTCAGTTGAACCTGCCTCCACCACACTCGCAGGCAGTGCATTCAGACCTTGCCCACACACTGTGTGAAAAAGTTTTTCTTCATGTCACTTTTGCTTCTTTTACCAATTACTTTAAATCTGTGCCCTCTCATTCTCAATCCTTTCATGAGTGGGAACAGTTTCTCTCCATCTATTCTGTCCAAACCCCTCATATTTTGAATACCTCTATCAAATCACCTCTCAGCCTTCTCTTCTCCAAGGAAAACAGTCCCAACTTCTCCAATCTATCTTCATAACTGGAATCATTCTCATGAATCTTTTCTGTACCATCTCTAACGTCATCACATCCTTCCTAAATTGCGGCACCCAGAACCGGACGCAATACTCCAGCTGAGGCCGAACTAGTGTCTTATACAAGTTCAACATAACTTCCTTGCACTTGTACTCTATGCCCCTATTAATAAAGCGTAGGATACTGTATGCCTTATTAACCGCTCTCTCAACCAGTCCTGCCACCTTCATTGCATTATGCACACATACAGCCAGGTCCCTCTGCTCCTGCGCCCCTTTAGAATTGGATTCTTGATTTTATATGGCTGCGTTTGCTGACAACCCAACCAGTAGGTAGCGCTGTACTGGCACATGCGCAGTGGTTAGCACCGCAGCCTCACAGCTCCAGGGACCCGGGTTCGATTCCGGGTACTGCCTGTGTGGAGTTTGCAAGTTCTCCCTGTGTCTGCGTGGGTTTTCTCCGGGTGCTCCGGTTTCCTCCCACAAGCCAAAAGACTTGCAGGTTGATAGGTAAATTGGCCATTATAAATTGTCACTAGTATAGGTAGGTGGTAGGGAAATATAGGGACAGGTGGGGATGTTTGGTAGGAATATGGGATTAGTGTAGGATTAGTATAAATGGGTGGTTGATGTTCGGCACAGACTCGGTGGGCCGAAGGGCCTGTTTCAGTGCTGTATCTCTAATCTAATCTAAAACATCTCAGTCTGCGCTGTTCAGGGAGCTGCCAGGACTAAAGATGGCGCTGTTCAAATAATCACAGAAAGGAAACTTAAACCCATGGCAGCACACAATGGCCAGAGAGAGCGGGCTGGGGCGGGGGAGCAGGCAGCGAGTGGCCACAGACAGCGGGCGGGGATTGGGTGGGGGAAACAGGGAGCAAGCAGCCGGAGTGAGCGAGCGGGAGCACAGGCGAGCAGGCGGGCGAGCGGGCGAGCAGGCAGGCGGGCGGGGGGGGGGAGCGGGGAGAAAGCAGGTGGAAGCGGGGGAAAAGTGAGCGGTGGGGAAGCGGTGGGGGGAAGCAGGGAGAGAGCTGGCGGGGGGGAAGCAGGGAGGGAGCAGGTGGGGGGGAAGCAGGGAGAGAACGGGAGGTATGGGGGCTCTCTCCCTGCTTGCCCCCCACTCTCTCCCCACTTCCCCCCTGCTCTCTCCCCCACTTCCCCCCCCGACCTCACCCCCCCGCTTCCCTCCCCGCGCTCTCCCCCGCTTACACCCTGCTCTCTCCCCTGCCATCCCCCCTGCTTTTCCCCCGCTCTCTTCTTTCCCCCGCTTCCTCTCCCGCTTCCCCACCGCGCTCTCCCCCACATCCCCCCCACTGTCTGCCCCCCCTCTCTCTCTGCCCTGCACTCTCCCCTGCTTCCCCACATTATGCGATGATATCAACTGCGCATGCGCCAACCAGTCCTGACAATGCGGAATGCTGTGCATGCGCAGAGAGCAGGAGCCCGTTTGCGCATGTGTGCAGCTTGGGGCAGTCTGATGACGTCAGTGACCAGCTGCGTTGTCAAGAATCACTTTGATTTTATATTGTCTCACATGTTCTTCCTACCAAAATGTATCACTTCACATTTCTCTGCATTGAACTTCATCTGTCCCTGTCTGTCCATTCCACCAACTTGTCTATATCCTTTTGGGGTTCGACACTATCTGGCTCCTGGTTCACAATGCTTCCAAGTTCCGTATCATCTGAAAACTTTGAAATTGTGCCCCATACACCAAGGTCTAGGTCATTAATATATATCAGGAAAAGCAAGGGTCCCAACACTGATCCCTGAAGAACTCCATTACAAACCCTCCTCCAGTCCAAAAACATCCATTAACCACTACACTTTGTTTTCTGTCATTCAGCCAATTCCGTATCCAAGTTGCTACCGTCCCATTTATTCCATGAGCTATAATTTTGCGCACAAGTCTGTTGTGCGGCATTGTATCAAATGCCTTTCTGATAAGCCTTAATAGCCAAGAATTCGACATTAACCTCTATTGGCAGCAGTGATTAAATTTTATTCAGCACAAGTGAGACTTGATACATTTGCAGTAATTTACAACGTATAATTGAGAATTATTACCTCATTTATGCCTTGGGTAAAAGTCATGATAACAAGTGCCTCTCCACCCTCTGGCCTTCCAAGTGTCCCTTGAAGTCTTCTACCTTTCTCTAAGAAGCCCCCCCCCCCCTCTATTTATACCTCTTTCTATCATTCAAAATCACTAAATGTTGCTCGATCAATCACTAACATACTGTTAATCTGTTGATTGTGTAGCAACTGTTTCATTATATGCAGGTGAAGGGTGTTAATTGAGGTCTTACTAGGGCACTTATAAGCACTGAGACTGGTGGAGGGTTTTCAGTGAGGAGCAACGTGTTTGTGATCCTTTTATTCTGCACAATAATTGTGAAACTGAGTGAAGATAGGCTGCAGCATTATCCTTCCATAACAAGCTTTCTGGAGTTTGACATGGTTGCCTAAAACTGAAGGTTGGAAATTAGGATTTTTTTCTTACATAGAAAATTAAAAACTCACGGGATTGTTTTTGCATAGAAAATTAAAATCTCATGGGCTAATGTGGAAAATATAGCAGAAAGCAAGCGTAAATTGTCAGGGTATGATTACCGTCTGATGCTCTCTGAGTCTGAACCACATGACCAGGGGAAGATGCATGGCCTGGTGTTGTCACTTCCTACTAAAAGTAAAATCAGAAGTAAAGTGTTTTGTGAACTGGATGCTCATCAGTTGGATACTGATGAAGGGTTGGATCTTCTGTTAGAATTCTTGGATGAAATTTACAAAAAATGATGGCTGATTGAATGCATATGAGGCATGGTCGGATTTTGATAGATTTCAGAAAATAGATGGTTACTCAGTGAAGGAATATATCATTGACTTTAATAGACTGTGTAGAAGATTGAGGAAATTCAATTTGGAGATCCCTAGTTCAGTGCTAGCCTTTAAATTGCTAGATTGTGCTAGGGTGTCGTATATGGTTAGGCTCCTGGTTCTAACTGGGGTTCTGTTCTTGGGCAAACTCTCTGTTGGATAAATGTCTGCTGCCTTAAAGAAATTACTGGGGAAACAGTCATTTCCTACAACTCTGGTAGAACAAGCAGGGCATTCTGCAGTGACACAAAGAATGGAGGACTCAATGTTTACCAGATTTCAAAATGGTTCAGATGCTGCAAGCAGACATAAGTACAATGGAAGAGTTAAAGATAGGAGGAATAAGGATAAAATTACCTTTAGCAGGTGCCCAAGGAACAGTTAATAGGTGTTTCAGATGAACTGCCCTAAGCGGAGGGGCAGAGTCCTCAAAATAACACACGACATAGAGAATTCTGAGGCAGAAGAGGAAAATACTGATGAATTTGAATGAATTGTACTAGTCACAAGGGGTTTTCGTCCTATGATGAATGTGTTAGTTGTGAATTCGTTCAAACATGCTGTATTAGATAGTGTTTGCACATCGACAGTGTGTGGAATTGATTGGTTACAGTGTTATCTGGATTCACTCAGTAGTGAGGATCGACGCAAGGTTAAGGGGTATAAAAGTACTACCAGCTTTAGGTTTGGTGATGACAACATATTGAAATCACTGAAGAGAGTAGTAATTCAATGTAAAATAGGTGGAGTAAGCCACATTATCAGTACTGATGTAGTCTCCAGTGAGATGCCTTCACTGTTGAATAAGCCTTCAATGTAAAAGGCACAAATGAAACTTGATATGGAGCATGATAAGGCAATTGTTTTTGGACAGACAGTGAATTCATAGTTTATCCAGTCAAGGCATTATTGTATCCCCTTAACAAAAGCTAAAGCTAACAAAGGTCAGAGTGTTAGAGAAGTATTAATGGGATCAGGTGTTAAGAATCAGAGATAAAAGGCAAATTGTCTTAAAGTTACACAGACGATTTGCTCACCCTTCTTCTCAGAGATTAAAAACACTGCTAAAGGATGCAGGTGTGATTGATGAAGAGTATACGAAGATAATAGAAGAGATTAGTGAAGTGTGAAATCTGTAAGAAGTATCGGAGGACACCATCACGTCTTATTGTCAGCCTTCCATTGGTGCGTGACTTTAACGAGGTAGTTACCATGTATTTAACGAGGTAGTTACCATGGGACAAAGACAAGAAAATTTTCATTCTACATTTTATAGACATAGCAACAAGATTTAGTCTTTCTACAATAATAAATAGCAAGGACAAGAGGGTGATTAAAGACAAAATTTTGGAGAAATGGATCGGGACTGAAGTTGGAACACCAGCTAAGTTTCTGACGATAATGGAGGAGAATTTGCCAATGACGAGTTCAGAGATATGTGTGAGAACATGAACATTATGGTTATGAATACTGCAGTTGAAAGTCCTTTCACCAATGGGCTCTGTGAAAGGAATCATGCAGTGGTTGATAAAATGCTGCATAAAACCTTAACTGACCAGCCAAACTGCAAGTTGATAACTGCCTTGGCATGAACAGTTCATGCAAAGAATTTGTTTCAGATAGTTGGATGATGTAGTCCCTATAAATTGGTCTCTGGGCAGTGAGGGGATGCAGTTGAGAAGATACAGTTGCCTGAGTGAAGTTGGAAATTTGGTGCACATAGAAATTTGGTGCAGAGGGGGAAAGAGGGGTCCCTTTTCCTATCTTTTTCAGCCTCCAGCAGTTGGTGAGTCTTTTTCCTTTGACTCCAAGATAGGTGAGTGCAACTTTCCATTCCTTCAGCTTGAATTATTAACTAATTGACTAATTAAAAATAAGGTTGCACGTAGATGGCAGGGCTGGTGCTGTGCTGCAACTTCAGCATGTGGGAATCTGTGGAATGCACTGCACTCCTGGACAACCATGTCTGCAATAAGTGTGTGAACAAAGAACAAAGAACAGGACAGCACAGGAACAGGCCATTCGGCCCTCCAAGCCTGCGCCGATCTTGATGCCTGCCTAAACTAACACCTTCTGCACTTCCGGGGCCCATATCCCTCTATTCCCTTCCTATTCATATATTTGCCAAGATGTCTCTTAAACGTCGCTATCGTATCTGCTTCCACCACCTCCCCTGGCAGCAAGTTCCAGCCACTCACCACCCTCTGTGTAAAAAACTTGCCTCGCACATCCCCTCTAAACTTTGCCCCTCGCACCTTAAACCTATGTCCCCTAGTAACTGACTCTTCCACACTGGGAAAAAGCTTCTGACTATCCACTCTGTCCATGCCGCTCATCACTTTGTAAACCTCTATCATGTCGTCCCTCCACCTCCGTCGTTCCAGTGAAAACAATCCGAGTTTTTCCAACCTCTCCTCATAGCTAATGCCCTCCAGACCAGGCAACATCCTGGTAAACCACCTCTGTACCCTCTCCAAAGCCTCCATGTCCTTCTGGTAGTGTGGCGACCAGAATTGTACGCAATATTCTAAGTGTGGCCTAACTAAGGTTCTGTACAGCTGCAACATGACTTGCCAATTTTTATACTCTATGCCCCGACCGATGAAGGCAAGCATGCCGTATGCCTTCTTGACTACCTTATCCACCTGCGTTGCCACTTTCAGTGACCTGCGGACCTGTACGCCCAGATCCCTCTGCCTGTCAATACTCCTAAGGGTT
Source organism: Heterodontus francisci (assembly GCF_036365525.1). Taxonomy (NCBI): domain Eukaryota; kingdom Metazoa; phylum Chordata; class Chondrichthyes; order Heterodontiformes; family Heterodontidae; genus Heterodontus; species Heterodontus francisci. The sequence goes on from NC_090388.1 coordinate 67,397,516, forward strand.
CTGCCATTTACTGTATACCTCCCACCTGCATTAGACCTTCCAAAATGCATTACCTCACATTTATCCGGATTAAACTCCATCTGCCATTTCTCCGCCCAAGTCTCCAACCGATCTATAACCTGCTGTATCCTCTGACAATCCGCATCATTATCCGCAACTCCACCAACCTTTGTGTCGTCCGCAAATTTACTAATCAGACCAGCCACATTTTCCTCCATATCATTTATATATACTACAAACAGCAAAGGTCTCAGCACTGATCCCTGCGGAACACCACTAGTCACATCCCTCCATTCAGAAAAACACCCATCCACTGTTACCCTCTGTCTTCTGTGACTGAGCCAGTTCTGTATCCATCTTGCCAGCTCACCTCTAATCCCGTGTGACTTCACCTTTTGCACCAGTCTGCCATGCGGGACCTTGTCAAAGGCGCTACTAAAGTCCATATAGATAACATCCACCGCCCTTCCCTCATCAATCATCTTCGTCACTTCCTCAAAAAACTCAATCAAATTAGTAAGGCACGACCTCCCCTTCACAAAACCATGCTGTCTCTCGCTAATAAGTTCGTTTGTTTCCTAATGGGAGTAAATCCTGTCCCGAAGAATCCTCTCTAATAGTTTCCCTACCACTGACGTAAGGCTCACCGGCCTATAATTTCCTGGATTATCCTTGCCACCCTTCTTAAACAAAGGAATAACATTGGCTATTCTCCAGTCCTCTGGGACCTCACCTGTAGCCAATGAGGATGCAAAGATTTCTGTCAAGGCCCCAGCAATTTCTTCCCTTGCCTCCCTCAGTATTCTAGGGTAGATCCCACCAGGCCCTGGGGACTTATCTACCTTAATGCTTTGCAAGACACCCAACACCTCCTCCTTTTTGATAATGAGATGACTGAGACTATCTGCACTCCCTTCCCTAGGCTCATCATCCACCAAGTCCTTCTCCTTAGTGAATACTGATGCAAAGTACTCATTTAGCACCTCACCTATTTCCTCTGGCTCCATGCATAGATTCCCATCTCTGTCCTTGAGTGGGCCAACCCTTTCCCTGGTTACCCTCTTGCTCTTTATATATGTATAAAAAGCCTTGGGATTTTCCTTAATCCTGTTTGCCAATTACTTTTCATGACCCCTTTTATCCCTCCTAACTCCTTGCTTAAGTTCCTTCCTAGTGTCTTTATATTCCTCAAGTGCTTCATCTGTTCCTAGCCTTCCAGCCCTTACAAATGCTTCCTTTTTCTTTTTGACTAGGCTCACAATATCCCGTGTTATCCAAGCTTCCCGAAACTTGCCAAACTTGTCTTTCTTCCTCACAGGAACATGCTGGTCCTGGATTCTAATCAGCTGACGTTTGAAAGACTCCCACATGTCAGATGTTGATTTACCCTCAAACAGCCGCCCCCAATCTAAATTCTTCAGTTCCTGCCTAATATTGTTATAATTAGCCTTCCGCCAATTTAGCACCTTCTCCTGAGGACTACTCTTATCCTTATCCACAAGTACGTTAAAACTTATGGAATTATTGTCACTGCCCCCGAAATGCTCCCCCACTGAAACTTCGACCACCTGGCCGGGCTCATTCCCCAATACCAGGTCCAGAATGGCCCCATCCCTAGTTGGACTATCTACATATTGTTTCAAGAAGCCCTCCTGGATGCTCCTCACAAATTCTGCCCCATCCAAGCCCCTAGCACTAAGTGAGTCCCAGTCAATATTGGGGAAGTTAAAATCACCCACCACTACAACCCTGTTACCTTTACACCTTTCCAAAACCTGAACAACTTCGGCTCAGAATTGCTGAGCTGAGACTGAGTTGCAGACATTGCGGAGCATCAGGGAGGGGAAGAGTTACCTGGACACTTTGTCCCAGGAGGCAGTCACACCCCTTAGAGCAGGAAAGCCATCAGAGATGGACAATGGCCAGGGACAGGAGGATGTGACTGTGAGTGAGGCAGGTAGGGAGAATCAGCATGTAGTGATGGAGGAGCCTCAGCTTCTGAACTTGTCCAACAGGTACAAGGTCCTTGCTACCAGTGTGGATGAAGAGAAGGACTGCAAGGTGGATGAGTGGACTGACCATGGCACCATGATGAAAGATGCCATTCTAGTGGGGGAGTGAAGAGAAATGTGGTAGTGATAGGAGACAGTATAGTCAGGGGGATAGATACTGTTCTCTGTAGCCGCAACCGGGAGCTTCGATGGCTGTGTTGCCTGCCCAGTGCCTGGGTTAAGGACATCTCCTCGTGGTTGAAGAGGAACCAGGATTGGGAGGGAGAGGATCCAGTAGTCATGGTCCATGTGGGAACCAATGACGTAGGTAGAACCAGAAATTATGTTCTGCTTAGAGAATTTGAGGACTTAGGATCCAAACTAAAATGCAGAACATCAAATGTAATCATCTCCAGATTGTTACCTGAGCCATACCCAAATTGGCACAGGGTCAAGCAGATTAGAGAACTGGCTCAAAGAGTGATGTGGGAAGAAGGGGTTACGATTCTTTGGGCACTGACATCAGTACTCAAGGAAGAGGGAGCTATTCTGTTGGGATGGGCTTCACTTGTACTGGGCTGCAACCGGTGTCCTGGCCAATTGCATAACTAGGGCTGTGGACAGGGCTTTAAACTAACAGGGGCGGGGGGGGTGGGTGGAGGTTTGGGTAAAGGAAAATTTTGAAATCCAAAGAGAGAGGTCAGGGCATCGGAGCAGGATAGTGATGTGGGTAACTCCCATCATAATGTTACAGGAAAGGACAGAGAGTTTAACAAAAATTGTACATTGGCAAATAAGATCATTGCAGGGAATAGAGGTAAAAAATGAAATTAAAGTTCCTTTATCTGAATGCACAAAACATTTATAATAAGATAGATGAACTAGTGGCACGAATAGAGGTAAATGATCAAGATCTAATTGCCATTACTGAGACATGGTTACAAGGAGATCAAGGTTGGAAATGAATATTCCAATGTACACAATATTTCGGAGAGACAGACACAATGGCAAAGGAGGAGTGGTAGCCCTGAGGATGGCATAAGGACATTAATAAAAAGGGATCTGGCCTCAGAAGATCATGAAGTAGAATCAGTTTGGGTGGAAATTAGGAATAGCAGGAGTCAGAAAACACTAATGGGAGTAGTTTACAGGCCCACTAATAGTAGTTATATTATTAGACAGAACATTAAATGGGAAATTACTGGAGGTAAAAAAGGTAAAGTATGAATTGTGGGGGACTTTAATCTGCATATAAACTGGGACAATCAAATTAGCAACAGTGATCTAGAAGATGAATTTGTAGAATGTTTTTGTGACAGTTTCTTGGAGCAATACATTGTAGAATGCACTAGGGATAAAGCTATCTTAGATCTCGTATTGTGTAAAAGGGTTAATAAGCAATGTCATAGTAAAAGATCCACTGGGAAATAGTGATCATAATACCATTGAATTTCATGTTAAGTTTGAAAGTGACACATTACAATCACAAACAAAAATCTTAAACTTAAACAAAGCCAATTACGAAGGTATGAGAAGAGAACTGGCTATGGTTAATTGGGTAAATAGACTGGAAGGTAAGGCAGTAAATGAACAGTGGAAAACATTTAAAGAAACAATTCAAAGGGTTCAACAAAAGTACATTCCGTTCAAAAACAAAAACTCATCAAAAAGAGACCCATCTGTGGTTCACTCAGGAAGTTAAGGAGAGTTGTTAGACTAAAAGAAGAGGATCGTAATGTTGCAAAAAATAATAGCAAGTCTGAGGATTGGGAGTGTTTTAGAAACCAGCAAAGGGCCACCAAAAAGTTGATAAAAAGGGAAAAATAGAATATGAGAGTAAACTAGCCAGAAATATAAAAACAAATTGTAAGAACTTTTATAAGTTTATAAAAAGGAAGAGAGTAGCTAAAGTAGATGTTGGTCACTTAGAGGCAGAGACAGGAGAAATCATCATGGGGAATGAAGAAATGGCAGAGGCATTTTGTGTCTGTCTTCACAGTAGAAGACACAAGTTCCATACCAGAAAGAGATAGTAACCTTGGGGCTAAAAAGTGCGGAAATTAAGGATATTGATATCAGCCGAGAAAAAGTATTGGAGAAACCTGAGGGACTAAAATCTGACAAGTCCTCGGGACCTGATGGCTTAAATCATAGGGTTCTAAAAGAGATAGCTGCAGAGATAGTGGATGCGCTAGCTATGATTTTCCAGAATTCCTTACATTCAGGAATGGTCCCATCAGATTGGAAGTTGGTAAATGTTATGCCTCTTTTCAAGAAAGGAGGTCGAGAGAAAACAGGGAACTACACATCAGTTAGCCGAGCATCAATCGTTGAGAAGATGTTGGAAAGTATTATTAAAGAAGTCTTAATGTTGCACTTGAAAAAGCACAGTATGATTAGAACAAGTCAGCATGGTTTTACTAAAGGGAGATCCTGTTTGACAAATGTATTAGAGTTCTTTGATGATGTAACTAGTAGGGTAGATAAAGGGGAACCAGTAGATGTAGTATACCTGTATTTCCAAAAGGCATTCAATAAGGTGCCACATAAAAGATTAATAGACAAGATAAGGACTCATGGTGTTGGGGGTAATATATTAGTGTTGATAGAGGATTGGTTAACAGACAGGAAGCAGAGAGTGGGCATAAATGAAACATTTTCAAGTTGGCAGGCAGTGAATAGTGGGGTGCCACAAGAATCAGTGCTGGGGCCTGAGCTATTTACACTCTATATTAATGACCTGGATGAAGAGACAGAGAGTAATGTATCTTAAGTTTGCTGATGATACAAAGCTCAGTGGAAAGGTAAGCTGCGGGGAGGATGTAGAGAAGCTGCAAAGAGATATAGACAGGCTAAGTGAGTGGGCAACAAGATGGCAAATGGGTATAATGTTGGGAAGTGTGAAGTTGGTCACTTTGGTTGTAAAAATAGAAAAGCAGAATATTTTTTAAAACTCTCACAGCCAGGCCCAGAGGGCCATCGGTCTCGGCACTATTGCCAGAGAACCATAGTGATCAGGGTCCATAGACTGCACCCATGTGGCCATCAGGCCTCCAGCCAGTCCACCACCTGCCGACGCTGCAATTAAAGGAACCCTCTCAATCTAGGTGCAGCTGGTATTTCATCACCGGAGATGCTTCATGCAAACCTGTGACTGCTTCTCAGGCAGCTGCCATGACACCTGGGTACTGCGCCAGTCCCAGCTGCCACTGCTGTTCACTGAACTGGCTCAGATGGAGGGGTGGCTTCTTGGAAACAAGGGCTATCCTTTGAAGACATGGCTCCTGACACCAGTGAGAGATCCCAACACTGCTGCAGAGGAGAGATTCAACGCCATCCACTGAGCTGAAAGATCTGCCATTGAGCAGGTGATCTGCATGTTCTAAATGCGCTCCCAATGCCTGGATAGAAAGGGTGGTGTCCTGTACAATGGGCCAAAAATGGCATGACCTTTCTTTCCTGCTCGTGCTGGTCTGCACAAATATGCGCTCAATAGGGGGCACGCCTCGAATTATGAGGAGAGACCTCAACTGCATTCATCCTCAGTCTATGAGGACCATGAGGACCTATAACAGGAAGGCGTATGGGAGGACAGATGCCACCCAGACTCCACATGCAGGGCTAGCAGGGATCTCGGGATGAATGGCAGTGCCTGAGCAGACAATGGCTCTCTGCTCCATACGAGCCGACATGAGCTCTGGAAGCCACACATCAGCCTTGCTCACCTGCTGTGTAACAGTCCACATCTGCAGCATGTCGGTACAAACCATTAGAGCCAGCAGCTGACTGAGCCAATTTCCATGTCACTGAATCCATTGAGAGGCTCATGAGTTATGGTGGCACGGCAATGAGCCAATTGCATACATTAGCATTCCTGGAGGGCCAACGGAGTAAGGGATGTGACACTGGCGTGACATGCTGGCACACATCATGCACACAGGAAATCAGGACATACATGTTGGTGAGTAAGATTTAATGCAACAACTATTTACATTGCTGTGACACCGTGCATTCCCATTTTTGTTAGTGTGTTCTCTGTAAACGCTTGCGAGTGCCCCTTCTCGGTGCAACCTCTGTGCTAGCAGTCTGACTGGAGGAAGGCTGCTGATCTGATTGCTCTTTGGCTGTGGATGACTTTGGTGCTCGTACCCTGTGTGCACAAGGCCTAATGAGCCCCGGCTGGCTATGGGAATATTCGTTCATCCCCTTCCGGCATTAGACCTGTCATGCTAGGCCTCCATCTGTCAAGAATGAGGCACATTAATTTTGTCATGAACATTGATTTGAAACTGTTGCTGGAGTGAGAAAATGACATGTTAAACAGATCAGCCGTGGCTAGAAAAAGACAACTGCATATTAACAGACAATGCTTGGAAGGACAAAGGACCATGCCCTGACTTATTCAACCTACAATGGACCTCGATCACAAGGTATTGTGTGTAAAAGGGGCACTCCAGAGACTGCTAAGGTGATACAAACCCGGACTGCTTAGACCAGCTGGTCACATGGCTCACTGGCTGCTCCAGGGTCTTTTGAACTAGCCATAGAGAGAACTCAGAAAGTCTGTTTGCTCCTGAACTGAGAAGATCTCTCCTGTCTGCTCCCATCTTTTTCTCACAAGCCTCTGAATCCACTGAAGACACATGAACCCCAAGAGAGAAAAGTCTCCGAAAGCGAACAAGGTTTAAGAATACTGGGTCCCAACAAAAAGCAAGATCTACCTACAGTCAAGGACTCTTCAGTGAGCTTGAAGAACCATAACAAAAAGTCTTCAGCTATTGCCTCAGACTTTTCCTCTTTATTTTTCTTCTGCTCTTTTCTGTCTCTATTTGCATGTGTATATTACATATGCGTGCTAGCATGGGTGCATCGTGTATTCATAGGCTTCAACTGAATTCGAGTTTAAGTTTAAGTTTAATAAATTTCAACTTTTCTTCTTTAAACCTAAGAAAGCCCGTTTGTGCTGTTTTCTTTGCCTTATAATTGGAAAGCAGTGAACAAGGATTCACCAAGGGGGAGCTAAAAACACAGTGTGTTTAAAAATTAAACCCTGTTACAGTCAGACCAAGTGAAGGCTGAGAGGGACCCTGAGACACCTTTCTCACCCGGTCATAACAGACCCTTTGGCACCAGATGGCCCACGGCTACTACCTTCTCCGCCCTCTCCAGCCAGACTGTCTTGTTCAGGCGGGAGGGCCTCTTCTTACCATCACTGGTGAAAAGGACCTCCCGCACAGCCTGGAGCAGAGTGAGCAGGGAGGCTTCGCTGTACTGTGTGGCCACCCTAGAGTACCCCTCTGCCATTCTCGGCTTTTGGTGTGGTTCTTTAAATCCAAAGGTGATTCCACCATGTAACTGCTCTAACTTCTGCCTGCAAGGTTTGTCTTGCACATGCTTGAAAACCAATGCAGGACTAGTGAGGAAATCTGTGCTGTTGTCATGGTTTTTCAACTGTTACACATCGACGCATGTCCACGAACACTTTCCTTCTGCAGCAGCTGCTCATATTTATTGGTGTAATATTTCTAGTTGGCAATGCAGCTAGAATATGAACATATTTTACTGTTTTCAAACAAAGATCGTTTAATTGCAGTTACATGTATTTTCACATAATAGTTGGCAGAGAAATGTATACAGATTCCAAATGCATATTAATCTGTGGCTTTTCAGAGTCAGATGATTAGAAGCCCATAGTATGTAGATATTCTTCAATTATGGTTTTATTTCTGTTGTGTATTTGCATTTTATGGTACATTTAAGTCTCATGTCCTGGAATGTGCAAATTTAAGATTATTCACCCAGGTATGGCACGTCAACAAGAAGCAACGTAACACTTGAGGCAGAAGCATTTGTAACAATCTTCAGCCAGAAGTGCCGAGTTGATGATCCATCTCGGCCCCCTCCTGAAGTCCCCAGCATTACAGATGCCAGACTTCAGCCAATTCGATTCTCTCCGCGTGATATCAAGAAATGACTGAAGGCACTGGATACTGCAAAGGCTATGGGTCCTGACAATATTCCGGCAATAGTACTGAAGACCTGTGCTCCAGAACTTGCCTTAACCATAGCCAAGCTGTTCCAGTATAACTACAACACTGGCATCTACCAGGCAATGTGGAAAATTGCCCAGGTATGTCCTGTACACAAAAAATAGGACAAGTCCAACCCGGCCAATTACCGCCCCATCAGTCTACTCTCAATCATCAGTAAAGTGATGGAAGGTGTCATCAACAGTGCCATCAAGCAGCACTTGCTTAGCAATAACCTGCACAGTGATGCTCAATTTGGGTTCCGCCAGGGCCACTCAGCTCCTGACCTCATTATAGCCTTCGTTCAAACATGAACAAAAGAGCTGAACTCAAGAGGTGAGGTGAGAGTGACTGCCCTTGACATCAAGGCAGCATTTGACCGAGTATGGCATCAAGGAGCCCTAGCAAAATTGGAGTCAATGGGAATCAGGAGGAAAATTCTCTGCTGGTTGGAGTCATACCTAGCGCAAAGGAAGATGGTTGTGGTTGTTGGAGGTCAATCATCTGAGCTCCAGGACATCACTGCAGGAGTTCCTCAGGGTAGTGTCCTGGGCCCAACCATCTTCAGCTGCTTCATCAATGACCTTCCTTCAATCATAAGGTCAGAAATGGGGATGTTTGCTGATGATTGCACAATGTTCAGCACCATTTGCGACTGCTCAACGACTGAAGCAGTCCGTGTAGAAATGCAGCAAGACCTGGACAATATCCAGGTTTGGGCTGATAAGTGGCAAGTAACATTTGCGCCACACAAGTGCCAGGCAATGACCATCTCCAACAATAGAGAATCTAACCACCTCCCCTCGACATTCAATGGCATTACCATTGCTGAATCCCCCACTATCAACATCTTAGGGGCTACCATTGACCAGAAACTGAACTGGAGTAGCTATATAAATACCATGGCTACAAGAGCAGGTCAGAGGCTAGGAATCCTGTGGCGAGTAACTCACTTCCTGACTCCCCAAAGCCTCTCCACCATCTACAAGGCACAAGTCAGGAGTGTGATGGAATACTCTCCATTTACCTGGATGGGCGCAGCTCAAACAACACTCAAGAAGCTCGACACCATCCAGAACAAAGCTGCCCGCTTGATTGGCACACCAAGCACAAACATTCACTCCCTCCACCACTGACGCACAGTGGCAGCAGTGTGTACCATCTACAAGATGCACTGCAGCAATGCACCAAGGCTCCTTAGACAGCACCTTCCAAACCCGCGACCTCTACCACCTCGAAGGACAAGAGCAGCAGATGCATGGGAACATCACCACCTGCAAGTTCCCATCCAAGTCACACACCATCCTGACTTGGAACTATATCGCCATTTCTTCACTGTCGCTGGGTCAAAATCCTGGAACTCCCTTCCTAACAGCACTGTGGGTGTACTTACCTCACAGGGACTGCAGCAGTTCAAGAAGGCAGCTCACCACCACCTTCTCAAGGGCAATTAGGGATGGGCAATAAATGCTGGCATAGCCTGTGACGCCCACATCCCATGAATGAGTAAAAAACAACTTGAGTGGAAGAAGAGGATCACGACTTTGCAGGACACTGGGACACTGCAGGGTAAGTATGTGGCAGCAAAGCGGAAAGTGCTGGGAAAACTCAGCAGGTCAGGCAGCATCTGTGGAGAGAGAAGCAGGTCTGCTTCTCTCTCCACAGATGCTGCCTGACCTGCTGGATTTCTGCAGCACTTTCTGCTTTGCTGCCAGATTGACAGCAGCCCCACTCTTCAGCATTCAGGTAAGTATTTTTTGACAGCTGTCAGGAAGCAGGTGCTGGAGTGCTTTAAATAGGGCCCCAGGACCTGCTGCACAACTGTCAAAAGGTCTCTCACTAAATATCCCGCCTCTCCCCACATAATATGGGGGTTGGTGGGGGGGGTGGGGGCGTGCGGCTCTGCGCAGTGATGCTAATGAGCGGTCCTGAATACGGGCACCCCATCGTGTTTAAAGGGTACCACCATGCAAAATTTCAGCCCTACGTATTGACCTTGCTGGACGGAAACAAATCCTGGAGAGAAAGGAAATCTCCAAAATTAAATGGGTAGATGCAAGTTATCATCTATCTAACTGTTTCACAAAAAGAAATGCTAATACAAGAAATTGTTAGGGGTAGTACAGGAGGGGCATTTCACAATGTAATATTTTGTACACAATATGAAATTTATTTAGATTTATTTTGAAATGTTCTTTGAGCATGTTAATAACTTGTACATAATATGGAATTTATTTTGAAATGTTCTTTGAGCGTGTTAATCCAAGTTGTATTGTAAAAGAAAAGAGAATCTCCTAATCTGTTAAATGTGTCGCAATTGTTTGATTATATGTAGGTGAAGGGTGTTAATTGGGGTCTTACTGGAACACTTATAAGCAGACACTCACTGGGACTGGTGAAGGGTTTGAGTGAAGAGCTATATGTTAGTAATCCTTATATTCTGCACAATAAATGTGAAACTGAGTGCAGATAAGGCTCCAGCATCATCCTTCCATAACAAGCTTTCTGGGGTTTGACCCTGACAGCCATCATCTTATTGTCCAATTATAGAAATAGCACTTACAAAAGGCTCCTGTTTCTGCTTAGGTTTTGGTCTAATTACACCTGATATCAGTTATTTTTTTACTGTTGGAGCTGTTAACAGTGCAGCTGCAGCAATACAAAGAGGCATCATTTACACCGGCCTTGATGGTCTGACGATTCCAGTTAACAGCCCCCTCCTTATCCTGTCCTGAACCAAGTCACCAGTCTTCCCTTCCAATTAAGTACTTATCCTAATAAACAACAATGAATATATCAGACTCCCAGATACTCTAACAAGGTGACTCTCTATCCCGTCATCTAAGTCGTTCATAAATGCAGCGAACAATTGAGATCTCAGCACAGATCTTTGCAAGACACCGTTAGTCACATCCTGCAATTTGAGTCCCTGCACATTATTCCTACTCTCTGCCTCCTGCCACTCAGTCAATTTCCTAATCAGGTCAATACTTTACCCTCAATTTGTTGAGCTTTAACTTTAATGAGCAGTCTGTTATGAGGGACTGGGAGACTCCGACCACTGTCTGAAAAGTCGGGCGTGAGCCTGCCTCTGCTGGGCCTGGGGAGCCATGCCAGGATTTTTCACTCCCCAGGCCCTTAATTGGTCTTGGGTGGGACTTCCACCTCCTTGAGGCAGGAAGTCCTGCCTAATGGAGCTGCCAGCAAATCAGTGGGCCAGCAGCTCTTAGCCCCAGCAGTGTCACCGGAAGCAGTGGCCACTGGTGGGACTACAACCAGCCATCACAAGCAAGGTGAAGGACAGCCCCGGAAGACAGGTAAGTTTTGGGGCCTCAACAGCGACAATCAGCCAGACTCCGGTGAGGCAAGGGAGGGGTCGGTTGGGTGGGGCGGGTGGAGTGTTGTGCAGTGGAGGTGGTTGGGCCTTTGGGGGAGGCCCTCCATGGGGCACAGAGTGCCCGATCAGGAGGCTGCCCCCAGCCGGCAAGAGGTTTCTTGGGACCTTTGCCACCCTCCGGCTGCAGGTAAAATACCAGTGGCAGGTGGGAGGAGGCCCTTAAGTGGCTGTTAATTGGCCACTTAAGGGCCTTGATTGGCCTGGGTTAGGCTGGCCATTTCTCACCACCGCTGCTCTGTGTAAAATTGCTGCGGGGGCGGGAACTTTTTTTTAATTTTTAGAATATACTTTATTCATAAAAATCTGTAAAAAATACATTACAAAACAGTTCCAAACAGCACCAAGTCAAACAATACAAAGAGTGCAAAGGAGATCAGTTTCCTTCAATACAGGAGTGAGTTGCCTCACAACCCTTCCATTCCATTTTACATGCCATGTACATTTTACAGCAAACAAATATTTTCTGGATACAGTTCGAGGGATTTCCCATGGATCGAGTCCCTCAGTTCACCTTGGTGGGGGGGACCTTACACAGTGATCTTTCCCCATTGAGCCTTTGCTGCGGCTGCCCCAAGCTTTAGTGCGTCCCTCAGCACGTAGTCCTGGACCTTGGAATGTGCCAGTATGCAACATTCGGTCGTGGACAACTCTTTGCGCTGGAAGACCAGCAAGTTTCGGGCAGACCAAAGGGTGTCTTTTACCGAATTGATAGTCCTCCAGCAGCAGTTGATGTTCATCTCGGTTTGCGTCCCTGGGAACAGCCCATAGAGCACAGACTCCTGTGTTACAGAGCTGCTTGGGATGAACATCGACAAAAACCACTGCATCTCTTTCCACACCTGCTTTGCAAAGACACATTCCAGAAGGAGGTGGGCAACCATCTCTTCCCCACTACAGCCACCTCGAGGGCATTGTGTGGAGGTGGGTGAGACTTCGGGCGTGCAGGAAGGATCTGACGGGGTGGGCTCTTCTCACCACCAGCCAAGCTACATCTTGGTGCTTGTTTGAAAGTTCTGGTGATGAGGCATTCTGCCAAATGACTTTGGCAGTCTGTTCGGGGAACCATCTGACAGGATCCACCATCTCCTTTTCCCGTAGGGCCTTGAGGACATTCCGTGCAGCCCACTACCTGATGGATTGGTGGTCAAAGGTGTTTTTCCGCAGAAACTTTCCCACGAAGGATAGGTGGTATGGCACGATCCAACTAGATGGAACGTTCCACGGCAATGTGACCAGGCCCATCTTTCTCAAAACTACAGACGGATAGAACCTCAGCACGTAGTGACACTTGGAGTTTACGTACTGGAGGTCGACACACAGCTTGATGCAGTCACACACGAAGGTGAGGGCGATGTTGGATACATTTTTCCCGCCTGTATCCAAAGGTTTGAACATCGTGTCCCTCCAGACCCGGTATATTTTGGATCCCCAGATGAAGTGGAAAATGGCTCGGGTGACTGCCACAGCGCAGGAGTAGGGTATGGGCCAGACCTGCGCCATGTACAGCAACAACGTGAGCGCCTCGCACCTGATGACCAGGTTCTTATCCATAATGGAGAGAGATCGCTGCTCCCACATGCTCAGCTTGTGTTGTACCCTGGCTACTCGCTCCTTCCAGGTTTTGGTGCACGCCCTGGCCCTTCTGAACCATATCCCCAGCACCTTCAGGTAATCTGACCTAACGATGAAGGGGACAAAGGATCGGTCGGCCCAGTTCCCAAAGAACATGGCCTCGCTTTTGCCGTGGTTAACTTTGGCTCCCGAGGCCAGTTCGAACTGGTCGCAGATGCTCATCAGTCTGCGAACGGACAGTGGATCCGAGCAGAAGACGGCGACGTCATCCATGTACAGGGAAGTTTTAACCTGAGTGCCTCCCCTGCCTGGGATTGTCACCCCTCTTATGCTCGCATCCTTCCTAATAGACTCAGCAAAGGGCTCAATACAGCAAACAAACAAGACCGGGAGAGAGGACAGCCCTGTCTGACTCCAGATTGGATCAGGAAACTTTCTGATTCCCACCCATTGATTGAGACTGCACTACAGAGCAGTTTGATCCAATTGCAGATTCCCTCCCCAAACCCCATTTTGGAAAGCACGTCCATCATGTAGGTGTGCGATATCCTGTCAAAAGCCTTCTCCTGGTCCAGGCTGATGAGGCAGGTGTCCACCCTCCTGCCCCGTACATAGGCGATCGTATCCCTGAGTAGTGCGAGACTATCAGAGATCTTCCTGCCGGGTACAGTACAAGTCTGGTTAGGGTGAATCACCAACTCCAGAGCAGACTTGACACGGCTGGCAATGACTTTGGACAGAATCTTGTAGTCAACATGAAGCAGTGAGATGAGCTGTCAATTTCTGATTTCTGCCCTCTCCCCCTTCCACTTGTAAATGAGGGTGATGATGCCTTTCCTCATGGATTCTGACATGCTGCCGGCTAGAAGCATACTCTCGTATACTTCCAGCAGGTCCGGGCCGACCCAGTCCCACAGGGCCGAATACAACTCAACTGGTAAGCCGTCACTTCCGGGAGTTTTACTCGTCTCGAAGGACTTAACGGCCTTTGTCATCTCGTCCAGAGTTAGTGGCTTGTCCAGTTTCTCCCTCATGCTGTTATCTAAGACATCTGTGATAGAATACAGGAAGGACTGGGAGGCTCTGCTGTCTGTGGGCTTCGCATCACACAGCCCAGCATAAAAGGATTTGCTGATCATTAGTATGTCGGACTGTGAAGACGTCACCGAGCCATCCTCTTTCTTCAGGCTGCTGATAACAGAGCTCTCTGTGTACCTTTTGGAAGAAGTAACGTGAGCACATCTCATCCTGCTCAATGGAACGGACTCTGGATCGGAAGATAATCTTGGAGGCCTCCGTGGCAAAGAGCGAGGCCTGCTGACTCTTCACCTCATGGAGATCCTCCTTGACCTCGACCCCCATCGACTGCAGCCCGAGCAGATTTTACATACTTTTCTGGAGTCGGGACATTTCCCTCTGTCTGTCTCTCGCCCTCTGAACACCTTTGAAGATAACGAACCTCTTGATGTTCTCCTTGATCCCCTCCCACCAGTGAACTGGAGACTCAAAGAGGGGTTTCACGGTCCTCCAACCTTTGTAATCTCTTTTGAGTTCCTCAACGTTCTCTGGGGTTAGCAGTGTAGCATTGAGCTTCCATATCCCCCTGCCAACCCGCTGGTCATCCTGTAAGTGACAGTCGGCCAGTAAGAGGCAATGATCGGAGAAGTACACTCTTGACGTCGGTGGATCTGACCCTGACAGCACGGGACACAAACAGGAAGTCAATCCTAGAACGAGCAGACCCATCCGATCTTGACCATGTGTATCTACGCTGCCCTCCATCTGCAGGTTTGCTGAAGACGTCGTGCAGCTTGGCATCTTTTACTGTTTCTATTAGGAATCTGGACGTAGCGTCCAGTTTGCTGTCGTCACAGCTGGATCGTCCAGCTGCATCGATGATGCAGTTGAAGTCACCGCCTAGAATGACCAGCCTGGACGTCGCCAGCAGCAGTGGGAGCTGCTGGAAGACGGTCAGTCGCTCGCTGCATTGAACTGGGGCGTACACGTTGATCAACCGGAGCGGAGCATTGTTGTACATTACATCTGCTACCAGGAGGCGACCGCCCACCACCTCATTAACTTCAGAGATGGTGAAGTTACCTCCCCACAGCAGAATACCCAGGCTGGAGGAACGGGAATCATTACCCCCTGCGGGGGTAAGAACAGCCTCCCTGCAACCAGCCCGCTCGTTGGGGGGCTATAAAATTCCAGCCAGTATCATAATCATATACCTAATCTGGACTAATGCTTTGTCTTTCAACACACCATTAACATATTGTTTGCCTTTGCTCCGTGACCTTTTGGTCAGCTATGTGGCCTGGTCCAATCTAGACCTCCTTTGTTATCTCTTGCCCCACCCCCACCTCACTTGCTTATAACCTGTGACTTTACTAATATTTGTCAGTTCCGATGAAGGGTCACTGACCCGAAACGTTAACTCTGCTTCTCTGTTCACAGATGCTGCCAGACCTGCTGAGTGGTTCCAGCATTTCTTGTTTTTATTATATATTATAATCATATTATGGTCACTATTAGATAAATGTTCATACTCCATTAAGCTGTTAACTAATTCTGGCTCATTATTCATTATTACATATAATATGACCTTGTTCATTCTAGGACATATTGGGCAACATTTTAACTCACTGGAAACCCCATCCACTTACAGTTAAAATCGGGCCCATTGTAGAAAATTGTCCTGTAGACATTCAAAAAGTTTGCTACCTTTCTGACATGAGCTCCGCTGCTTATCCCAACCAATATGGAAGTTAAAGTTAGTATCTTTAACATAGTAAAATATCCCCAGATGCTTCACAGGAGTGTTATCCCATAAAGTGTGTTAGCTTTTATTAGTAGGGGGATCGAGTTTCGGAGCCACGAGGTCATGATGCAGCTGTACAAAACTCTGGTGAGGCCGCACCTTGAGTATTGCGTGCAGTTCTGGTCACCGCATTATAGGAAGGATGTGGAAGCTATGGAAAGGGTGCAGAGGAGATTTACTAGGATGTTGCCTGGTATGGAAGGAAGGTCTTATGAGGAAAGGCTGAGGGACTTGGGGTTGTTTTCGTTAGAGAGAAGGAGGAGGAGAGGTGACTTAATAGAGACATACAAGATAATCAGAGGGTTAGATAGGGTGGATAGTGAGAGTCTTTTTCCTCGGATGATGATGGCAAACACGAGGGGACATAGCTTTAAGTTGAGGGGTGAAAGATATAGGACAGATGTCAGAGGTAGTTTCTTTACTCAGAGAGTAGTAGGGGCGTGGAACGCCCTGCCTGCAACAGTAGTAGACTCGCCAACTTTAAGGGCATTTAAGTGGTCATTGGATAGACATATGGATGAAAATGGAATAGTGTAGGTCAGATGATCGGCGCAACATCGAGGGCCGAAGGGCCTGTACTGCGCTGTAATTTTCTAATCTAAAAAAGTTTGGCATTGAGCGGAGAAGGAAATATTGGGACAGGTAACCAGCAGCTTGGTCAAAGGGGTAGGTTTTCAGGAGCATCTTAAGGAGGAGAAAGGTAGAGAGACCGAAACGTTTAGGAAGGGAATTCCAGAGCTTAAGGCCTAGTCATCTGCAGGTACAACCACCAAAGATAGAGTGATGAAAATCAGGGATGTGCAAAATGCCAGAATTGCAGGAATGCAGCAATCTTGAGGTTTTGCAGGACTAGAGGGGTTTACTAGAAGGATATTGTTCTCTGTTTACTATTTGCAGTGATATAGAGTAATTGTATGTGTTCCCAACTTTATCTTCACATCTACTGTTGAATGAAGAGCAAAAATATGCTTACCTGATACCTTAAACTGCCATTTAATAAATGCCTCCCTTGTTTATAACTGCATTTTAGAGCATGAATCAATTTCTATGAATGTTTAAGTCTCACTAGATGATTGGTTTAAATGTTCTTGCTGCTTTACACTCGTAAACTTGATTTTTAGGACTTTAACATCACATACCTTTTACTTAGAGGCGCTACGTATCCATAGCGATGTCAATGGAACATGAACAACACGTTATTTCTCCATAGTTACAGCAAGTGATTTATTATCAGCAACATGTGCTCAGAATCCAACATTTTCACTGCCTCTGGGACATTTTATGTAAAATTGCAGGACTTGACCAATAAATTGCACTACATGTGGTGCAAGTGCAGACATTTGTCTGATGTTGTGTTCTAACTATAGCTGATCTATTAGTTGCCTCCTGACAGAAGGGATTTCGAGCCACAGAAACCTTAAAGATAATGGTTTACATTTAGCTAGTTTTAAATTAAATCACCAACCCAAATTGTAACAATATCCAAAGCTTTTGAAAACTGAGTCCTTATGTTTATTCCAATAAGAGTATTCATTATTCTTCATGGTTCCTCGGTCACTCAATATATAAAAATTATTGGGTTTTTTTGTCTGCAGAGTAATAGTCTAAACAATTTGCTGAAGTCCTTGTCTGCTGTTAACAAAGGCAAGGCTGCCCATAGGTGAGGATATTAATTTTGATTGTCTGAATTATTCCCAAAAGAAAAATGGAAAGGGCAGCTCATTGATGTCATCCATTCAGTGCTCTTGGAGTCCAAATTTCAATCTATCATCAAACCTTATTTCACTGAATGATGTCGTGCTCATGCAATTCACCTCTAATTTCTAGGGATGCAGATTATTGGACAGGGTGTTAGGAACACTATCAGGAAAGATTGTATTAAAGAATCCATTTATTGTTCAGGACTCTGTTTTGTGGTTAAAAAGAGAGCTTTTGCAGAATCTGTTGAACCATGCAGTGTGTGGAAAATGTTAACAATAAGCTTGGACTGCCAAGGCCTCTTGTGAGGCTGGTAACAGTGGCATAATAAAAGACAGATTTCTGATTCTTTGCATTTTGACCTTCCCGTGCATAAATGTATTCGTTTGACAATTATATGTTTGCTTTTTCTCTGCATGTAAGGAGGCAAACAACTTATATTATGTCCTGCAGCCCACTGTAGCTCATACCACAGAGACAACTCTGGAATGGTAAGCTAATAATCATTCATACAACTAAGTTTAAAGGTCATCGAAGAGGTACGATGTAATGTCCTCTACTTGAGGGTATAATTGTTACAGGAAGTTAGGAAGATCAAGGGCTGGCCCCCATGCTACTGAGCTCAGTAACTGTAGCGTGAGGTGTCCCGCAGATTTCATATTGCTGTCTATGTTGACTGTGTGTATAATTTCCTCTAGTAAAAGCCTATAAGTACAAAACTCTCTCATTTCTGGCATAGAGGCAACAGCTCCAAGGTTTTTTCTCTATAGTATTCTCCAACAAGAGGAATAAACTTCAATATAGTCTAATCATAGAATGTTTCTGCACAGAATCAGCGCATTTAACCCATCAAGTCTTTTCGAGTGCTTTTCTCCATATGAACGTCCTAGTTTAATATCTCCTCTTCATTTCTCGCACACTTTAATATTCCTCCTTTTGAAGCAATTATCTAATTTCCTTTTTAAAACATTCACAGGCTTTGCTTCAATAATTGCCTGCAGCAGAGGATTCCATATTCTAACCACCCTCTATATAAATAATTTTTTTCGAACATCTCTGATTTATTTTGTGATTATATTAACTTTTTGTCCCCTCTATTCGTTTTGACAACCAATGCATATAACTTATTGCAATTTACCTCATTATAACCTTTTACAATATTGACGATCTTTATCAGCTCACTCCTTAATCTTCTCAGATGTTGCAAATGAAGCCCAAATTCCCATGCCTGTCTTCATAACTGTAACTTTTTCCTCATCCCTGCTTACATCTTAGTGAACCTATACTGCATTCTTTCCATTATAACCTTTCTGTAACTGTGGGGAGGGTAGAGAACTGTATGCAATATTCCACCTGAAGTATAAGGCCATACACTTTGCAATGTTGTAGTGTTTTGAAATTGCAATTGCATTGTGCATTGTGTTCTCTAGAGGCTACTATAGAACACACATGCTACCAAAGTGAAACTAAGATAGAACAAAGGAGAAGCCTTTATGTTCAGCTGCTTCAGTTTTTGTTTCTCTGTCTTTGCCTCATATGCTATACAAACTCGACTAAACTTCACACTAGTCCTGAGGACATCAGGCACAAGTTCAGCATTAGCTACTTACTTTTGTAATTTATGCCTATAGATAGAAAACACAGCACTCCACCTGCCTTTATTTAATTGTCTAACTGCACCATCGCCTTTAATGATCTGTGCATCTCCATACCAAGGTTACTCTGTCCCTCTACTTTACCATTTTAAGATTGTTTTCCATTCCCTATTTTATTTCCAAAATGCATTACTTCATATCTTTTCCATTAAAACGCATCTACCACATTTCTGCCCATCTTACGAGCCTATGTCCTTCTACAGTCTCTTACAATCCTCATCAAAATTTGTCATACTTCTGCCCTCTTTGATATTCAACAACAACTTGTATTTAAATGGCACCTTTAACATAGCAAAACTTCCCAAGAACCTTCACAAGAGCATTGTCAATAAAAATTAGACACTGAGCCATTGAAGATAATGTCTGGACAGATGACCAAAAGCCTTTTTTGCATTATCCACTGATATTAATGTGCTGGGGCATGACAGCATCATCAACTCAAACATCTTAACAATATTATCACTAGAAAATAAGAGCAGCCCCAATTCGTACCCCTCTAAAACACCACTCAAGTTGTTCCATTCTGTGAAACCTCTCTTGACACCTCCTACCCTTTGCTTTGAAGCACAGAGTGGTTGCAGAACTGAGTGCTTCATAAGCAGAGTGCTAAGTTAGTGGGAGTTCGGTGCAGAGGGGGAAGGAGGTTTTGCTTTTTATTCTTTCTTTTACCTCCAGTAGCTGGTGAATGTTTTTCTTCTGTTTCTAAGCTAGAAAACTGTAACTTGCTATTAGTTTATTTTACTAAATTAGTAATTAATTAACAAATCATATAAATTAATAAGGGTGGATAGACATGGCAGGACAGATGGTGTGCCGTAACTGCAGCTTATGGGAATTTGTAGAGAGCATTGTGAACACGGACAATCGTATTCGGATAAGTGTCTGCAGTTTGACGCACTTTGGCTCAGAGTTGTTGAGCTGGAGTCTGCGCTGCAGACATTGCAGGACATCAGGGAGAGGGAGAGTTACATGGACACTTTGTTCCAGGAGGCAGTCAAACCCCTTAGATTAAGTAGAACTTTAGAGTGAGTCAACTGCCAGGGACAGGAGGGTGTGAATGCATGTCAGGCAGGTTTGGGGACCAAGGATGGAGGAGCTTCAGCTCTTGACTTTGACCAACAGGTACGTGATACCTGTGTGGATGAGAAAAGGACTGTAAGCTGGATGAGCAAACTGCTCATAGCACCATGGTGCAAGAAGCCATTCTAGAGGGGGAAGTGAAAAGGAATGTAATAGTGATAGGGGATAGTATAGTCAGGGTGGATAGATACTGTTCACTGGAACCACGATCCAGAGTTCCTAAGGTCACATTGCCTGCCCGGAATCAGGGCTAGAGAAGAACCTGCAATGGGAGGGGTAGGATCCAGTTGTCATGCCCCATGTAGGAACCAATGACATAGATAGAACTAAGAATAATGTTCTGTGGAGAGAGTTTGAGGAAGTGAGTTCTAAAATAATAAGCAGGACCTCAAGGGGAGTAATCTCTGGATTGTTTACCTGAGCCATGCGCAAATTGACAAGCAGATTAGAGAATTAAACACGTGGCTCAAAGAGTGGTGTGGGAAGAAGGGGTTTCAATTCATGGTGTAGTGGCACCAGTACTGGGGAAAGAGGGAGTTTTTCTATTGGGATGGGCTCCATTTAAACCAGGCTGGGATCACTGGCCAGGCAAATCGTATAACTAGGGCTGTGGATGGGGCTTTAAACTAAATGAGCAGTGTAGCAATTTGGGTAAAGACAAGCACAGTGGGAGAGAAAGGGACGGACAGTCTAATGGTAATTGTGCATCAGCAAATAAGGTCCGTGTAAAAAAACAGTGGTAAAAAGATGAAATTAAAGACTCTTTATCTGAATGCATGAAGCATTCGTAACAAGATAGGTGAACTAACGGCACAGATAGAGATAATTGGGTTTGATCTAATTACAGAAACATGGTGGTTTGTGGGGGGGGGGGGTATTTTTCCAGGCAAAGGGAGGCAGATTTGCAAGCATGGAGAGAGTTAAATCCCTTGAAATTGACCTCAGGTCGAGATTCCAAAATCATCCTGCTATTTTTCACGTGTCTGTGGGGCAGGATTGGAGGCAAGTGGGGAATCCCCTTGGATCTGTCAGGTAAGTAAGATATTTAAGAAGGCAATTAAGAAATGTCTTAACCCGCAATTCTGGATTTTCCAGCCAGGGCACCTCTTTGAGGAATTGTCAGCAACTCACCAGGGTCATCAAGGCAAATACACAGCAGGAAGAACCTCTTCTGTGAAACTGACAAGCTGGGAAGGCTTTGATCAGTGAAACTGAAGGGCTCCAGCCATGGCCAGGTGAAAGGCTGCTGTCCAAAGCACTTCTTCTCTCAGAGAGTTCTACCACTGCTTGACAGGTGATTGCCACCTTCTTGGAAGGCATTTCACCTGTCCCACACTTCACTCACCCTCAGCTGCACTTCCCTGCTGCCAATCTTCACCACGGCACGGGAGCAGCTTATGCATCTGTACCTTTTACTTCTGATGAGGGGTAAGAGCAGAAGCAGCACCATAGCCATCAGCGTCAGCAGCAGCAGCAAGAGCAACACTACCAGCAGCACCAGTTGCCTTTTCCTCAGATGCATGCCCCTCAGAGGGAATGGACATGAGATCCAGCTGGAAGGAGGCAAGACCCTCAACACAGGATCCACAGGCTGAGGATCAGCTCTCCCAACATGTCTGAGCACCCAGTGCCTCAAGAGACTCAGGCTCTCATGGCAGACTGCTGCTGACATCTGCAGCCTCCTGGAACAAGACCTCCTTCCAAGTGCAGCAGGTGGGAAAGCATTATCAGTGGCCATCAAGGTGCCTGTCTCTGTAGGATAACTCCCTTGGTCTCTGTCTCTCAGCAAGTAGTCTGCTGTTTTCTGCTGCAAGGAGAGAAAGCAGAGGTATGAATGTTCATTATGGCTTGTGAGGAGAGGAAGGAAGGAAACCATTTGTGGAGGATGACTGTGAGGCATGGGTGCAAGAGGCAATTGGCTAAGGGTAAGGGTGAGTGTTGGCTGTTCTGATGATGGATTGAGGTGCCTGCAGGGAAAGGAATAAGTGGAGCTGCAAGGTGTGTTGACTTGAGGAGTGCTGTGCTGGAGAATGCTGGGAAAGTCAGAATGTAGGCTTGGCACCTGAAAGTATTATGCCAATCAATATCCCCACCCTCCTATATCCTCTCATCGCTGTCTCCAGTTTGAAGGGACCACACTCCTGCCGAAGACTTCCTCGGTCACTTCTATCCATACCTGTTTATTTAGAGAGGAGTCTTTCCTCCCATTCTTGGGAGAGATCACCTCACTGCAGCCCTTCAGATCCTGCAGCAGGATCTCCAGGTAAGAGTGAGAGACCTGGAGAGCAGCCTTCCCAGGTCTCCTCTCCATGTCTGTGGTTGCTGCAGCCTGAAAAATCCAAGTGCTAATGAGCCCTTGTAATCCATGTCATGGTCCCTTTAATTAGAAATCCTTCCATTGACAGAATAGACATGTTATCCCACCCACCCTCCCTGATTGGTCGGGGAATGCAGAGGCATGATGCTAATGCCATGGCTCTGGGAAAGAGCCTTGGCAAAGCACACCAATGAGTGAATCAAGTCTTCAACCTGCAAATTGTCCCCTCATTCCAGCAGGGGCTAAATGCAGAAAATTCCACCCATGTTTGCAAGGTGCCCAAGTTTGGGAAATAAATATTCCAGGGTGAACAATATTTCAAAAAGACAGGCAGAAAGGAAAAGGAGAAGTATCCCTGATAATAAAGGATGACATAAGGACTGTAGTGAGAAAGGATCTTGCCTCAGAAAATCAGGAAGTAGAATCTGTCGTGGCTGTGCGGCCCTCAAGAGCTGCTCAGCTAGTCCCACTCTCCTGCCTTTTGTCCATAGCCCTGCAATTTTTTTCTCTTCAGATTTGTCATGCCCAGTAAAGACATATCATATTCCTACTTTTATGATACTTTTATTCAATGTAGACTCTTTGAAATGGACATTTCCTTTTTTAAAAAAATGGATAATGTGCTGAAAAATGGCCGTCGAAGGTCAGATGACCTGGCCTCTGCATTCAAACACTGCTTCACTGTCTCAAAAGGACAAAAGTATACATTCCAGGCTAAGAGGTTTTGACTCCACCCATCCTGGAACCATCAAGAGACATTCCCAAATTAAATGGTTTTCTTCTGGGACAAAGACGTTGTGAAGTAAACACATCATAACAGAATGATACTCATCCAGACATTAATAGACAGGCTTGGATTCCACATCCTGGTTCATCATGTGGTCACACCAGGAGAGAAGGCCATGTGCCAAATAACAAAAATGCTAATATGATGAATTTTCACCTTAAAAGGTAACCCTCTGGAGAGAGAGGGAGAGATCACAGCAACATCACAGAAGGCAGTCCAGCCAGGGGCTGTGGAAAGATCCAGCCTAAACAAGAAGAAGAGGCCCTGCTGTTAATTCTACACTTCAGCGTGGTGCAACAGAGAACTGAAAGTGACCACCACCTCCAGTCTGAAATCTTAACTGCCTCAAATCTACAAGACCTCAACAAGTTCAATACTACAAACACCCAGGCCTGAACCTTTAAAAGAGACTGTCCTACTTCTAAGATTCAACATGTTTACCGTAAACCACAAACACCTACCACACCTTGAACTCTTACCATTTACCTTCTATATATCTTCTTTTGAGAATGCATGTGAGAGTGAATGCGTGCTTGTTTGGTGCTGTACACATTTTGGGGAATGAACGTTGTTCAATAAATAGTAAATCTTCTGTTTTAACCCTACAAGAAAACCTGCCACTGTCTGTTTATTTGGCAAGTAAAACATCCAGTGGCTAACTCATCATTTTTAACAAAACATGATTGTGGTCAATTGGGAGGTGAACAGTGAGAACCACCCATACCCCTTACCATCTGTCTATAACAAGATAATTAGCCAATTCCATTTACAAAGCCACAATTGAATCTGCCTCCACCACACTCCACCACTCTCCCAAGCAGTGCATTGCAGATCCTAAACACTCGCTGCATAAAAATGCGTTTCCTCATGTCGTCATTGCTTCTTTTGCATAACACATTATAGAATGGATACCTTAAATCGGTGTCTAGTTATCGATCCTTCTGCCAATGGGAAAAGTCTCTCCCTATAAACTCTGTCCAGACCCCTCATGACTTTCAACACCACTATTAAATCTGCTCTCAATCTCTTCCTCTAAAGTGAACAGCACCAGCTTCACCAATCTATCCTCATAACTGAACTCTCTCATCCCAGGAACCATTCTCGGAAATCTTTTTTGCATCGTCTGTGATGCCTTCACATCCTTAGGAATAGCAAGGCCCCCCCTCCCCCATCAGTAGTTATGCCATTAGAAAGATCATTAAACAAGAAATAATAGGGGCTTGTAACAAAGGCAATGTAATAATTTGTGAGGGGTGTTAATCTTCATAGAGACTGGATAAATCAAATTGGCAAAAGTAGTCTCGAAGATGAGTTTCAAGAATTCTTTCATGACAGCTTTCTGGAACAATACACTGTGGAAGCAACTAGGAATAAATCTATTTTAGAACTAGTATTGTGTAATGAGGCAGGATTAATTAGGAATCTCATAGTAAAAGATCCTCTGGGAAAAAGTGATCATAATGCAATAGAATTCCATATTAAGTTTGAGAGCAACATACTTGAGTTCAAAACAAAAATCTTAAAACAATTACATAGGTGTAAGGGTAGAGCTAGCTAAGTTTATTTGGATAAATAGACTATAAGGTATGACAGTAAATAAACAGTGGTAAACATTTAAAGAAATGATATAAAATGTTAAACAAAAACATGTATCATTAAAAAAAACGAAGTGGGAAATATCCATCCAAGGCTTACTTTGGAAATTAAGCATTGTATTAGACTAAAAGAAGAGGCTTATAATGATGCAATGAATAGCAATAATGCTGACGATTGGGAAAGTTTTAGAAACCAGCAAAAGGCAACCAAAATGTTGATAAAACAGGAAAAAATAGAATGAGACTAAACTAACCAAGCATATTAAAACAGATTGCGAGAATTTTTACAAGTATAGAAAAAGGAGAGTGGCTAAAGTAAATGTTCGTCCCTTTGAGGCAGAGACACAGGAAATTATCATGGGGAAATGAGGAAATGGCAGAGACGTTGAGCAAATATTTTGTGTCTAACTTCACAGTCGAATACACAAATTAAATACCAGAATTAGAGGGGAACCAAGGGCTTATAAGAGGGAGGAACTTAAAGTAACTAATATCAGCAGAGAAAAAGTATTAGAGAAAATTAAGGGACTAAAAGCTGACTAATCCCCAGGATCTGATGGCCTACATTCTATGGTTCTAAAAAAGGTAGCTGCATAGATAGTGGATGCACTGGCTATGATTTTCCAAAATTCTCTAGATTCTAGAATGTTCCCAGCAGACTGGAAGTTAACAAATGTAATACTGCTATTCAAGAAAGGAGGGAGAGAGAAAACAAGGAAATACAGGTCAGTTAGCCTGAAAGCAGTCATCGGGAAAATGTTGGAATCTATTATTAAGGAAGTCGTAATAACAAACTTAGAAAATCATAGTATAATCAGACAGAGAGAACCTAACCATCTCCCTTTGACATTCAACTGCATTGCCATTGCTAAATCCCCCACCATCAACACCTTGGGGATCACCATTGACCGGAAATGTGACTGGGCCAGTCACATAAATACTTTGAATACAAGAGCAGGTCAGAGGCTGGAATTCTGCAGCGAGTATCTTATTTCCTGACTTCTCAAAACCTTTCCACTATCCGTAACGCACAAGTCAGGAGTGAGATGGAATACTCCCCACTAGCCTGAATGAGTGAAGCTTGACATCATCTATGAAAAAGCAGCCTGCTTGATTGGCACCCCATTTACCACCTTAAACATTCACTCCCTCCACCACAGATGCACTGTGGCTGCAGTGTGTACCAGCTACAAGATGCACTGCAGTAATTTGCTTTGGCTCCTTTGACAGTGCTTTCCAAACCTGTGACCTCTGCCACCCAGAAGAACAAGGACAGCAGGCACATGGGGACACCACCACCTGCAAGTTCCCCTCTAAATCTGACACCATTCTGACTTGGAAATATATTGCTGTTCCTTCACTGTTGCTGGGTCAAAAGCCTCCCCTAATAGCACCTTTGGTCTACCTACACTACACAGACTGCAGCAGTTCACGAAGGCAGCCCCCAACCACCTTCTCAAGGGCAATTAAGGATGGGAAATGAGTGTTGGCCTTGCCAATGATGCTCACATTCCATGAATGAATTTTTAAAAAGTCAACATAGTTTTATGAAAGGGGAAATAAAAACAAAATACTGCGGATGCTGGAAATCCCCTCAGTCACTCTAACCTGTCTCCCTCTGAACTTGCTGTACTCCATTCGCTCAGGTCTAATCCCAACATTGTGATAAAACTTGCTGACAAGCACGGTGCTGTTGTTGTCTGACGTACTGACCTCTACCTTGCAGAGGCTCTCAGACACTTCTTCCTGCCTCTCCATGGACCATGACCCCGCCACTGAACATCAAGTCACCACCCCTCTCCTCAGAAAATCAACCCTTGAACCCACTGTCCTTGCAAACTACAGTCCCATCTCCAACCTCTCTTTCTCTTCCAAAGTCCTTGAATGTGTTTTTGTCTCCCAAATCCATTCCCATCTTTCCCAGCACTCTGTGTTTGAATCCCTCCAATTAGGCTTTCGTCCCTGCCAGAGTACGGAAACAGCTTTTATCAAAGTCATATATAACATCCTATGTGACTGTGATAAAGGTAAACTATCCCTCTTTGTCCTTCTTGACCTGTCTGCAACTTTTGAGATGGATGACTGCACCATTCTCCCCCAGTGCCTCTCCGCTGTTGTCCAGCTGGGTTTGGATGCTTTCACCTGGTTCCATTCTTATATAATTGTAGCCAGAGCATTGCCTGTAATAGATTCTCGTCCCGCTCCTGCATCGTTACCTCTGGTGTCCCCCAAGGAACTATCCTTGACCCCCTCTTATTTCTCATCCACATGCTGCTCCTCGGCAACATCATCTGAAAACACAGCGTTTGTTTTCACCTTTGGCAGTCGTGCCTTCAGCCCTGAAATTCCCTGTCTAAACCTCTCCACCTTTCTACCTCACTTCCTTCTTTAAGATGTCCCTTAAAGCCTACCTCTTTGACCAGGCTTTTGGCCATATGCTCTAATATCAGCTTATTTGGCTCAGTGTCAAATCTTGTTTTATAATGTTTCTGCGAAGCACCTTGGAACTGCTTATTACATTAAAGGCACTATATAAGTACAAATTGTTGTTGTGTCTGGTAATTTCAGCAAATGTTTCAACTAAATTACTTAGATCAGAAATTAACAATTCAGAAAGGAGGCCAGACTATACCTTCCACAGTGTGATGGACCTTTTCCTTCCTTTGAGACAAAAGCGGAACGGTCTTCAAGGTGTCAGACAGTATTTACATTCAACAGTATGCTTTTGCAGTCTCAGGATGACAAGTGCAATCAAAATGGCAAGCTAATGTGAAATACATCCAGAAACTATTTGCTTTTGAACCAGGTAATGATCTAACAGAGTTTTAAGATCTGTCTCAACTCCATGGTATGACAGCTGAATCTTTTTGATTTATTTTTCAAGTACTGGCGGGTTCCTGTCCAAATTAGTCTTTGGGTAAACAGCTTTTTTCCTTTTAAGTCCAAGACAATTTACAACAGTTGACTCCAATGGATATACACTAGGAAACAGCAAAGAAATTCTTATAAATTGGAAGGCCAGTTTTACCCAAATTACTCTTATGGACCAACCATAAGAGATTTTCTGCTTATCCTCGAGAATTCATTCCTCCAGGTGGTTAATTGAAGTAAAAATCCCCATGCCTTTTCTCTTCTGGTAGTTCTTTTAAAGACTACAGATATGGACGTTTAGCATGCTTAATGTTTTTAGACCTATTTAATAAAATATATATAGGAGCACTTCAAGCATGTTTACTATAGACCAGCTGCTAAAGACCCACAGTATTTCCCCATCCAATACAACAATCAATAGCTGCCCAATGTATACCTGAATATTTTCACTTGTATGGGGAAACAACATCTATTGAAGCAAATAATTTTAACCTTCTATTTAAAAAGCAAACCAGTTTGCTTTACTACATTACAGATGTACCCTTCCACCACTATATGTAATTGTTATGTTGCAACACAAATCACACACATAATTCCAAACATAAGTTACTTTTTCTCAAAATGGAAATTTATAAAAAATAACTTTCAAAATATACAATAGATTTACAAATATGCACCCTTATTAAATGGGGGTTTTAGAGGCCTGCTATTGACTGGGTAATGTAAAGTGCATGTAAGTACATGTAAAATTATTCCAAACTGAAAACAAAATTAAGTTAGAAAACTGTGAGGAAAAGAATGGCTTGGGGCTGCGGAATATAAACTTAAAAATAAACACAATAATGAAAACTTTTTACTTGACAATTCTTTCTTCTTCTTTTTTCTTCTTTCTTCTTTTGGGCCTCCTTATCTCGAGAGACAATGGATACGCGCCTGGAGGTGGTCAGTGGTTTGTGAAGCAGCGCCTGGAGTGGCTATAAAGGCCAATTCTGGAGTGACAGGCTCTTCCACAGGTGCTGCAGAGAAATTTGTTTGTTGGGGCTGTTGCACAGTTGGCTCTCCCCTTGCGCCTCTGTCTTTTTTCCTGCCAACTACTAAGTCTCTTCGACTCGCCACAATTTAGCCCTGTCTTTATGGCTGCCCGCCAGCTCTGGCGAATGCTGGCAACTGACTCCCACGACTTGTGATCAATGTCACACGATTTCATGTCGCGTTTGCAGACGTCTTTATAACGGAGACATGGACGGCCGGTGGGTCTGATACCAGTGGCGAGCTCGCTGTACAATGTGTCTTTGGGGATCCTGCCATCTTCCATGCGGCTCACATGGCCAAGCCATCTCAAGCGCCGCTGACTCAGTAGTGTGTATAAGCTGGGGGTGTTGGCCGCTTCAAGGACTTCTGTGTTGGAGATATAGTCCTGCCACCTGATGCCAATTATTCTCCGAAGGCAGCGAAGATGGAATGAATTGAGACGTCGCTCTTGGCTGGCATACGTTGTCCAGGCCTCGCTGCCGTAGAGCAAGGTACTGAGGACACAGGCCTGATACACTCGGACTTTTGTGTTCCGTGTCAGTGCGCCATTTTCCCACACTCTCTTGGCCAGTCTGGACATAGCAGTGGAAGCCTTACCCATGCGCTTGTTGATTTCTGCATCTAGAGACAGGTTAACAATTTATTAGATATTAATTTAGTTTATTTATTGATGTGATCTTGGCTGTTGTGTGAGGGAAGCGGTGATTGGATACAATTGGCTACACCCAGGGAAAACTAAAAAAAGGTGTGTTCGGCTTGCAGATGGATTTCACAGCAGCCTGGGCCAGTACTTTGAAATAGGTTATCCTCTCATGCCATCCTTCTTAGCCAGAGAATGACACAAAAAGGAGAAAGAAAGACTTTCATTTATATAGTGACTTTCATGATCACAGGAGGTCCCAAAGCACTTTGCGGCCAATGAAGTACTTTTGAAGTTTAGTCACTGTTGTAAAGTAGGCAATGCAGCAACCAACTTGCACACAGCAAGCTCCGACAAATAGCAATGTGATAAATGACCAATGTGATATTGATTGAGGGATAAATATGGGCCAGGACACCGGGTCCCCTGCTCTTTTTCAAAATAGTACCATGGAATCTTTTACATCCATCTGAGAGGGCAGACGGGGCCTCTGTTTAACATCTCATCCAAAAGACGGACAAGGCACAGAGAGGGGAGAATCCTGCAGGTTAAAATAATAAATTATAAAGCAAAGAAAGAAGCTAAACTGGTGTCTTTCTCTTTTTCTCTCTCTTTATCTATAGCTCCCATATATAGCTCCCATATATAGTGTCCTCCCTAATGTTTATCATTCAACCAACACCTAAAAACAAACTACCCTGTCATTTATCACATTGCTATTAATGGGACCTTTCTGTGCACACCTTAGCTGCCACATTTCCTACATTACAACAGTGACTACACTTCAGAAGTACTTTATTGGCTATCAATTGGATTTCCTGAGGTTGTAAAATATGCTATATAAATGCAATTACTTTCTTTTCTAAGATTAACTGTCTGAACATATTAGCCATGTGAGTTCTCAACAACAGTTCATTGACATTGCAGTGAAAAGAACTACAATTGTGAAAAATTGTAATTTTTTAAAAAATGAGTTGTAGCTACCATTCGAATTACTTTGCTTTTTTAAGTGTAAATTCATAAAAGAAGTTATGGGTAAAGGGAAATTTGAGCCTTGGCAGGGATCGACGAATCTTGCAGCTTCTGAATCCTCTGTTGCAGAGACACCTAGCATTTGAAAAAGTCATATTTATTTTAGGGACTGGGAAGTAGCGACATGACAACAGTCAGCACAGCAATTAATCTGACTCTGATCTTGATGAACTGACATTACCTTTAAATCAGCAGTTAAGTCACTTGTACCAGATCCAGAATCACTTGTCAGTCATGTTTTATGATAGAGCACAGCTCCAGCAATTGGAATGTAATATTTGTCTTACAACACACACTCAAAGGGTTTAGATTCCTTCCAAGCTTAAAGTAGATTTAAACATGAGTACACTGGTGAGTAAGTAACAATCTTTTCCATTTGTAATGCCGCTCACAGTTTTGCTCTCATACTGAAAACATGTTGATAGAACTGAGACCAAATAAAAGGTTGTCTATAGAATCATACAGCACAGGAGGAGGCATTTTGGTGTTTCGGACCTGCGCCAGATCTTTGAAAGTACTATCCAATTAGTCTCTTCCCCATAGCCTTGCAAATTTATTTGATTCAAGTATATATCCAATTCCCTTTTGAAAGTTGCTATTGAATCTGCTTCCACCACCCTTTCAGGCAGTGTATTCCAGAGCACAACAACTTGCTGCAAAAAATAAATTCCCATCTCTTGCCTGGTTCTTTTGCCAATCATCTTAAACCTGTGACCTCTGATTATCGAGCTTCCTGCCTGTAGAAACAGTTTCTCCTTATTTTATCAAAAGTCATCAACATTTTGTTTACCACTAGTTGTTACGACCTTGTTAAAGGCCAATCTGCAACATCTTTTTTCATAACTTCTCAGCCCAGCCGAACAACATTTAGCCATGTACTCACATTCAGGCCTGTATGTTTGTAATGTGTGTGTGATTTCATGGACTGTGGCAACCCACATATTGCTGCAGCGGACAGATCTCATCGCACAAAGCTTCTGTGTTTTGGGAATGAGCATCATAAAAATACAATGGACAGTTCTACAGTTACAGAACTGCTAGTTACTTTTATCTTTTTACTGGTACTTAAATGCCATGGTTCAATGTGGCAAAACTGTGGAACAAAAGATATTTTTTTGTCAGCACAATGAAAGAAAGATTGATTAGAATAGGTATTCCAAGTAATGTAATTTTATTTAATGAGTGAATGGTTGTGGTCCAAGGGTTCAGTATCTTTCTCTGTGGTTCTTTTAAGCGCCCCTTAAGATTTGTTCCTTTCAACACATGCAGGTGTCCTCTGCCTGAGTGCTCTACCAGATTCAGATGGCCCACTATTTGCAGATGTGCTGTAGTTAAACCATTGTTGTAAAAACCCCAACTGGTTTACAAATGTCAATTTTCAAAAGGAAACCGACCATCCTTGCCCAGTCTAGCCTACACATAACTCTAGGCACACATCAATGTATTTGGCTCTCCATTGCTCTCTGAAGTAGCCTAGCAAGTCACTCAGTTTCCAGGGATGGATGATTAATATCCACAGTTTCCCATTGGAAAGCTATTACTACTGCTACTAAATTCCCGTCTATCGGCGAGGCAGTCACTACATTGTTGTCAGCTCTGAACTAGCCTGGTTGCTTCAGTCATTTGTGCCCTTTTCTGTGACAAGTCACTCTTGACATTGTCTATCTATTCCACACTTGGTCTTCCTCGGATCTCTTGTTTCATGTACCTCATAACAGTTCTTTCATTCTTTGCAGTGCCACAGGTGCTCCTTCAACTGTAAGTTCAATGCATTCTAAGTGCTGCAACATTTTGTGTTGTAAAGGTAAGTATCCAAGGCAACTACTGAGGGGCATGCTGCCCAGGACCCTCCGGGGAGAATTTTATTCTGGCGGTGGGGGTCTCGACAGCCAGAAAAAGAGGCACCAGGATCCCCGTATTGCCTCTTCTCTGGAAGGCCTGCCAAATCTAGTGCCATTCAGACACTTACGTGGACAGGGGTGGGCATTCCACAAGATCAAGGACCCTGTCACTGGAAGTCCTGCCCTTGGAGATCTGCCGGCCAATCAGATTGGCCGACAGCTCCTGCGTCACTGCAGAGGCAGTGGCTGCTGCTGGAGGAGAACCTACTGGAGGTTAAGGAGTGTCGCTGGACCCAGGTCACAGGTAGGTCAGGGCGGGAGGGTTCTCGTGGGGTGAGGCTCATGGTGGGTGGTGTGTGTGCGGGAGTTTGGCAGCCAGGGCAGAGGGGTGGTTCTCAGTGGGGCTCCCCCTTCCCGATGTTGGGTCCCTGTTCAACCACTAAGTGCCTTTTACAAGGGACCTCCTCCCCAACCCAGAGCCGGGAAGCAACCCCGCACGGTTTTTTGTGCCATGCTGCCTGTGCACCGACAGGGTCGCCCGCCTCACAGCTAATTGCAGCTGTGGTGGGAAGAGGCCCTTAATTTGGGGTCAATTACCCAGTTAAGGGCTTCAATTGGCAGTGGCGTGGGAAGGCCCGGACTAAATTTTGGCAGAGGCAGGATGGTGGTGGGAATTCTACCCCCTGGCACCATCCCACCTGATTTTATGCTCTCCCTTCCTCCAAACCTGCTGCAGGGAAGAACATAACATTTCCCCCTAAAGCACCAAATCTCCATCAGCAATGATCTAAGACTCTGCCCAAACTGCAGTATCCACAACACTAAAAGATGAACATGGGTATCTGTATCGGGGTTACTTTTTGTACCAGTGGAAAATAATATCTGTGATGTCCTTGGGACTGGAGTGAGGTTTAACCACATTTAGTATAAGATATGTGAGACAGAGACTGCAGCAGGCTGTTGAAAATAAAGGCTTCGTCTTCATTCTCTTGTACTTTCCCTTTGCCAACATGTGTGTTCTACAGCAGCTCCAAGTATACACAATGCACGATCAATTGCATCTTCAAAACACTACAACACTACAATATCCATTGGCCATGAAATTATGCTTTGCAAATTTAAGTGCAAATAAATGATTGACCATTGGTGCCATACAGGATGGTACTGTTCCAAGACTCACGACAGGTCACTTGGTTCACTATGCGGCAAGAGAAAAGATGGAATATTATTATTGGCTCATTATCTCATTTGGCTGTGATTGCTTTTCCTCGTGCACAGAGTGTATTGAAGATGTTGACGTAACATATGCAGAATATGTGTTTTATGTGGTTCATACCAGCTGGCCTATCAGCATCCTTCACTACTTAAGGCCCAGTGTTTCTGGATTTATGAAGTGATAATTTTAATTTTCCGTGGGTTATAGGCTTAAGAACAGTCTAACACCTGGCCATCTATTTCATTTTGTTTCATGTAAATTTAATCATAAAACATCAGGGCAGTGTGATTTAATAATTCAGACTAATTTCCCATACAGCATGACAATCATGTATTTGAACTGACAATTTGTCATTGAAAATCTTTAAAATAAAAATATTTCCTTTACAGCCATATTAGATGTGGTGACAGTGGCACATTCAAATATTGATTGCCCATGAAACATTTGTGCAGAGTAACAATCAATGTGCATATCCAGCAAGTTCTTAAAAATAGCGAGGAGGCTGAGGGCGAGATGCCACTTGTGGTAAGTATACAATGGAGTAGTGAAAATTGACCAGCAAGTTGTCGAGATTCGCAGCTCATGGCATATCTCTTAATCCCCTGATTTTACTGCTTAATTTGCACATTAACAATGGTGTACATTGTTAATATGCCATTATTTTTCCAACAAAATATGGCACGTTATTTTATTCGGGGATTAAATGGACCACTTAGAATTTAACCTGACAGGGTGGCACAGTGGCGCAGTGGTTAGCACCGCAGCCTCACAGCTCCAGTGACCCGGGTTCAATTCTGGGTACTGCCTGTGCGGAGTTTGCAAGTTCTCCCTGTGACCGCGTGGGTTTCCTCCGGGTGCTCCGGTTTCCTCCCACAGCCAAAGACTTGCAGGTTGATAGGCAAATTGGCCATTATAAATTGCCCCTAGTATGGGGATGTGGTAGGAATGTAGGATTAGTATAAATGGGTGGTTGATGGTCGGCACAGACTCATTGGGCTGAAGGGCCTGTTTCAGTGCTGTATCTCTAAATAAATATACTTTATTTAGAAATTGATGGAACAGCATTCAGCCTGAACAGTGCAACTTTCTTCTTACTTATAAAGTGAAGACAACCAGGTCCCAGTCACTGAACCTCACCATACAAAATCTTTGCTCAGCAATTCCCTGGAAGATCTGTGTACTTCACTATTTATAGTAATTAAATGACAATTTCCAGGCTTAACTGGTGTGGGCACAGCACGAACACAGGTGGATGAATTTGGCAGATTCACATCTGCTAATGCTAATTGGGCCCATAAAAAACAGAGACCATGCCAATACAATGGCAAAATGATTTTAGGAAAATTATTTTTAAATTGATCTGTTCGACTCAAGAAAGCATATTACCCATTTTCTATTAAAAGTACAAAATAAATCCCAATTGTAATAATTTTACATCTAAAGAATCAGTTAATGTTACAATCAGCTTTGTGATTATAAATACACCCAAATAGCTGGTTATTTTTGGTCTATATTACTGGGGAACAACAGCACATGTACAAATGGTAGATGTACATGTGATTAATGTCACCTATTTTAGTGAAAGAGGGAAGGAGTGAAACAAAGCCCAACATTTTCTGCAGCCTTTATTAGGAGTCACTGAGTTTTAACAATGCTGCTAGAGAGAAATCCTCCAGATCTTTCAGCTGGAATGAGTTTTCCAGTGCATTTCAAACACTTTTACAGAGAATACAAGTGTGGGACTGTGTGCTTGGCATGCTAGTACAGTGCTTTGAAGTTCTTGCTGTGTGCTGCTCTGTGCTTCGATTCTAGTGAGGACAGCTCACATTAGTATCAGGTTTTCCCTGTTCTCAGCTGGTCTGATAGGTGGAACAGTACATCAGGCATTGCTGTTATCTGTCCCACCCAGCGGACAGTTACATCTTGTTGATTTCAGTTGTGGAACATACAGCAGTTCTGTTGACAGAAGGCCAGGTGACACATTTCTCCACTTTACTAGTTAGACGAGAAGGAACAGAATTATGAATGACCGATTCCAAAACTTACCAGTATGATTGATCTGCTGCTTAATGGCATATCTATACAAAGAACAAAGAACAACGAACAGTACAGCACAGGAACAGGCCATTCGGCCCTCCAAGCCTGCGCCGATCTTGATGCCTGCCGAAACTAACACCTTCTGCACTTCCAGGGCCAGGGCGGCACAGTGGCGCAGTGGTTAGCACCGCAGCCTCATAGCTCCAGCGACCCGGGTTCAATTCTGGGTACTGCCTGTGTGGAGTTTGCAAGTTCTCCCTGTGTCTGCGTGGGTTTCCTCCGGGTGCTCCGGTTTCCTCCCACATGCCAAAGACTTGCAGGTTGTTAGGTAAATTGGCTTTTATAAATTGCCCCTAGTATAGGTAGGTGGTAGGGAAATATAGGGACAGATGGGGATGTGGTAGGAATATGGAATTAGTGGAGGATTAGTATAAATGGGTGGTTGATGGTCGGCACAGACCCGGTGGGCCGAAGGGCCTGTTTCAGTGCTGGATAACTAAGATAACTAAGAAGATCCCTCTATTCCCTTCCTATTCATATATTTGTCAAGATGTCTCTTAAACGTCGCTATCGTATCTGCTTCCACCACCTCCCCTGGCAGCAAGTTCCAGGCACTCAACACCCTCTGTGTAAAAAACCTGCCTCGCACATCCCCTCTAAACTTTGCCCCTCGCACCTTAAACCTATGTCCCCTAGTAACTGACTCTTCCACACTGGGAAAAAGCTTCTAACTATCCACTCTGTCCATGCCACTCATAACTTTGTAAACATCTATCATGTCGTCCCTCCACCTCCGTCATTCCAGTGAAAACAATCCGAGTTTTTCCAACCTCTCCTCATAGCTAATGCCCTCCAGACCAAGCAACATCCTGGTAAACCTCCTCTGTACCCTCTCCAAAGCCTCCACGTCCTTCTGGTAGTGTGGCGACCAGAATTGCACGCAATATTCTAAGTGTGGCCTAACTAAGGTTCTGTACAGCTGCAACATGACTTGCCAATTTTTATACTCTATGCCCCGACCGATGAAGGCAAGTATGCCGAATGCCTTCTTGACTACCTTATCCAACTGCGTTGCCACTTTCAGTGACCTATGGACCTGTACGCCCAGATCTCTCTGCCTGTCAATACTCCTAAGGATTCTGCCATTTAATGTATACCTCCCACCTGCATTATACCTTCCAAAATGCATTACCTCACATTTATCCGGATTAAACTCCATCTGCCATTTCTCCGCCCAAGTCTCCAACTGATCTATATCCTGCTGTATCCTCTGACAATCCTCATCAATATCCGCAACTCCACCAACCTTTGTGTCGTCCGCAAACTTACTAATCAGACCAGTCACATTTTCCTCCAAATCATTTATATATACTACAAACAGCAAAGGTCCCAGCACTGATCCCTGCGGAACACCACTAGTCACGTCCCTCCATTCATAAAAACACCCATCCACTGTTACCCTCTGTCTTCTGTGACTGAGCCAGTTCTGTATCCATCTTGCCAGCTCACCTCTGATCCCGTGTGACTTCACCTTTTGCACCAGTCTGCCATGCGGGACATTGTCAAAGGCTTTACCAAAGTCCATATAGCCAACATCCACCGCCCTTCCCTCATCAATCATCTTCGTCACTTCCTCAAAAAACTCAATCAAATTAGTAAGACACGACCTCCCCTTCACAAAACCATGCTGTCTCTCGCTAATAAGTTTGTTTGTTTCCAAATGGGAGTAAATCCTGTCCCGAAGAATCCTCTCTAATAGTTTCCCTACCACTGACGTAAGGCTCACCGGCCTATAATTTCCTGGATTATCCTTGCCACCCTTCTTAAACAAAGGAATAACATTGGCTATTCTCCAGTCCTCTGGGACCTCACCTGTAGCCAATGAGGATGCAAAGATTTCTGTCAAGGCCCCAGCAATTTCTTCCCTTGCCTCCCTCAGTATTCTAGGGTAGATCCCATCAGGCCCTGGGGACTTATCTACCTTAATGCTTTGCAAGACACCCAACACCTCCTCCTTTTTGATAATGAGATGACTGAGACTATCTGCACTCCCTTCCCTAGGCTCATCATCCACCAAATCCTTCTCCTTGGTGAATACTGATGCAAAGTACTCATTTAGCACCTCGCCCATTTCCTCTGGCTCCACGCATAGATTCCCATCTCTGTCCTTGAGTGGGCCAACCCTTTCCCTGGTTACCCTCTTGCTCTTTATATATGTATAAAAAGCCTTGGTATTTTCCTTAATCCTGTTTGCCAATTACTTTTCATGACCCCTTTTATCCCTCCTAACTCCTTGCTTAAGTTCCTTCCTAGTGTCTTTATATTCCTCAAGTGCTTCATCTGTTCCTAGCCTTCCAGCCCTGACAAATGCTTCCTTTTTCTTTTGACTAGGCTCACAATATCCCGTGTTATCCAAGCTTCCCGAAACTTGCCAAACCTGTCTTTCTTCCTCACAGGAACATGCTGGTCCTGGATTCTAATCAGCTGACGTTTGAAAGACTCCCACATGTCAGATGTTGATTTTGAATATTATAATAATAATATTCCGTTTTTTTCTGACTGGGCTGTTTTGATTGTTCAGTTTAAGGGGCATGTCTGTTGGTGGATAGATTTGGTGGGCGGTGCCTGGTGCACGCGGAGGCATGTGGGGCATGTGGAAGGTGGAGTGCGTGACGAATGTGCGGCTGTCAATGATTGGTGACGGTGGCAATGGCAGGGTGGGAGAGGTTGGTAGAGAACAAAAACAGCAGAAGGTAAGGGGAGGCCAACAATAAAGTTCATAAAAGAAAAATACTGCAGATACTGGAAATCTAAAATAAAAACAAGAAATGCTGGAAATACTCAGCAGGTCTGGCAGCATCTGTGGAGAGAGAAGCAGAGTTAGCGTTTCAGGTCAGAGACCCTTCTTCAGAACTGGCAAATATTAGAAATGTAAAAGGTTTTAAGCAAGTAAAACAAGAGTGGGACAAGAGATAACCAAAGAGAAGGTGTTGATAGGACAAGGTCACAGAGAATAAACAATAAAGTTACCCGATCTGGAAAGATTATTTCAGTGAGGGATATCATGGGAGGGGTGGATGAGATGATGGAATTGGTTAAGTGTGGCAAAATGGTGGGAACAATTATTTGATGCAACATTATTTGAAAGCTATTCTCTTCTGCCAAGAATGAAGATTCACTAGATTTGAATGAAAAAGTTTTAGAAAAGCTGTCAGGTGAATTAAAATAATACATCAGCATTGATTCTATAGATGAAGAAGATGAGAATAGTCTACACCCTCCAGAGTTTCTACACAGTCTAACTCCGATGGGCATTTCACCGCACAAACCTAGACTCAAGGAAGGAGCAGTTATTATGTTACTAAGAAACTGGGTTGAGCACTACCTAGAACTGTACTCCAGGGAGAATGCTGTCACTGAGACTGCTCTCAATGCAGCCCAGCCTCTACCAGTCATGGATGAGCTGGACATACAGCCAACCAAATCAGAACTCAGTGATGCCATTGATTCTCCAGCCAGTGGAAAAGCCCCTGGGAAGGACAGCATTACCCTGAAATAATCAAGACTGCCAAGCCTGCTGTACTCTCAGCACTACATGAACTGCTATGCCTGTGCTGGGACGAGGGAGCAGTACCCCAGGACATGCGCGATGCCAATATCATCACCCTCTATAAAAACAAAGGTGACCACGGTGACTGCAACAACTACCGTGGAATCTCCCTGCTCAGCATATTGGGGAAAGTCTTTGCTCGAGTCGCTCTGAACAGGCTCCAGATGCTGGCCGAGCGCGTCTACCCTGAGGCACAGTGTGGCTTTCGTGCAGAGAGATCGATCGTTGACATGCTGTTCTCCCTTCGTCAGATACAGGTGAAATGCCGCGAACTACAGATGCCCCTCTACATTGCTTTCATTGATCTCACCAAAGCCTTTGACCTCGTCAGCAGACGTGGTCTCTTCAGACTACTAGAAAAGATCGGATGCCCACCAAAGCTACTAAGTATCATCACCTCATTCCATGACAATATGAAAGGCACAATTCAACATGGTGGCTCCTCATCAGAGCCCTTTCCTATCCTGAGTGGCGTGAAACAGGGCTGTGTTCTCGCACCCACACTTTTTGGGATTTTCTTCTCCCTGCTGCTTTCACATGCGTTCAAGTCCTCTGAAGAAGGAATTTTCCTCCACACAAGATCAGGGGGCAGGTTGTTCAACCTTGCCCGTCTAAGAGCGAAGTCCAAAGTACGGAAAGTCCTCATCAGGGAACTCCTCTTTGCTGACGATGCTGCTTTAAGATCTCACACTGAAGAGTGCCTGCAGAGTCTCATCGACAGGTTTGCGGCTGCCTGCAATGAATTTGGCCTAACCATCAGCCTCAAGAAAACGAACATCATGGGGCAGGACGTCAGAAATGCTCCATCCATCAATATTGGCGACCACGCTCTGGAAGTGGTTCAAGTGTTCACCTACCTAGGCTCAACTATCACCAGTAACCTGTCTCTAGATGCAGAAATCAACAAGCGCATGGGTAAGGCTTCCATTGCTATGTCCAGACTGGCCAAGAGAGTGTGGGAAAATGGCGCACTGACACGGAACACAAAAGTCTGAGTGTATCAGGCCTGTGTCCTCAGTACCTTGCTCTATGGCAGCGAGGCCTGGACAACATATGTCAGCCAAGAGCGACGTCTCAATTCATTCCATCTTCGCTGCCTCCGGAGAATACTTGGCATCAGGTGGCAGGACTGTATCTCCAACACAGAAGTCCTCGAGGCGGCCAACATCCCCAGCTTGTACACACTACTAAGTCAGCGGCGCTTGAGATGGCTTGGCCATGTGAGCCATATGGAAGATGGCAGGATCCCCAAAGACACATTGTACAGCGAGCTCGCCACTGGTATCAGACCCACCAACCGTCCATGTCTCCGCTTTAAAGACGTCTGCAAACACGACATGAAATCTTGTGACATTGATCACAAGTCGTGGGAGTCAGTTGCCAGCGTTTGCCAGAGCTGGCGGGCAGCCATAAAGGCGGGGCTAAAATGTGGCGAGTCGAAGAGACTTAGTAGTTGGCAGGAAAAAAGACAGAGGCGCAAGGGGAGAGCCAACTGTGCCACAGCCCCGACAAACAAATTTCTCTGCAGCACCTGTGGAAGAGCCTGTCACTCTAGAATTGGCCTTTATAGCCACTCCAGGCGCTGCTTCACAAACCACTGACCACCTCCAGGCGCGTATCCATTGTCTCTCGAGATAAGGAGGCCCAAAAGAAAGAAAGAAAAGAAACTTGAATCCTAAAAAGGACTTTGTCATGGAGCAGGATTGATAGTTAGGAAGCTGTTTTCTTCAATAATAGATACTGAAATTAAAACAGGCAGGTTTCAAGGAAATATAGTGTTCATTCCGCAAATAATATTGAGTTCCTCTAATGTAAACCTGACTTTTCAGCTCAGGAGAAAACCATTCCCAATTTGACTTTCATATTCTATGACTATAAACAAGTCAGAAGGCCAGACTCTTGACAAAATTTGTATTTATATTCCTCGGCTTGTTTTGACACATGGACAGCTTTATGTAGCTTTTTGCAGAGTGAGAAGTTTTGATTCTGTTAAAGTCTTTGGTGAAAGAATGACTTAGAATCCTGTATTTAAGTAAGTACTGTTGTAATAAAGATACTAATTTGACTGTAAATATTTTGCAGGTCTCTGCTTGTTTACAAATACAATTTTGTGATTTTGGGCAGTTCTTTGTCAGTTTAATAGACTATTATCAATCAATTTAGATCGAAAATTCTGCAGCAAATGATTCATTGCTTATTTAAAGATTTTCATTTTTAATTATGAGGGATTTTGATAGGACCATAGCAAGATACAGCACAGAAGGAGGCCATTTGGTCCATTGTTTTACTGGACGGCCTTTTGACCTACTGAACCGCCTGCTGCTGCTGGTCATATACCTGTGATGGGAAGAAGCCCTTTTTGGCAATTAATTGTCCACTTAAAGGCCTTGATTGGCC
Source organism: Heterodontus francisci (assembly GCF_036365525.1). NCBI lineage: Eukaryota > Metazoa > Chordata > Chondrichthyes > Heterodontiformes > Heterodontidae > Heterodontus > Heterodontus francisci. Next base: position 67,439,134 of record NC_090388.1, read on the forward strand.
TGGGTGGGGGGCTGCGGGCCATTTGTCACCTCCGCCACTACACGTAAAATGCAGGATGCACTTCATGTGGTCGCAGACCAGCTGTACGTTGATGGAATGGAAGCCCTTCCTGTTGATGAAGGCCGTTGGCTGCTCCATGGGAGCCTTGATGGCCACATGCGTGTAATCTATCACACCTTGCACCTGGGAGCATCCAACGATGGCACCGAATCCGATGCCCTCTCAGCTTGTCAGTCCGGTACTGCACATAGTCACCAGCCCTCTTGGACAAGGCATTGGTCACCTCCTTGATGCAGTGATGGGCTGCTGCCTGGAAGATCCCACACATGTGGATCCCTGGAAAGAGCCTGAGGTGAAGAACTTGAGTGCCACGGTGATCTTCAGGTCCACGGGCATTGGGCCTCCCTGGGGAGCCGCAGTCTTTGCTGACACTGTTGCTTGGACATTTGGAGGAAGCTGAGGTGGGTCCAGTACACTTTCCATTGCAGATAGGCCCTTCTTGCCTTGCTGGCTGCTGCCGCTCTACTTTTGGAGCTTCACGGGCGAGCCCAGCTGGATCCTGGCCCGAGCTCCCTCTAAGGCACTGCTGTACAGCATGGGGGTCCATAAGGACTGGAACCGGAATTTAACTTACGCCCCCCCCTCACAGGAGTGGGCTGGAGGTGAGGGGGATTCGTGAGCGTAAAATTGAATGGGAGGCGAAGAGTGCCGTTCCCGAGAAGCAGCCACAATGCCTATGCACTTCAACAGTCCCAGGTTCCACTGCTTTTCAGGCACCACCCTCCTCCCCATTACCTTCAGAGATGGATTCTCGGGGACATGGCTACTGCTGCCCTTGAGGACTGTACCCTCGCGCTGCAGCAGAGGAGAGGTACAAGACCTGTCATGGGTCCATCCGAGCAACGATCGAGCAGGCCATTGGGCTGCTGAAGATGAGATCCTGGTGCTTCAGTCAATCTGGTGGAGCCCTGCAGTATGCCCCAGCGAGGGTCTCGATTATCATGGTGGTCTGCTGTGCACTGCACAATCTAGCATAGCAGAGGCGGGAGGCCTTGCATGAAGCGGACATGATTGATCGCCAATCCTCATCTGACAAGGAGGATGTGGAGGAGGCTATTGAACAGTCAGCACTGGATCTTAATTCCCTAGCACCAGAGGTAAGGGACATTGAGAGACACACAGGGAGGCACAACATAATTTCATACATACCCCCTTCCTGCCCCCATGATGATTTCTCAAAGTGCACTCAGTAAAGACTCACCCCACTGTATTCCGCCTGTCGCTTTCTTCCTATAGCACTCCAGTGCCCAAGGACCAGGTTCACCACACACTCTGACACATCTGAGCCACTGACCAAATACAGCCTGTCCCTACACTGGCAGCCCATTGAGGGAGCAAGGGTGACGGCTGACAAGGCAGCAATGAAAGCATGAGACATTTATAGCAATGATTTTGACCTCCATTTATTCACACAATTGGAGCAAACAATGTCAAGGCCACAATTAATGCACCCGTGAAACCAGATGATCTGAATATGCTTGAATGAGCTTCTGTGCGGTGCAACCCCTGCATTGGCAGCTGATGTGGAGACAGGCTGCTGATCGGGCTGCCACTTGGCCTCAGATGACTTTGGCTGGTGCCCTGTGGCTGCCTGAGACCTGAAGGACCCCGGCTTCCTGAAGGGTTCCTACAGGTGTAACAGCTTCCTTAGTTGTCACACTGCTGGAGCTGGGCTCACTGGCGGAGGGGCTGAGGAGCCACTGAGCACATTGGAGCACCCTGAGGGGAGGTCACAGATGTGAATGACAGACTCTCCTCCTCCCTTTCAAGGCTCATAGCAGGTTCCTTGTCCCTCTCTCACCTTGCCACTGCTGCGTTGAGCTCATGGACAAGATGATGGTATGTAGGTCTGCACTCACCAGCAGGATCTGGCTCTCCATGAGGGTTGCCAGCCTGTCGATGGAGGAAGCCATGTGCTCACACACCTGAGACATGGCAGCACTCACACCATGGACTCCATCCATCATCTGCTCATGGCTGCACATGGCCTCTGGCATCTCTGCCAGATGTTCCTTTACCTCTCTCTGCAACTCCAGCATAAAACACAATTTGATGCTTAACAAGGACAATTGCACATTTGCAGCATCTGAGATTGGCTTTCTAGGTTACAGAGTGACAGCAGCTGGAGTACTGTCTGGCAGAAAGACACCAGTCGAACTTATGATAGGTCGTAGCTTCCGCATGCCACTGACCATTCTTAAGCCATCACTACCAGTTAAAGAGAATGTCAAAGAGAAAGTGGATGAAATTGCAAAGCAACAAGGTGAAGCATGACAAACATACAGGAGCAAGGGAACCTCAGTTTAAAGTTGGAAATTGCGTTTGAATCAAACGGCCAAATCGCGATCACAAACTTGCTTCATCAGTATCAGATCCAAAGCAGATTAAACGTTTGCTCAGCACAAATGCTTATCTGTCAGATGACAAAACCAAGTGAAATGCAAATCGTTTGATCAGGAGCAGACCTGAATATTTTGAGGATATTGGTTATGGGGATACATTTCTGTTTCCTATGAGTGATATTATTATCTGCCTCATTCAGCTGATCAAATAGATCCATAACCTCAAATTCATAAATCTAATCACAGACCTAAGAGGCCTTCCTACCTCAAAGACTAGTTCTGTACTTAGAGAAAACAAACAAGTTGAATGCTAAGAAATAACTTGATGTGTATATGTTTGTTGTTTAGAATACTTTAATTCAAAAACAATGTCTTTAATCAAAAGGGGGAAAAAATGTAGTGTTTGATTTTTCTGGGCTTGATAGTATTAGTCTGTCCACTGATTTGTGTTCACTATGTTTGATTGTTTAAGCCGAGTTAAACTGAAATAAAAAGAGACAGGCTGTTCTGAGAAGACACTCTACTGAGATCTTGTAATTTCTGAGATATTTTAAAGTGCTGTAAATAAACCAGTGGTGATTTAATACAAGTGTGATATCTGCAATGCACTGAGATAAATCAGATATATATAAATAGCCAGCAACCCGGAGTAAACATAACACTGCGATCTCAATCCAGGCTTGCTTGGTCAGGCGGGAGGATCTCTTCTTGCCATCCCATGGAAAGAGGTCGTCCTGCCTTTCCCTTGTAGCCTGGAGGAGGATCTCCCAGGGAGCATTGCGAAACAATGGGTCCACCTGGTGTCTTGCGTCCTGGTTGGTACCTACTCTGTCCGGTTACTCTGCAGTTCTGGTGCAGGGGTGCAGGGAGATCCAGGAGTTGCAGCAGTAGTAAAGGGAAGTCCAGCAGCAGGAGCAGCAGCAGTAGAGGGGGATCCAGCAACAACAGCAGTAGTAGAGGGGTCCAGGAGATACAGCAGCAGTACAGGAACCCAGGAGATACAGCAGCAGTAGAGGAATCCAGGAGTTACAGCAGCAGTAGAGGAATACAGGAGTTACAGCAGCAGTAGAGGAATCCAGGAGTTACAGCAGCAGTAGAGGAATACAGGAGATACAGCAGCAGTGGAGGAATCCAAGAGTTACAGCAGCAGTAGAGGAATCCAGGAGTTACAGCAGCAGTAGAGGAATCCAGGAGTTACAGCAGCAGTAGAGGAATACAGGAGTTACAGCAGCAGTAGAGGAATCCAGGAGTTACAGCAGCAGTGGAGGAATCCAGGAGTTACAGCAGCAGTAGAGGAATCCAGGAGATACAGCAGCAGTAGAGGAATCCAGGAGTTACAGCAGCAGTAGAGGAATCCAGGAGATACAGCAGCAGTGGAGGAATCCAGGAGTTACAGCAGCAGTAGAGGAATCCAGGAGTCATAGCAGCAGTAGAGGAATCCAGGAGATACAGCAGCAGTGGAGGAATCCAGGAGTTACAGCAGCAGTAGAGGAATCCAGGAGTTACAGCAGCAGTGGAGGAATCCAGGAGTCATAGCAGCAGTAGAGGAATCCAGGAGATACAGCAGCAGTGGAGGAATCCAGGAGATACAGCAGCAGTAGAGGAATCCAGGAGTCATAGCAGCAGTAGAGGAATCCAGGAGATACAGCAGCAGTAGAGGAATCCAGGAGTTACAGCAGCAGTAGAGGAATCCAGGAGTTACAGCAGCAGTAGAGGAATCCAGGAGATACAGCAGCAGTAGAGGAATCCAGGAGATACAGCAGCAGTAGAGGAATCCAGGAGTCATAGCAGCTGTAGAGGAATCCAGGAGTTACAGCAGCAGTAGAGGAATCCAGGAGATACAGCAGCAGTAGAGGAATACAGGAGATACAGCAGCAGTAGAGGAATACAGGAGATACAGCAGCAGTAGAGGAATCAAGGAGTTACAGCAGCAGTAGAGGAATACAGGAGATACAGCAGCAGTAGAGGAATCCAGGAGTTACAGCAGCAGTAGAGGAATCCAGGAGATACAGCAGCAGTAGAGGAATACAGGAAATACAGCAGCAGTAGAGGAATCCAGGAGTTACAGCAGCAGTAGAGGAATCCAGGAGATACAGCAGCAGTAGAGGAATCCAGGAGTTACAGCAGCAGTAGAGGAATACAGGAGTTACAGCAGCAGTAGAGGAATCCAGGAGTTACAGCAGCAGTAGAGGAATCCAGGAGTCATAGCAGCAGTAGAGGAATCCAGGAGATACAGCAGCAGTAGAGGAATCCAGGAGATACAGCAGCAGTAGAGGAATCCAGGAGTTCCAGCAGCAGTAGAGGAATCCAGGAGTTACAGCAGCAGTAAAGGAATCCAGGAGTTACAGCAGCAGTAGAGGAATCCAGGAGTTACAGCAGCAGTAGAGGAATCCAGGAGTTACAGCAGCAGTAGAGGAATACAGGAGTTACAGCAGCAGTAGAGGAATCCAGGAGTTACAGCAGCAGTAGAGGAATCCAGGAGTTACAGCAGCAGTAGAGGAATACAGGAGTTACAGCAGCAGTAGAGGAATCCAGGAGTTACAGCAGCAGTAGAGGAATCCAGGAGTTACAGCAGCAGTGGAGGAATCCAGGAGTTACAGCAGCAGTAGAGGAATCCAGGAGTTACAGCAGTAGTAGAGGAATACAGGAGATACAGCAGCAGTAGAGGAATCCAGGAGTTACAGCAGTAGTAGAGGAATACAGGAGATACAGCAGCAGTAGAGGAATACAGGAGTTACAGCAGCAGTAGAGGAATACAGGAGTTACAGCAGCAGTAGAGGAATCCAGGAGTTACAGCAGCAGTAGAGGAATCCAGGAGTTACAGCAGCAGTAGAGGAATCCAGGAGTTACAGCAGCAGTAGAGGGGTCCAGGAGATACAGCAGCAGTAGATGAATCCAGGAGTTACAGCAGCAGTAGAGGAATCCAGGAGTTACAGCAGCAGTAGAGGAATCCAGGAGTTACAGCAGCAGTAGAGGAATCCAGGAGTTACAGCAGTAGTAGAGGAATACAGGAGATACAGCAGCAGTAGAGGAATCCAGGAGTTACAGCAGCAGCAGTGGGGGAAGGACACCAGGAGTTACAGCAGCAGTCGAGGAATCCAGGAGTTACAGTAGCATCAGTGGGGGAAGGACACCAGGAGTTACAGTAGCAGTAGAGGAATCCAGGAGTTACAGCAGCAGTAGAGGAATCCAGGAGTTACAGCAGCAGTAGTGGGGGAAGGACACCAGGAGTTACAGCAGCAGTAGAGGAATCCAGGAGTTACAGTAGCAGTAGAGGAATCCAGGAGTTACAGCAGCAGTAGAGGAATCCAGGAGTTACAGCAGCAGTGGAGGAATCCAGGAGTTACAGTAGCAGTCGTGGTGGGAAGGACACCAGGAGTTACAGCAGCAGTAGTGGTGGGAAGGACACCAGGAGTTACAGCAGCAGTAGAGGAATCCAGGAGTTACAGTAGCAGTAGAGGAATCCAGGAGTTACAGCAGCAGTAGAGGAATCCAGGAGATACAGCAGCAGTAGAGGAATCCAGGAGTTACAGCAGCAGTAGTGGGGGAAGGACACCAGGAGTTACAGCAGCAGTAGAGGAATCCAGGAGTTACAGCAGCATTAGAGGAATCCAGGAGTTACAGCAGCAGTAGTGGGGGAAGGACACCAGGAGTTACAGCAGCAGTAGAGGAATCCAGGAGTTACAGCAGCAGTAGAGGAATCCAGGAGTTACAGCAGCAGTAGTGGGGGAAGGACACCAGGAGTTACAGCAGCAGTAGAGGAATCCAGGAGATACAGCAGCAGTAGAGGAATCCAGGAGTTACAGCAGCAGTAGAGGAATCTTGGAGTTACTGCAGCAGTAATGGGGGAAGGACACCAGGAGTTACAGTAGCAGTAGAGGAATCCAGGAGTTACAGCAGCAGTAATGGAGGAAGGACACCAGGAGGTACAGCAGCAGTCGAGGAATCCAGGAGTTACTGCAGCAGTAATGGGGGAAGGACACCAGGAGGTACAGCAGCAGTAGAGGGGTCCAGCAGCACTCCAGGTTCGTTGCATCAGTGAAAGGCAGCAGTACAAGCAGAGCTGGCAGTGCTTTAAAGTTGGTGCCAGCACCTGCATTTTCATCAGCTGATGCCACCATCATTGTCGCATAGCCTGCCCCTGTCAGGACGGGCCCCACACCTCGGCTATGTTAATTGGCTGGCCACTGCATGATCGCAGTCAGCCAGACACACACGTGACATGTGGTGATGGCATCCACTTGTGCTGCTGCCAGGACCCGTGACAGACTGATAAAATTCAGTGCAATCTGTCTGGGTTTGACACAATCTGGAAAGGGAAGGTATATATTTTTATTTAAAATCTTTGTAACTAGTTCCCTTATCAGATCCATATTGGTTGTCCAGATACCTGGCAACATGCTAATATACATACTTTTGCTCACACTGGGGGGAATTATCTGCTCTCCCTGTGTTGGGTTTGGAGACAGGGAGAACACATAGTCGGGTGGGATGGCGGCTGGGGGCAATCCTGCCACCTTCACGCCTCCACCCAAATTAAGTCCAGTGCGGGAAGGCCGATTAAGTTATTAATGCCCAATTAAAGGCCTCATCTCGCTGCCGCTAGAATTAGCACAGTGACGGGCGGACCGGTCGCCGCAAGGGGAGCATGCCAAGCACTTAGTGCCTGAACGAGAGACCCAGAAACAGGAAGGGGGGGAACCTGCTGAGAGCCACCCTTCTGCCCTTGCTGTTGACTCCCCTACACCCTCCTTCCCAAGGACACCCACCCCACAAAACCTCTCCTGGGTCCAGGGCCTCAGGTGAGCCCAGTCCCAGTCGCAGCCATTGCCTCTGCGGTGGTGCTGCTCAGTTAAAGAGGTGCAGGCATCTGATAGGCTAGCACCTGTCAGCAGGCGGGACTTCTGCTGCTGGGGTCCTTGATCCCAGGGAAGGCCTGCTGCTGTCCACTTCAGTGCCTAATTGGCACTTGATCCGCTGGGCCTACCCCAGAGAAGGCAATGCGGGGCTCCCGCCAGTGCTTTTGCTGGTGGTCGAGACCCCCGTCGCCCGGATAAAATCCTAGCCCTTATCTCTGTTCATAGAGCCATCATAAGTAAGCCTTTTTTTCAAAAAACTAGTCAGTCTGACATTCTGCCATCCATTAACATGTCCAGGTCAAAGCAAACGCAAAGGTGCCATTTTTAATCAACAGTAGTTTGTGAGCCAATTTGTGCCATTGTGTCTTTGTGCTGATTGTTGACTGGCAGTTCTGCATCTGGGGATAGATATCACAAGCTTTCCTTCATCTTTAATTCAATCTATGCAGGTCTATCACACGTTCAGGTTGCTGGGATGAAACCAAACTCGATGTGTGAAAAAGTCTGTGCTTCCATAAAAAAACACTTCAACAAAACACCTTTAATAATTTGGTTCAAAAGAAATCTTTTTAGAACAAATGGTGAGAATTAAAAATGATTGGAACAAATTCCAGCTGTGAAATGCCCATATTTTCAGCACGACGGGTGCTATTTTGGGTCCAAAACAGTGTCTGTGCTGCAATGGGCACACTTTTGGTGTGGGCAGTGCCGGACCCATTTTGGGTAGGTCATTAGCACAGGCACTGGGAACATGCACCAGTAGTATGCAGAGTAGGCAAATCATGATGTTAGTAAGTGTGTAAAGTTGATTTGACTCTAGCAGTGCCATTTTCAACCTTAACACTCCAGTTAACATCCTCTCTTAGCCTCGCACAGCTGAACATGCATTCAGCAGCAGGAGGTCTCCCCAGTCTCACCAATGTTATTTAAAGGGACCATCAATCACTTTCAGGTTGGTTGTTGATTGATTTCTACTGGCTGTTGCTATGTTCAAGGAAGTGTTTGAAGGTTTGTACTGTTGCTTAAAGTTGATGAAGTCTACAGGGAATGATGTGGCACATGGTGAAGACTCTGGTTCTTACTTTAAGGTTTCTGCTCACGTAACATGCTCTCAATCATGAGTTCTGTAGTTTCTACCCCTGTTAGCCTGTAGCATGACAGGGAGAATGAGGAGACGTGGCACAGAGGAGGACAAATTGCTCAAAGAGGGAAGAAGAGGAGTGGGTGAAGGGCTGTTAGCAGAAGACAATATTCACCCAGTGTCTTCAGGGAGCAATTCTCCTCCCTCAACCTAAGCCAGGAACAATGTGTGCAATGTCTGATTCACTAAGGAGCTGCTCACCAAAATGTGCCACCTGCTGCAGACAGACCTGTAACCTCAGAGTAGGGTGAAGATGGCATCGCCAGTTGCTGTAATGGTGATCATGGCCATAAAGTATATAAGATCCAGAACAGTCTTGACAAGGTGGATGTGGAATGGATGTTTCCTCTTGTGGGTGTGTCCAGAACTAGGGGGCACTGTTTTAAAATTAGTGGTCGCCCTTTTAGCACAGAGACGAGGAGAATTTGTTTCTCTCTGAGGGTTGTGCGACTATGGAATTCTCTGCCTCAGAAGGTGGTGGAGGCGGGGTCATTGAATATTTTTAAGGCAGAGGTAAATAGATTCTTGTTAGGCAAGGGAATCAAAGATTATCGGTGATAGGTGAGAGTGTGGAATTCGAGACACAAACAGATCAGCCATGATCTTAATGAATGGCAGAGCAGGCTCAAGGGGCCGAATGGCCTACTTCTGCTGCTAATTCGTACGTTCATATGAACCTCTTTGTGTTGGACTCCTGCCAGGCTGAAGCAGGCGGCATCGCCTGCATGTTGCAGTTCGCAGTTCTTTCCAGAAAGAAGCAGGTGAAGCAATCAAGCAGCTTCATCTGAGGTGTACTGCAACCACAAAGGGTTCCACTTCCTGAATATGCAGTTGGTGTGTGGCCATATGCAGCTCCTCATGCAGGGTATTGCTTGTTATCCTGGCAGCAGTCATGATCCCTTTATTCTGTGCCTGTCCACTGCACAATCAGCATTTGAGCCACCGTGAGAACCCAGAGGGTGGTTACCATGTGATAAGGTCTATCCACTAACCACCTGGCTCATGACTCCAGTGCGCAACTGACTCACACATGATCCATGTTGCCATAGGAAATGTCATTGAGCAGACCAATGAAGTTCTTAAGCAATGCTTTCACTGCTTGGACCACGCTAGTGAGGCCCTGCAGTGCCTTCCACAGCACATGCCATGATTTGTTATTGTCTGCTGTATCCCGCACAACCTTGTCATCATGAGGCCAACAGCCCAGGCCACCAGGGATATGGTGAGCAGCTGAAGAGAAAGAGGAGGAAGAGGAGGAGTTGGCGGAATGGAAGAGGCAAACACCACATCCCTTTTCTGGCTGGGCTGTTCGTGATTGGCTCATCTGACTGCACTACCAGTGAATGCAATCTCAATTCCCCATTCACCAATAGCTCCATACATTACCTTCCCTCTGTTACTGTCTAATACAGAGTCCCCTTGACCACAATGGTCACCACACATTAGGAAGGATGTGAGGGTCCTTGAGAGGAGATTTACCAGAATGGTTTCAGGGATGAGGGATTCTAGTTACAAGGTTAAGTTGGAGAAGCTAGAATTGTTCTCCTTGGGGCAAAGGAGTTTATGGGTAGATTTGATAGAAGTGTACAAGAACATAGAACATACAGCACAGAACAGGCCCTTCGGCCCACAATGTTGTGCCGATCCTTTGTCCTCTGTCAAGGACAATTTAATCTATACCCCATCATTCTCCTTTATCCATATACCTATCCAAAAGCCTTTTGAAAGTCCCTAAAGTTTCTGACTCAACAACTTCCCCGGGCAAGGCATTCCATGCCTCGACCACTCTCTGGGTAAAGAACCTTCCCCTGACATCCCCCTTATATCTCCCACCCTTCACCTTAAATTTATGACCCCTTGTAACGCTTTGCTCCACCCGGGGAAAAAGTTTCTGACTGTCTACCCTATCTATTCCCCTGATCATCTTATAAACCTCTATCATGTCACCCCTCATCCTTCTCCGTTCTAATGAGAAGAGGCCTAGAATGTTCAGCCTTTCCTCGTAAGACTTATTCTCCATTCCAGGCAACATCCTGGTAAATCTCCTCTGCACCCTCTCCAAGGCTTCCACATCCTTCCTAAAATGAGGCGACCAGAACTGCACACAGTACTCCAAATGAGGCCTTACCAAGGTCCTGTACAGCTGCATCATCACCTCACGGCTCTTAAATTCAATCCCTCTGCTAATGAACGCTAACACCCCATATGCCTTCTTCACAGCCCTATCCACTTGAGTTGCAACTTTCAACGATCTATGCACATAGACCCCAAGGTCTCTCTGCTCCTCCACATGCCCAAGAACCCTACCGTTAACCCAGTATTTTGCATTCGTGTTTGTCCTTCCAAAATGGACGACCTCACACTTTTCAGGGTTAAACTCCATCTGCCACTTTTCAGCCCAGCACTGCAACCTATCCAAGTCCCTTTGCAGACGACAATAGCCCTCCTCGGTATCCACAACTCCACCAACCTTTGTATCATCTGCAAATTTACTGACCCACCCTTCGACTTCCTCATCCAAGTCGTTAATAAAAATCACAAACAGGAGAGGACCCAGAACTGATCCCTGCGGCACGCCACTGGTAACTGGGCTCCAGGCTGAGTATTTACCATCTAAGACCACTCTCTGCCTTCTATCAGTTAGCCAATTCTTAATCCAACTGGCCACATTCCCCACTATCCCATGCCTCCTGACTTTCTCCATAAGTCTACCATGGGGGACCTTATCAAATGCCTTACTAAAATCCATGTACACCACATCCACTGGTTTACCCTCATCCACTTGCTTGGTCACCTGCTCAAAGAATTCAATCAGGCTTGTGAGGCAAGACCTACCCCTCACAAAACCGTGCTGACTGTCCCGAATCAAGCAGTGTCTTTCCAGATGCTCAGAAATCCTATCCCTCAGCACCTTTTCCATCAACTTGCCTACCACCGAAGTAAGACTAACTGGCCTGTAATTCCCAGGGTTGTTCCTATTCCCTTTCTTGAACAGGGGCACAACATTTGCCACCCTCCAATCACCTGGTACCACCCCCGTCAGCAGAGAAGATGAAAAGATCATTGCCAGCGGCTCTGCAATTTCATCCCTTGCTTCCCATAACATCCTTGGATATACCCCGTCAGGCCCGGGAGACTTGTCTATCTTCAAGTTATTCAAAAACCCCAACACATCTTCCCTCCTAACGAGCACTTCCTCGAGCTTACCAGTCTGCTTCCCACCGTCCTCTTCAGTAATACACCCCTTCTCATTCGTAAATACCGAAGAGAAGTACTCATTCAAAACCTCACTTATCTCTTCCGGCTCAACACACAGTCTCCCGCTATTGTCCTTGACCGGACCTACGGTCCCCCTAGTCATCCTCATATTTCTGACATACGCGTAAAAGGCCTTGGGGTTTTCTTTTATCCTACCCGCCAAGCATTTTTCATGCCCTCTCTTAGCTCTCCTAATCCCTTTCTTCAGATCCTTCCTGGCCATCTTGTATCCCTCCAGAGCTATGCCTGTGCCCTTTTTCCTCAACTTTATATACGCATCCTTCTTCTTCCTAACAAGACTCTCAACCTCTCTTGTCAACCACGGTTCCCTCACATGACCATCCCTTCCCTGTCTGACAGGGACATGCTTATCAATGGCCCCTACTATCTGCTCCTTGAAAAAGTTCCACATTTCGACCGTGCCCTTCCCTGCCAGCATATGCTCCCAACTTATGCTCCTCAGTTCCTGCCTGACAGCATCATATCTACCCTTCCCCCAATTGTAAACCTTGCCCTGTTGCACATACCTATCCCTCTCCATTACCACAGTGAATGCTACAGAATTGTGATCACTATCTCCAAAGTGCTCGCCCACCAACAGCTCTATCACTTGCCCTGGTTCATTACCTAGTACCAAATCCAATATTGCCTCCCCTCTGGTCGGGCAGTCTACATACTGAGTCAGAAAAGCTTCCTGGACATACTGCACAAACACTACCCCATCCAAACTATTCGATCTAAAGAGTTGCCAATCAATATTTGGGAAGTTGAAATCCCCCATAATTACTACCCTGTGACTTCTGCTCCTTTCCAAAATCTGTTTCCCAATCTGCTCTTCCACCTCCCTGCTGCTATTGGGGGGCCTATAGAAAACTCCCATCAAGGTGACTGCTCCTTTCCTGTTCCTGACCTCAACCCACAGTGCCTCAGTCGGCAGATCCTCCTCGAAAATTCTTTCAGCAGTTGTTACACTATTTCTAACTAACAATGCCACCCCCCCACCTCTTTTACCACCATTCCTAATCTTATGAAAACATCTATAACCAGGTACCTCCAAAAACCATTCCTCCCCCTCACCTATCCACGTTTCAGTGATGGCCACAACATCGTAGTCCCAAGTGCCCATCCACGCCTTCAATTCACTCACCTTATTCCTGATGCTTCTTGCGTTGAAGTATACGCACTTTAACCCTTCTCCGTGCCCATCTGTCCTCTGCGACAGTGCTACCTTCCCCAATACCTCACTACACTCTTTGTCTTTCTGAGTGGACCCACTGGTCCCTGGATTACAAGTCCGGTTCCCATCCCCCTCCCAAACTAGTTTAAACCCTCCCGAACAGTACTAGCAAACCTCCCTCCCAGGATATTGGTGCCCCTCTGGTTCAGATGCAGCCCGTCCTGTTTGAACAGGTCCCATCTTCCCCAGAATGCAGTCCAATTATCCAAGAACTGGAAGCCCTCCCTCCTACACCATTCCTGCAGCCACGTGTTCAGCTGTGCTCTCTCCCTATTCCTAGCCTCACTATCACGTGGCGCCGGCAACAAACCAGAGATAACAACTCTGTCCGTCCGAGCTTTCAGCTTCCAGCCTAACTCCCTAAACTCACTTCTAACATCTGTGCCACCCTTCCTTCCTACGTCGTTGGTGCCAATGTGCACCACGACCTCTGGCTGCTCCCCCTCCCCTTTAAGGATCCTGAAGACGCGATCACAAACATCACGGACCCTGGCACCAGGGAGGCAACAAACCATCCGTGCGTCTCGCCTGCGCCCACAGAACCGCCTGTCCGTACTCCTCACCATCGAGTCCCCGATGACTAGTGCTCTCCCATTCTCCCTCCTTCCCTTCTGAGCCACAGTGCAGGACCCCGTGCCAGAGGCCCGGTCACTGCAGCCTGCCCCCGATAGGCCGTCCCCCCCAACAGTATCTAAAACTGTATACTTGTTGTTGAGGGGAACGACCACAGGAGATCCCTGCACTGACCTCTTCCCACCTCTAACTGTTACCCAGCTGCCTTTGATTTGTGGAGTAGCGACCTCCGTGTAGCTTCTATCTATCAACCCCTCAGCTTCCCGAATGATCCTCAGTTCATCCAGCTCCAGCTCCAATTCCCTAACACGGTCTGATAGGAGCTGGAGACGGATGCACTTCCAGCAGGTGAAGTCGGCAGGGCCACCGGAGGTTTCCCTCACCTCGAACATTCTGCAGGAGGAGCAATACACTACACTGGCTGCCATTTCTTTTATTCAATTACCCCTTAGTTAAGTACAACTATAGATATTAACAAAAACAGTAAATAGCCTACCTGCTCAGTCCTTTTTGGTTAGAGGACTAAAAGAAACTCAAAGACAAGGAAAACAGTAAGTAAAACAGTAAGTACTTACTTTTAAAACACAGCTCCTGATGCCTTCACTCACCCACCGAAGAGTCGCTACCTTCTCCTGCTGCTCCGCCGGGAAATGAGGCCGAGTCCACGGAGCTCCGCACGTTTAAGGAAAATACCTACCCAGGAGTCCTCGCTGCCGACCAGCTTCCGGTTCCTCCGGCGCCAAAAGAAACTCAAAGACAAGGAAAACAGTAAGTAAAACAGTAAGTACTTACTTTTAAAACACAGCTCCTGATGCCTTCACTCACCCACCGAAGAGTCGCTACCTTCTCCTGCTGCTCCGCCGGGAAATGAGGCCGAGTCCACGGAGCTCCGCACCTTTAAGGAAAATACCTACCCAGGAGTCCTCGCTGCCGACCAGCTTCCGGTTCCTCCGGCGCCAAAAGAAACTCAAAGACAAGGAAAACAGTAAGTAAAACAGTAAGTACTTACTTTTAAAAAGATTATGACAGGTTTAGATAAGGTAGACAAAGAAAGGCTGTTCCCATTAGCTGATGGTACAAGGACTAGAGGGACACAGATATAAGGTTTTTGGCAAGAGATTCAGGAGGGATGTGAGGAAGAACATTTTTACATAGCGAGTGGTGATGATTTGGAACTCATTGCCTATGAGGGTGGTGGAGGCAGAGACGATTAATGATTTCAAAAGGTAATTGAATGGGCACTTGAGGGAAATAAATTTGCAGGACTACGGGGATAGAGTGGGGGAATAGGACTGACTGGATTGCTTTACAGTGAGCTAGCATGACCTCAATAGGCTGAATAGCCTCCTTCTGTGCCGAAAGGATTCTATGATGATGCTGGAATAAAAGCTACCAAACACAAACACCCAAAACAACCTTTTCAAACAAACCATTCAATATTCCATACAAAAGTTAACGTATCATCCTTGTGCATTCACTTACCGCCTGGCTCTGATGCAGTGCTACCCTAGTGACTGCGGGATAGCTGGTGGAAGGCTGCTGTCTTTCAGTGGACGAGACTGCAGATGGTCTTGTAGCGTTAATTGTATATCAATTGTGTTTAATTATATGCAGGTAGAGGGCATTAATTGGGGTCTACTTGAGTACATATAAAGAGACACTTACTGAAAGTGTGCAGCAGTTGAGTTTAGAGGTATACTGCTTATAATATTTCACTTTGTAAACAAATATGAGCCTGAGTAAAGATTGGCTCCAGTATCGTCCACCACCAACAGGCTTTCTGGAATATAACATGTAGGAGGACCTTAAGCAGCTCTGGGCCTTGAAGGCCCAGCTTCAGAATACAGCACCTCCGCATGGGCGGCTGGAGTCTGGGCTGGCTGGCTGCCAGACATCAGCAAAGGCACTGGTGGATTGGCAATGTTGGGAGGACGAATGCTGCATCCTGAGAGAGGACATCAGGTGTGTACTCCATGGAGTCACAGCTACTCCCCTCGGGCAGTGCCTCAGCAATCCTAGTAATGTGGCACAGGACAGAGTACTGGACTGTTGTGTGGCCCTACAAGCCCCTCTGAACATTGGTATCTGCAGCCATGATGGCAGCAGTTTTCATTTGCACGGCAGCACACTGAGATTGCATGACTTCAGTCTGAGCTTCCCCTGCAGCACTCAGACATTGCGTGACTTCTACTTGTGCTGCAATGGAAGCTGTGGCATTTGCCAGCAGATGCTGCATCATGGACAGTTAGATGAGTGAAGGAGCAGTGGTGAATCGAGCAGTGTACAAGGCTAGTAAGGATTTTGTAAGAATATTGAATTTGAAGATGCATTCACTAACCCTGACCACTCCTGTGAGGTCACTGAACTTCTTGCAGCACTGCATCCAGCTTCTCAGGACTACTGCTTGGACCACGGCATAGACTGCAACAGCTCTCTGTCCCACTGCCCTTGCAGTGTCTGCCTGGGGGGCCTCCTGTTCTCCTGTCGATAAGGTACATCTCTCCTCCTGTCCACCTCCTGCACCTCGGCCTCTCGTGCTGTATCAGGGAACCTTAGACACTCTCTCCCACTCTTGTTTCTATGCCATATTAACTTGACTCTTAGAATGACATCCAGCATGTGCTCCAGTCAAAATACCCCCAACTCCCAACCCCAGTTTAAGTAGTGCAGGCTAGCTTGAACACGTGCTAGCCTCTGACCATTTTGCGCCCTCTGATCAGCGCGCTTAGTGCTGGCTGCACACTGCAATCATGTTAATGAGCAGATAGCACGAGGTTTGTGTACCACCTTCATCAGAATGAACAGGTTAATTGCGCATTGCGATTAACAAGTAATGTTAAAAAGACAAGCCTTAAGGCTTTGTGCCTTAACGCACGGAGCATTCGCAATAAAGTGGATGAATTAATCGCACAAATGGGTGTAAACAGGTATGATATAGTCAGGATTACGGAGATACGGCTGCAGGGTGACCAGGGATGGGAAATTAACATCCACAGGTATTCAGTATTTAGGAAGGACAGACAAAAAGTAAAAGGCGGTGGAATTGCATTGCTGGTTAAAGAAGAAATTAACGCAATAGTGAGGAAGGATGTTAGCTCTGATGATGTGGAATATGTATGGGTCGAGCTGAGAAACACTAAGGGGCAAAAAATGTTAGTGGGGGTTGTATATAGATCCCCAAACTGTAGTGGTGATGTTGGGAATGGCATTAAACAGGAAATTAGAGATGCATTCGATAAAGGAACATCTGTAATTATGGGTGACTTTAATCTGCATATAGATCGGGCAAATCAAATTAGTCACAATACCGTAGAGGAGGAATTCATGGATTGTATAAGGGATGGTTTCATGGACCAATATGTTGAGGAACCAACTAGAGAACAGGCCATCCGAGACTGGGTATTGTGTAATGAGAGAGGAATAATTGACAATCTAGTTGTGCGAGACCCCTTGGGGATGAGTGACCACAATATGAAGGACTTCTTCATCAAGATGGAGCGTGATGTAGTTGATTCTGAGACTATGGTCCTGAATCTTAATAAGGAAACTACGAAACTAAGAGGCACGAGTTGGCTATGATGGATTGGGAAACATTACTTAAAGGGATGATGGTGGATAGGCAATTGAAAACATTCAAAGAGCACATAGATGAACTGCAACAATTGTTTATTCCTGTCTGGAGCAAAAGTAAAACGGGAAAGGTAGCCAAACCAGGGCTTACAAGGGAAATTAGAGATAGCATTAGATCCAAGGAAGAGGCATACAAATTCGCCAGAAAAAAACAACAAACCTGAGGACTGGGAGCAGTTTAGAATTCAGCAAAGGAGGACCAGGGGATTGATT
This sequence comes from Heterodontus francisci, assembly GCF_036365525.1. Taxonomy (NCBI): domain Eukaryota; kingdom Metazoa; phylum Chordata; class Chondrichthyes; order Heterodontiformes; family Heterodontidae; genus Heterodontus; species Heterodontus francisci. The sequence continues at coordinate 67,456,447 of NC_090388.1, forward strand.
AAGAAGGGGAAAATAGAGTATGAGAGTAAGCTTGCGGGGAATGTAAAAACTGACTGTAAAAGTTTCTATAGGTATGTGAAGAGAAAAAGATTGTTGAAGACCAATGCAGGTCCCTTACAGGCAGAAACAGGGGAATTTATTATGGGGAACAAAGAAATGGCTGACCAACTAAATGCATATTTTGGTTCTGTCTCCACAAAGGAGGACACAAATATCATACCACAAATGTTGGGGAATACAGAGTTTAGTGGGAGGGAAGAACTGAAGGAAATCAGTATTAATAGAGAAATGGTGTTGGGGAAATTGATGGGATTGAAGGCGATAAATCCCTAGGACATGATAATTTACATCCCAGAGTACATAAGGAAGTGGCCCTAGAAATAGTGGATGCATTGGTGGTCATCTTCCAAGATTCTATAGACTCTGGAACAGTTTCTACAGGTTGGTGGGTTGCAAATGTAACCCCACTATTTAAAAAGGGAGGTAGAGAGAAAGCAGGAAATTATAGACCAGTCATTATGTAGCAGAACACTTGGAGAACAGTGGTAGAATCGGACAGAGTAAGCATTGATTTACGAAAGGGAAATCATGCTTGACAAATCTACTAGAACTCTTTGAGGATGCAGCTAGTCGAGTTGATGAGGGGGAGCCAGTAGATGTGGTTTATTTGGACTTTCAGAAGGCTTTCGACAAAGTCCCACATAAGTGATTATGGTGTAAAATTTAAGCGCATGGGATTAGGGGTAGTGTATTGCGACAGATAGAAAATTGGTTGGCAGACAGGAAACAAAGAGTAGGAATAAACGTGTCTTTTTCCGAATGGCAGGCAGTGACTAGTGAGGTACTGCAGGGATCAGTGCTAGGACCTCAGCTATTCACAATATATATTAATGATTTAGATGAGGGAACTAAATGTAATATCTCCAAATTTGCATATGACACAAAACTGGTTGGGAGGGTGAGTTGTGAGGAGGATGCAGAGATGCTTCAGGTGATTTGGACAAGTTGAGTGAGTGGGCAAATGCATGGCAGATGCAGTATAATGTGGATAAATGTGAGGTTATCCACTTTGGTAGCAAAAACAGGAAGGCAGATTATTATCTGAATGGCTATAGACGGAGAGAGGGGAATATGCAATGAGACCTGGGTGTTCTCATACACCAGTTACTGAAGGTAAGCATGCAACAGGCGGTAAAAAAGACAATTGGTACGTTGGCCTTCATAGCGAGAGGATTCGAGTACAGGAGCGGGGATGTCTTGCTGAAATTATACAGGGCCTTGGTGAGGCCACACCTGGAATATTGTGTGCAGTTTTGGTCTCCTTATCACAGGAAGGATGTTCTTGCTATAGAGGGAGTGCAGCGAAGGTTTGCCAGACTGATTCCTGGGATGGCAGGACTGACGTATGAGGAGAGATTGAGTCGGTTAGCATTATATTCGCCGGAGTTCAGAAGAGTGAGGGGAGATCTCATAGAAACCTATAAAATTCTAACAGGACTTGACAGGGTAGATGCAGGAAGGATGTTCCCGATGGTGGGGGAGTCCAGAACCAGGGATCATGGTCTAAGGAAACGGGGTAAACCTTTCAGGACTGAGATGAGGAGAAATTTCTTCACCCAGAAAATGGTGAGCCTGTGGAATTCGCCACCACAGAAAGCAGTTGGGACCAAAACATTGTATGTTTTCAAGAAGGAGTCAGATATAGCTCTTGGGGCGAAAGGGATCAAAGGATATGGGGGGAAAGTGGGAACAGGTTACTGAGTTGGATGATCAGCCATGATCATAATGAATGGCGGAGCAGGTTCGAAGGGCCGAATGGCCTACTCCCGCTCCTATTTTCGATGTTTTCTTTTACCCACTTTTACCTCCAATACCTTTTCTCGAAGCTACCAATTTATACTTGTTTCTGCCTAATTTAAGTTTATAAAATAAAACACTAATTAGCAGTTTAACTTGACCTAAGCAGTCTGTCACTGTGGTATTTTCTATTGTCTTTAGGAAATCAAGTAGCATACTGTGCTCTATCGTGTGCATATTCCAACAGCAAATACATTGTTCATTCTGTGGCCTGCTATCCCAGATCTTTTGTGTATGTCAGAGACTGGGAATTCTGCAGCAGGTAACCCACCTCCTGACCCCCCAAAGTCTGTCCACCATCTACAAAGCACAAGTCAGGAGTATGATGAAATACTCTTGCCTGGCTGGGTGCAACTCCAACAACACTCAAGAAGCTCGACTCCATCCAGGACAAATCAGCCCACTTGATTGGCACCCCATCCACAAACAATCACTCCCTCCACCACTGGCAGCAGTGTGTACTATCTACAAGATGGACTGCGGTAATGCACCAAGACTCCTTAGACAGCACCTTCCAAACCCGCGACCTCTACCAACTAGAAGGACAAGGGCAGCAGATGCATGGGAACACCACCATCTGCAAGTGCCCCTCCCAGTCACAAACCATCCTGACTTGGAACTCTATCGCTCTTCCTTCACTTTTGTTGGGTCAAAATCTGGGAACTCCTTTCCAAACAGCACTGTAGGCATACCCGCACCAGATGGACTGCAACAGTTCAAGAATGCAGCTCACCACCACCTTCTCAAGGGCAATTAGGGATGGGCAACAAATGCTGGCTTTGTCAGTGATGCCCACATCCCATGAATGAATAAAAAAAAAAGAGGTGGATTTTAGTTCTTTTTATTCATTCTAGGGATGTGGATGTTACTGGCAAAGCCACCATTTATTGCCAATCCCTAATGTCCCTTGAGATTATCCAATGGGATTCTGGAAGAGTACAATGCAGGTGAGTTGATGTCCCATCTGCCCAGAAGCAGTATGACAATTTTAATCAAAGATGAACCATTGTCTTTTTTGGTCTAACAATTCCTCTGTTTCTCTAAAGTTCACCCCTGCTCTAACCCTGAACTTGCATCTTTCTCTAGTTTCTCTCTTATCTCCCCGATGCCCTCTCTGAGCTCATCTTGTCCATGAGACCTATCTCCTGCTTCCTTAACCATCTATACTTGACTATTCCAATGCATTCCTGGCTGGCCACCCACATTCTACCCTCTGTAAACTTGAGGTCATCAAAAACTCTGATGCCCGTGTCTTAACTTGCACCAAGTTCTATTCAACTATAATGCTTGTGCTCGCTGGTCTGCATTGGCTTCCAGTCAAGCAAAGTCTTGATTTTAAAATTCTGATCCTTGTTTTCAAATCCTTCCATTGCCCCACCCCTCCCTATCTCTGTAATCTCTTCCAGCCCCACAACCCTCCAAGATATCTGCACGAATCTAATTGTGGCCTCTTGCACATCTCTGATTATAATCGCTCTAACATTGGTGGCTGCACCTGCAGCTGCCTCGGCCCTAAGCTTTGCAATACCCTCCCGACTCCTCTCCACCTCTCCACCTCTCCACCTCACTTTCCTCCTTTAAGACATTCATTAAAATCTACCTCTTTGACCAAGCTTTTGGTCATCTGACCTAATATCTCCTTCTGTGGCTCGGTGTCATATTTTGCTTTATAATGCTCCTGTGAAGCACCTTGGGATGTTTTATTACATTAAAGACACTATATAAATAATTGTTTATGTTGTTGTTGATATTGTATGTGCTTGGATTGAAATGAATTTAGTGTACTCCCTAACACCAGCAGCAATGGAAACTGAACTCCTTGCAAGACTGTTATGACATCACATATAGACATATACTCTCTCTCTCTCTCTTCCAAACAATGTTTCTATCAAACAAGATTAATACTGAATGCGTAACAAAAGTAACTTTGGAACTTGTGAACACAAATCCTGTACAGTGACTGCAGTCTACAATAATTATAACAGATCCTGCTCTCAAAAACAATCACTTGACTACAATTTACAACCCAATAAAGCAAAATTTAAAAAGCAGAAAATGAGCCCAAAAATTACAAGTAATCTTCTGAAATCAATAAGATGCAAGAGTAGGAAAGAGATTTGGTCCTCTTTAAATGGGGTTAAATCGTATCTCCAGAAAACACTTGAGGCACATATCATGACATTTGTCCTACCTTCTCACCAGGCTCTGACCTGCTGGTGTTCGTTGCCTGAAATTTTTCATCACATCACAAACTATCCGACATGCCAGTGACATAACTTTAAGAAAACAGCTTCAGTCAACTGTTTAGTGACCTGTGTTCTAAGGACATGAAATTTCTATGCAAATAGTTCTTCTTCAGTAGTTAATCTCCTTGATCAGATTCAAGGACATGCTGTGCCAATGGGAAAAATTCAAACAGGAAATGTTTTGAGAACCATTGAATAAAGAACTGTACGACATTGACACTCTTTTGACAGATTGCCCTTTAAGAATAATTTATCTTTGTGGTCTGTTTGACTATTCGTTCCAGAAATATCACTGACAAGGTTGGCATTTATTCCCATCCCTAGTTGCCTTGTGAAGGAATTGATAGGCCTTCTGTTGCTTTTAATAAAGCTATTCATGATAATATTAAATATTATTTTTATTTATCATTTGTCCTTCTTTATATTCTTTTAAGAAGCTTCTTTCTAGAAATTAAAGGAGGAAGTCTCTGTTATGCTGGATTGCGCATTGGTAAATTTGGGCAGTAGGACCTCCAGGTGCTTTATCAATTCAAAAGGATTTCCTTTCCCCAGTCCCCAATTGAACTGCCCCTGAACACTCTTTCCCCACTAACTGCATGTAAATGGGGACAGGACATGGGTCCCCAGTGGATTTCAATTTTGTACACTTCACTTACCACTGTGTCCCACCATGTGGACAATGACAGTATACAATAGGAAGTGGCAGTAAAGACCCAGAATTTCCCCATTGGAGAAAGAAGGCCTTATAGCAGACCCCTCTCCTTCCTGTCAGCCCCAAGCTCTTACCTGCTGGAAGTCTCAGTCTTAGCCAAGGTCTACAGTGGGAGGCTTCCTTCTGATCTTCAGGGCTTCCAATGCTGTGACCTTGCCTCTCCTTCCCCCCGACTGGCATTAGTTCTGCAACCTCCCCCAACCCTTCGGCAGTTTACACCAAGAACTGTTACCATGGATCCTCAGGTGTGTCCAGCTCCCGCCTGCAGGCTTTAACATCAATCCTGCAGGCATCAAGTGAGAGACAGATGTGAAAATGAGGATAAGGAGTCAGGCTTCATTCCATCAAATCCATGAGGGCTGGTGAGGGGGTTGGGGGAAGGCTGCTCCCACACAGCCCCTCATCTGCCCACACCAAACTGGCTCCAGGTTAAAATTGGGACCTAAGGTGACTGAACTCGAGGCTGTTGTGGTTTTTGGGAAGTATGATCTGTATTCAATTAATTTAGGAGGGTTGCACAATTTGGAAAAAAGAAAATGTGGTATCAATTTTCAAGAATGGAAATAAAACATCTGGATAATTCCGGAGCCATTAGTCTTGGATCTGTAACTAACAATTAATGGAATACATCATGAGCAATAAAATAGATAGGAACGTAGCCTCGTAAGTGGCAGAAGGAGTAGATCCATCATCTTCACCATTTGTTTCCCTTGTGCCCAGCATCAAGCATTAGTGAGCCTTCAGTCCCTATGAACCGGAGTACGACTTTAAACATCTGGTAATATAGCATCCCACATGGGTCAAATAGAAACACTTATAATCATAATTAGCTCATTGAATTTTAATGGTGCCTCTGGTGTTTTCCTGATTGTTGGATTTTGGAAGAACAAACACTCCATCATATTGGGCTTTGGGCTTAAACTACAAATCACGTATGTTTAGTTATTTATTTATTATTCATTCTTGGGATGTGAGCATCACTGGAAAGGCCAGCATTTGTTGCCACCCTTAATTGCCTTTGAAAAGGTGGTGGTGAGCTACTGTCTTAAACCGCTGCAGTCCATGTGGTGTAGGTACACCCATAACGCTGTTAGGGAGGGAGTTGGAGGATTTTGACCCAGCGACAGTGAAGGAATGGCATTACAGTTCCAAGTCAGGATGGTGTGTGGCTTGGAGAGAAATTTGCAGGTAGTGGTGTTCCCACACATTTGCTGCCCTCGTTCTTCTAGGTGGTAGAGGTTGCAGGTTTGGGATAAACCTGGGCGTTCCAAAGAAGGGTCACTGATCCGAAACATTCACTCTGCTTCTCTTTCCACAGATGCTGCCAGACCTGCTGAGTGGTTCCAGCATTTCCTGTTTTTATTTCAGATTTCCAGCATCCGCAGTATTTTGCTTTTATTATTGCAGGTTTGGGACCTGTTGTTGAGGACGCCTTGGCAAGTTGCTGCAGTGCATCTTGTAGATGGTACACACTTGTGTGTTGGTGGTGGAGGGAGTGAATGTTGAAGGTGGTGGATGGGGTGCCGATCAAGCAGGCAGCTTTGTCCTGGATGGTGTTGAGCTTTTGAATGTTGAAGCTGTACTCATCCAGACAAGTAGAGACAATTCCATTACGTTCCTGACTTGTGCCTTGTAGATTGTGGACAGGCTTTGGGGTGTCAGGAGGTGAGTTATTCGCTGCAGAATTCTCAGCCTCTGATCTGCTCTTGTAGCCAGTTTTTATATGGTTGGTCGAGTTAAGTTTCTGGTCAATAAAAAGCAGATTTAATTTGATTACAGAACTTTTAGGTTATATCACTTTGGATATACAGAAGTAATTAAAAAATGTTCTGACTCTCTTAGTAACACTGAACCCAGACAAGTAACGTGACAACTTATATTTATACAGCACCTTTAACGTAATAAAACATCCCAAGATGCTTCAGAAGAGCGTTATGAAACAAAATATGACACCGAGCCAAAAAAAAGAGATATTAGGTCAGCTGGACGAAAGCTTAGTCAAAGAGGTAGGTTTTATTCAGTGTCTTAAAGGAGGAAAGCAAGGTGAAGAGGTGGAGAGGTGTTGGGAAGGTATTCCAGAGCTTAGGGCCTAGGCAACTGAAGGTGCAACCACCAATGGCAGCGTAATTAAAATCGGAGATGCACAAGAGGCCACAATTAGAGGAACGCAGATATCCCAGAGGGTTACGAAGGTGAAGGAGATTACAGAAATAAGGAGGGGCGAGGACATGAAGGAATTTGAAAACAAGGATCTGAATTTTAAAATCAAGATGTTGCTTGACTGGAAGCCAATGTAGGTTAGCGAGCAGATAGGACTTGATGTAAGTTACGACACAGGCATCAGAGTTTTAGATGATCTCAAGTTTACAAAGGGTAGAATGTGGGAGACCAGCCAGTGGTGCATTGGAATAGTCAGGTCTAGAGGTAGCAAAGGCATGAATGAATGTTTCAGCAGCAGATGAACTGAGACAAGGGTGAAGTCAAGTGATGTTATGGTGGTGGAAATAGGTAGTCTTAGAGATGGTGCAAATATGTGGTTGGAAGCTCACTTCAGGGTCAAATGTGACACCAAGGTTGCGAACAGTCTGGTTTAATCTCAGACTGTTGCTAGGTAGAAGGATGGAGTCAATAGCTAGGGAACGGAGTTTGGGCCAGGGACTGAAAATGTGGCACCCCACTAGTTACACCTAGCGGTTTAATTTCTCAAGGGTAATTAGTGATAAGCAACAAATGCTGGCCTTGCCAATGAAGGCCACATCCCATGAATGAATTAAAGAAAACTGAAGGACTGTGAGAAAGTTTTCACTTTTATCCACACATTTGACAGACAGTCTCTGGATACAGACTCCACTATCAAGTCAACTTGAAAGAAAAGAACCCTTTTCTCAGAAAACTCTCAAGTCTTTGATCTATTCCCAGGACAAAAGCAAGCTGTGACAACCTTGGGACCAGGAGTTCTTGATGTGACAACCAATCAGAACTGATTTAACTCTGTTGGCCTGACAATGTTAGGACATCTTTGTAAGCTTGACAAAAACCTGCATTACATCATCTATCTAGAGTGGGGTGATCATAGACAGTGATGTGTACCATTTTCAACATATCAAAACAAGTCAATGGAGTTACAACAGCTGGAAGATTCTATCCCATATGCAGCGATCACAATTTAAAGTGACCAGCTACTTAACCTTGGCAGTGTGCATGCTGGTTTTTGACTTTAAACAATGGTGTAAAACATGAGATATTGGCTCGGTCACCTGCTAAACACCTCTCCCAATTTTCACTTTCATTAAAGTCAGCGACTAGGAAGGCTGACTGTTAAAATTGGTCTGGAGACTGACCAACCGATGTCCTGCTCCCTTCCCACTATCTTTAATTTTCTGAGCAGATGCCAAGGTCACCCTCCTGAAAGCAGCAGAGACCTTTAAATATTAAAGTCGGACTCCAATGATGTCATCAGGCCCTGATTGCAATTTTAACCAGTGGCCTGAATGAGAAAGCTGCTGTGGCTTTCCTGCCAGATGAGTCTAGCGGGAAGAAGAATCAGGGCCAGAAGAACACAAACAGGTACATTTTAATACATTTAAAAAGATTTCCTTATGACACCAGGAGGAGCAGGACTGCCCTGTTCTATCCTGGGTTTCACCCTCTTCCCAGCTGCGAGACCTGCTCAAATCCACTCCCCGTAACTTTTACCTGAGTGTTGGGGGATCATTCCTTGAGTCCTGAATGCTGACCTCCTGCCGCCCAATATACTGCTCTTACCTGATCCTTCTCAGCCAACTGATTAGGAAATTGCTTGAAGCTCATGCCGCTTAGTTCAGGGAGAGTGTGATGCCAGCAGATTCCTGCTCTGAATTCAAATGGGGGCTTGAGAGTGGGACAATACAGCACTCACTTCAGAGCATAGTTGTCATTTGTCACGCACCAGCACAAAAGAAGACAATGGGCAGATTTTGCTGTAGAAATTGTTATCTGACTCACCATGCCATTGTTCTAAACTCTGTGAAGTTGCTGTATTTACCTCATAGACACAGAATAAATTTGCCAAAAAAAAGTTGGATCTTGGTCATTCCAGTCTAAGCACCCTTTCAATAGCAGGGAAAGTCTTAATTAAGACAGACAACCTCTTTGGCATTGAAAATAATTTTTACAAGTGTGGATTCTCATTCCTTCAGATTTTAATTATCATTGGCGATTTAAGAAAAATAAAAAGTAACTGATTCCTTTTAATATTTTCTTTCTCTTTTATCTCTCTATTAATCCCAGCTTTCTTTCCCATTCTTTATTTTGCTTTGTGTACATGATTTGACATTGAATTCAATATTCTAACTTACACTTCCTGGTTCAGACTCTGCGCGGCACACTAACGATTCTTCAGTCTGATTGGTTAAGGAGAAACACAGTTGCTTGCCCAGGTCACACAGCTCCTTGATGCCCTGTAGCAGTGTTGTACTTTCTGAGTTGTTGGCTTACAGGAACTTGCTGTGCAAAAGTCTATAGAAAATGTATGGGCAAGCACAAGTCTAATGAAGGCTGGTGCCATTCGTTCACCACTCAGAGCAAAAACCAGCCTGATATGATCAAACAAAAGAAAAGGATCCAGGGTGACAATGGATAAACACACTGCTGAGTTGTGGCAGAAAATGCTGAAGTACTGAGTTACATTTGAGGTATTTGTGTTATTTTCTTATGGTCAAACTCCATCTGGTGTAGCGTATGTTTCTAATTGTAGATGGGATAGTGTTGCACTTGAGAGCATAACAGGATTCTGGGTGATAGTAATTTAATTGAAGAGATAAAGAGAAGTAAAAATTTTTTTATGGAAAGGAGCTCTACCTGAGGTTGTCAAGGTTATGAAGTGAATTTCCAACATCTATCCAAGCAATGGTGAGGAGTTCAATCCCCCGCATTCACATTAAAATTAAGATGTTATGGATAAAATAGTAAGTCAGGAATAACGAAGTGTGACAGAGTTGTAGTATTAATTATCAAGTAGTCATTGAAGTCAGCAATATACAAGTGCTTATGAGACAATTAGATACAATCTGGAAAGAGAAAGTCTTGAGCAATGTGATGAGAACGCAGGTAGGTGAAAAAAAGGTCAGGCCTTTTGGTCCCAATGTTCCTGAAGTTCTTGGCCATGAAGAAATCATTTTAAAGTTTGCAGATAACACAAAACTCTTTCATGTAGTAAACAGGATTGTATCAGAATTCAGGAGGACAGATAGAGACTTTGGAAATGGGCAGACACATGACAGATGCAGTTTAATGCAGAGAAGTGTGTGAAGTGATGGATTTTGATAGGAGGAGGAGAGGCACTATAAACTAAATGGTACAATTTTAAAGAAGGTGCCAGAATAGAGAGACCTGGTTGTGCTTGTATACAAATCTTGAACGTGGCAGGACAAGTTGAGAAGGCTGTTAAAAAGTATATGAGATCCTTGGCTTTATTATTAGAGGAATAGAGTACAAAAGGAAAGAAGCTATGCTAAATCTCTATAACTCACTGGTTCAGCTTCAGCTAATGTGTCCAGTTCTGGGTACCACACTTTAAGAAGATATCAAGGCCTTACAGAGGATGCAGGGGAGATTGACCAGAATGGAACCAGAGAACTTCAGTTAAGTGGAGAGCCTGGAGAGGCTTGGGTTGTTCTTTTTACAGCAGAGAAAGTTAAAGGGAGATTTAATAGAGGCATTCAAAATCATGAAGGGTTTTGATAGAATAAGTAAGGAGGAACTGTTTCTAGTGGCAGAAGGGTCAGTAATCAGAGGTTACAGATTTCAGGTTATTGGGAAAAGAACTAGAAGTGAGATGAGGAGAATTTATTTATCGCAGTGAATTGCTATGATCTGCAAAAGGGACTTGGATATCTGCTTGAAGGGGAATAAATTGCTGGGCTATGGGGAAGGAACAGGGAAGTGGGACTAATTGGATAGCTCTTTCAAAGAAACAGTACAGGAACAATGAAATGAATGGCGTCTGCTGTGCTGTTTCATTCTATGATTCATCTATGATTTATGATCATCTATGATCATCTATGATATTTCTCTTCTAGAATATGCCTGGGGATCATTCTGTTCCCAGGTGTAAAGCCAAACAATTAAGATGGAGAGGTGTGACTGAGGGGCCTGAATTTTACTTGTCAGGTGGATGATACAACATCAAGGGGATATTCGAGTTGGCTGCACGCACAGGTGCGTGGCAGGACTTCCTCGGCAATTTTATGAGGAAGAACTAATTAAGGGTCGGCAGGCAGGGGAGCCGGCTAATTAAGAGTGGCGGGCAGGTCATAGTGTCGGCAGCCCACTGTTAGGCTTCATTTTTAAAGGCACATGTACAGCATTCAGTCAGGCTGCAGGCTGCCAAGGAAGGGATTTATTTCAATGGACGCTGCAGAGGATCGATCCACGATTCAGTGATGCTTTCCTGGAGGTGCTCCTGCAGGCTGTAAGGCAAAGAAGAGATATCTTGTTTCCAGCAGACAGGAGGAGGAGGCCAGCAAGGCTAACGAAGAAGGCATGGGTGGAGGTGGCAGACATTGTCAGTAGCAGAGGGATCATTGCAAGAACCTGGATCCAATGCAGGAAAAGATTTAATTTCCTGCTGAGATCTGGAAAGGTGAGCGATGTTTAGAATGGCAAGCTGGAAGCCCAGCATAAATTGATCCCATTGAAGTTTGCTCTCCCCCAATTAATTATTTTTTACTCTGGATTGCTCCTTGTACTTTTTCAAAGCCAACCTAAACTGTAGGATACTATAATCACTTGTCCCACCTCATTCCCCAGAACCAGATCTAGAAATGCTCTGATGATGCTACCTTCCATGACAGTGCTTCTGATATGTCTTCCTTTTTCCTCAACTGAGGATTCCCCCCCACTGTGGTTGACAGGGCCCTCAACCATGTCCGGCTAATTTCCCACACCTCGACCCTCACCCCTTCCCCTCCCTCCCAGAACCGCGACAGGGTTCCCCTTGTCCTCACTTTCCACCCCATCAACCTCCATATCCAAAGGATCATCCTCCGCCATTTCCGCCACCTCCAGTGTGATGCCACTACAAACATATCTTCCCCTCCCTTGCCCTGTCAGCATTCCGAAGGGATCGTTCCCTCCATGACACCCTGGTCCACTCCTCCATTACCCCTACCACCTCGTCCCCTTCCCATGGCACCTTCCCCTGCAATCGCAGGAGGTGTAATACCTGCCCATTTACCTCCTCTCTCCTCACTATCCCAGCCCCGAACACTCCTTTCAGGTGAAGCAGCGGTTTACTTGTACTTCTTTCAATGTAGTATACTGTATTCGCTGCTCACAATGTGGTCTCCTCTACACTGGGAAGACCAAATGCAGACTGGGTGACCGCTTTGCGGAACACCTCCACTCAGTCTGCAAGCAGGACCCCGCGCTTCCGGTTGCTGGCCATTTCAACACTCTCCCTGCTCTCATGCTCACATCTCTGTCCTGGGATTGCTGCAGTGTTCCAGTGAACATCAACGCAAGCTCGAGGAACAGCATCTCATTTACCGATTAGGCACACTACAGCCTGCCGGACTGAACATTGAGTTCAATCATTTCAGAGCATGACGGGCCCCCCATTTTACTTGTATTTTCAGTTATTTTCTTCTTTTTCCATATTTTTTTTGCGTTTATTTTATTTTATTTCATCTTAGTTTGTTCAGTTTGCTTACCCACTGTTTTCTTTTTCATGTTTGTACTTGCGACTATTCAATTTTCAGTCCATTAACACCCTATCTGTGCTAATGCTTTGTCTTTCAGCACACCATTAACATATTGTTTGCCTTTACTCCATGACCTTCTGGTCAGCTATTCTGTGACCTTGTCCTATTTACACCTTCTCCTTTGTTATCTCTTGCCCCACCCCCGCTTTACTTGCTTATAACCTTTTACATTTCTAATATTTGATAGTTCTGAAGAAGGGTCACTGACCTGAAACGTTAACTCTGCTTCTCTCTCCACAGATGCTGCCAGACCTGCTGAGTATTTCCAGCATTTCTTGTTTTTATTCTAGAAATGCTGGAAATACTCATTGGACTGGAAACATACTGATGTAGAAAATTCTCCTGAACACACTTTAGAAACTCTTGCCCCTCTCTGCCTTTTACACTATTACTATGCCAGTCTATATTAGGATAATTAAAGTTCCCCATTATAACTACTCCATAATTCTTGCACCTGTCTAATTTCCTTGCAACTTTGTTCCTCTATATACAAACATATATGAACATACGAATTAGCAGCCACTTGCCCCTCGAGCCTGCTCCACCGTTCAATAAGATCATGGCTGATCTGATTGTAACCTCAACTCCATATTCCCGTCTACTCCCAATAACCTTTAACCCCCTTGCTTATCAAGAATCTATCTACCTCTGCCTTAAAAATATTTAAAAACTCTGCTTCCACCACCTTTTCAGGAAAAGAGTTTCAAAGATTCACAACGCTCTGAAAAAAAAATTCTCCTAATATCTGTCTTAAATGGGTGACCCTTATTTTTAAACAGTGACCCCTAGTTCTAGATTCTCCCACAAGAGGAAACATCCTTTCCAGATCCACCTTGTCAAGACCCCTCAGAATCTTATATGCTTCTTTCCCACCAGTTGGTGGCCGATAGAATACAATCAATAATGTAATGGTACCTCTATTTTAGCGGTAACCAAATAGATTCTGTCCTTGTCCCATCTAGGGCATCGTCTCTCTCCAGCACTGTAATGTTCTCCTTAATCAATACTGCTACCCCTCCTCCTTTCTTTCAATCCCTATCTTTCCTGAACACCTGTATCCAGGACTATTTAGTACCCAGTCCTGCGCTTTCTTGAGCCAGGTCTCTGTTATTACCATGAGATCATATTTCCACATGGCTAATTATGCCTGCAGCTCACCAACCTTATTTACCATACTCTGTGCATTCACATTCTTTGGGCCTCCTTATCTCGAGAGACAATGGATACGCGCCTGGAGGTGGTCAGTGGTTTGTGAAGCAGCGCCTGGAGTGGCTATAAAGGCCAATTCTGGAGTGACAGGCTCTTCCACAGGTGCTGCAGAGAAATTTGTTTGTTGGGGCTGTTGCACAGTTGGCTCTCCCCTTGCGCCTCTGTCTTTTTTCCTGCCAACTACTAAGTCTCTTCGACTCGCCACAATTTAGCCCTGTCTTTATGGCTGCCCGCCAGCTCTGGCGAATGCTGGCAACTGACTCCCACGACTTGTGATCAATGTCACACGATTTCATGTCGCGTTTGCAGACGTCTTTATAACGGAGACATGGACGGCCGGTGGGTCTGATACCAGTGGCGAGCTCGCTGTACAATGTGTCTTTGGGGATCCTGCCATCTTCCATGCGGCTCACATGGCCAAGCCATCTCAAACGCCGCTGACTCAGTAGTGTGTATAAGCTGGGGGTGTTGGCCGCTTCAAGGACTTCTGTGTTGGAGATATAGTCCTGCCACCTGATGCCAAGTATTCTCCGAAGGCAGCGAAGATGGAATGAATTGAGACGTCGCTCTTGGCTGGCATACGTTGTCCAGGCCTCGCTGCCGTAGAGCAAGGTACTGAGGACACAGGCCTGATACACTCGGACTTTTGTGTTCCGTGTCAGTGCGCCATTTTCCCACACTCTCTTGGCCAGTCTGGACATAGCAGTGGAAGCCTTACCCATGCGCTTGTTGATTTCTGCATCTAGAGACAGGTTACTGGTGATAGTTGAGCCTAGGTAGGTGAACTCTTGAACCACTTCCAGAGCGTGGTCGCCAATATTGATGGATGGAGCATTTCTGACATCCTGCCCCATGATGTTCGTTTTCTTGAGGCTGATGGTTAGGCCAAATTCATTGCAGGCAGACGCAAACCTGTCGATGAGACTCTGCAGGCATTCTTCAGTGTGAGATGTTAAAGCAGCATCGTCAGCAAAGAGGAGTTCTCTGATGAGGACTTTCCGTACTTTGGACTTCGCTCTTAGACGGGCAAGGTTGAACAACCTGCCCCCTGATCTTGTGTGGAGGAAAATTCCTTCTTCAGAGGATTTGAACGCATGTGAAAGCAGCAGGGAGAAGAAAATCCCAAAAAGTGTGGGTGCGAGAACACAGCCCTGTTTCACACCACTCAGGATAGGAAAGGGCTCTGATGAGGAGCCACCATGTTGAATTGTGCCTTTCATATTGTCATGGAATGAGGTGATGATACTTAGTAGCTTTGGTGGACATCCGATCTTTTCTAGTAGTCTGAAGAGACCACGTCTGCTGACGAGGTCAAAGGCTTTGGTGAGATCAATGAAAGCAATGTAGAGGGGCATCTGTTGTTCACGGCATTTCTCCTGTATCTGACGAAGGGAGAACAGCATGTCAATAGTCGATCTCTCTGCACGAAAGCCACACTGTGCCTCAGGGTAGACGCGCTCGGCCAGCTTCTGGAGCCTGTTCAGAGCGACTCGAGCAAAGACTTTCCCCACTATGCTGAGCAGGGAGATTCCACGGTAGTTGTTGCAGTCACCGCGGTCACCTTTGTTTTTATAGAGGGTGATGATGTTGGCATCGCGCATGTCCTGGGGTACTGCTCCCTCGTCCCAGCACAGGCATAGCAGTTCATGTAGTGCTGAGAGTATAGCAGGCTTGGCACTCTTGATTATTTCAGGGGTAATGCTGTCCTTCCCAGGGGCTTTTCCGCTGGCTAGGGAATCAATGGCATCACTGAGTTCCGATTTGGTTGGCTGTATGTCCAGCTCATCCATGACTGGTAGAGGCTGGGCTGCATTGAGGGCAGTCTCAGTGACAGCATTCTCCCTGGAGTACAGTTCTAGGTAGTGCTCAACCCAGCGGTCCATCTGTTTGCGTTGGTCAGTGATTATGTCCCCCGATTTAGATTTGAGGGGGGTGATCTTCTTGATGGTTGGCCCAAGAGCTCTCTTCATGCCATCATACATTCCTCTGATGTTTCCGGTGTCTGAGGCCAGCTGAATATGACTGCATAGGTGTTGCCAGTAGTCGTTTGCGCAACGCCTAGCTGTTCTTTGTGCAGTACTTCTGGCTGCTTTAAGTGCTGCGGATGTTAAATCGCTGGGGGCTTTCTTGTAGTTCAAAAGTGCAATGCGCTTAGCGGCTATGACAGGTTCCAGCTCTTCATTATGAGATTGAAACCAGTCTGCATTTCTCTTCGCACTTTTGCCGTAGGTGGTCAAAGCTGACTCATAGATGGCGTCTCTGATGTGGGCCCACTTGGTCTCAGCATCCCCTGTGGGAGTGTTTTGAAGGGCTGTTACAAGTGAATTTAGAAATTTTTGTAACAGCTGTGGGTGAGAAATTCTGCTCGTGTTGATGCGCGGGTGGCCCTTCTGCTTGGAATGATGCAACTTCTTTGGTCTGAGTCTAACCTTGCTGCACACCAGGGAGTGGTCGGTGTCGCAGTCCGCACTGTGGAAGCTGCGTGTGATTTGAACACTGTTTAAGGCGGCTCGCCTTGTGACAATGAGGTCTAGCTGGTGCCAACGACGTGATCTTGGGTGCCTCCATAAAACCTGGTGACAGGGTTTAGTGTGAAAGAACGAGTTGGTGATGCAGAGGTTATGATAGGTACACAACTCAAGCAGTCTCTGCCCGTTCTCATTCATCCTTCCAACGCCATAGCGCCCAAGGCAGGAGGGCCATGAGTCATGGTCGGCCCCAACCCTGGCATTAAAGTCCCCCAGCAGGAATAGGTGCTCGGTGTTGGGGATGCTGCTAATGATGTTATGGAGTTGTTCATAGAACTGGTCTTTAGCTTCAGGTGCGGAGCAGAGTGTTGGAGCATAGATGCTGAGTAGGTGTACTGGACCAGAGGTGGTGAGCAGTCGGATGGACAGTATGCGTTCCGAGCCATTTGAGGGAGGCTCTATCATGCTGAGCAAGGAGTTTCTGATGGCGAAGCCCACTCCATGCTGTCTTGGTTCTTCAGGATCCCTGCCCTGCCAGAAGAAGGTGTAGTCTTGCTCTGCTAGAGAGCCACTCACGGGGAGGCGAGTCTCCTGAAGTGCTGCAATGTCCACATTGAATCTACTGAGCTCGTTGTTAATGATGGCGGTCTTCCGAGAATCGTTGATTTGTGTAAGGTCTTCCGACAGGCCAGGACACATAGTTCTGACGTTCCAGCTTGCAAAGCGAAGGGCTGGTACCTTCTTTCCTTTTTTCGTGTTGTTTGGTGCGGTGTATCAGTCCACCTTTCGGGCAATGACCCTGAGCTCCAAGCACCCATTGAAGCAGGCAGACTGTGGCGGGACAGAACCTTATTGACCGGGGGCTGCCCGGTTTGAGGCGGGCGGTAGCTGTCCAGTGAGGTGCAATGACCTCTCCCACCGACAAGGCAACCCATGGCGCCCAGTTTCTACGCCAATTTATCTGGACTTATAACCCGTAACTGCTGCCTTCCGTGTTGTTTTAGTCGCTGTGAGGCAACTATGGAGTGACCTCTCCATGGCGCATGCCTGGGCAAATTTATGGAGGTTGAGAGTTGCCCAGTCGTCAAAACCCCCCTCTCGGCCTTTCTGGTGGGGTCCAAAGGAGTGCAGGACACGACGTTTGGCACCAGTATGGCTGCAGGAACTGCCGGAAACATACCAAAGGTGACACATGACCGCCTACGGGGTTCCGCTCCGGATTTTCTGTTAGGGTTTACTCCCTTAGCCTTGGTCTCTCCCGAGACGCCCACAAGGCAGTGGGGTTGTTGGGGCCCCTACACAGGTGTAGGATGGTGCCGGTGGGAGGAGGGGATGCAAGGGGGAGGGGTAGAGGGAGGGGGTGGGGGGGGGGTGCAGGGGAAGGGGGTGCGGGGTGAAGATGGTGCGAGGGGGGGCGGGCTGGGACGGGGTTGTGAGGGGGTGAGCTGAGAGGGTGGAGCAGGGAAGGGGACGGGGGTGGGGGGGGGTGGAAGGGGGTAAAGGGGGGGGGGAGGGGGGGTGGAATCTGGTGCAGGTAATAAGCCATTTCCTCAGTGCCCACCATCGACGTCCGGAAAGCTCATCCACGTCCTTCGGGAGGTGAAGCATCATTTGGCAGACTTAGAGGTGATTACATTTGCTAAGGGTTTTTTTTTTTGCAGTGGTTTAAATAAAGGCATGCAGCATTGCCGACAGTGCGCTGCAGATGCTCTCCGAGCTATCTCCCGCGGGCGCTTTGAAGTTGCGGCCGGGGGGGCCGTTCGTGGATGTTTTGGGTGTTCGGGGCACCTTTTCACAGGACTTCTCTCGGGTCCCGCAGCTCCTTCTTCACCTCAATGGACTTACCGCATGCCGTGGCTGCAGACACTCTGGACTGTGAAGACAGCAGGATCGGAGATTAAAGTATCGACAGCTGTGCTCGTCAGTTTCATCCAGATCAATTGCACTAGGGTTGGGAATAATAAGGTATTAGTTGGGAGTCAGAGTAAAAGAGAATGTAATAAATTAGGTTTATTGTGCATGTATGTGAATGCACAGAGTATGGTAAATAAGGTTGGTGAGCTGCAGGCATAATTAGCCATGTGGAAATATGCACTTTTGAACTACAAGAAAGCCCCCAGCGATTTAACATCCGCAGCACTTAAAGCAGCCAGAAGTACTGCACAAAGAACAGCTAGGCGTTGCGCAAACGACTACTGGCAACACCTATGCAGTCATATTCAGCTGGCCTCAGACACCGGAAACATCAGAGGAATGTATGATGGCATGAAGAGAGCTCTTGGGCCAACCATCAAGAAGATCACCCCCCTCAAATCTAAATCGGGGGACATAATCACTGACCAACGCAAACAGATGGACCGCTGGGTTGAGCACTACCTAGAACTGTACTCCAGGGAGAATGCTGTCACTGAGACTGCCCTCAATGCAGCCCAGCCTCTACCAGTCATGGATGAGCTGGACATACAGCCAACCAAATCGGAACTCAGTGATGCCATTGATTCCCTAGCCAGCGGAAAAGCCCCTGGGAAGGACAGCATTACCCCTGAAATAATCAAGAGTGCCAAGCCTGCTATACTCTCAGCACTACATGAACTGCTATGCCTGTGCTGGGACGAGGGAGCAGTACCCCAGGACATGCGCGATGCCAACATCATCACCCTCTATAAAAACAAAGGTGACCGCGGTGACTGCAACAACTACCGTGGAATCTCCCTGCTCAGCATAGTGGGGAAAGTCTTTGCTCGAGTCGCTCTGAACAGGCTCCAGAAGCTGGCCGAGCGCGTCTACCCTGAGGCACAGTGTGGCTTTCGTGCAGAGAGATCGACTATTGACATGCTGTTCTCCCTTCGTCAGATACAGGAGAAATGCCGTGAACAACAGATGCCCCTCTACATTGCTTTCATTGATCTCACCAAAGCCTTTGACCTCGTCAGCAGACGTGGTCTCTTCAGACTACTAGAAAAGATCGGATGTCCACCAAAGCTACTAAGTATCATCACCTCATTCCATGACAATATGAAAGGCACAATTCAACATGGTGGCTCCTCATCAGAGCCCTTTCCTATCCTGAGTGGTGTGAAACAGGGCTGTGTTCTCGCACCCACACTTTTTGGGATTTTCTTCTCCCTGCTGCTTTCACATGCGTTCAAATCCTCTGAAGAAGGAATTTTCCTCCACACAAGATCAGGGGGCAGGTTGTTCAACCTTGCCCGTCTAAGAGCAAAGTCCAAAGTACGGAAAGTCCTCATCAGAGAACTCCTCTTTGCTGACGATGCTGCTTTAACATCTCACACTGAAGAATGCCTGCAGAGTCTCATCGACAGGTTTGCGTCTGCCTGCAATGAATTTGGCCTAACCATCAGCCTCAAGAAAACGAACATCATGGGGCAGGATGTCAGAAATGCTCCATCCATCAATATTGGCGACCACGCTCTGGAAGTGGTTCAAGAGTTCACCTACCTAGGCTCAACTATCACCAGTAACCTGTCTCTAGATGCAGAAATCAACAAGCGCATGGGTAAGGCTTCCACTGCTATGTCCAGACTGGCCAAGAGAGTGTGGGAAAATGGCGCACTGACACGGAACACAAAAGTCCGAGTGTATCAGGCCTGTGTCCTCAGTACCTTGCTCTACGGCAGCGAGGCCTGGACAACGTATGCCAGCCAAGAGCGACGTCTCAATTCATTCCATCTTCGCTGCCTTCGGAGAATACTTGGCATCAGGTGGCAGGACTATATCTCCAACACAGAAGTCCTTGAAGCGGCCAACACCCCCAGCTTATACACACTACTGAGTCAGCGGCGCTTGAGATGGCTTGGCCATGTGAGCCGCATGGAAGATGGCAGGATCCCCAAAGACACATTGTACAGCGAGCTCGCCACTGGTATCAGACCCACCGGCCGTCCATGTCTCCGTTATAAAGACGTCTGCAAACGCGACATGAAATCGTGTGACATTGATCACAAGTCGTGGGAGTCAGTTGCCAGCATTCGCCAGAGCTGGCGGGCAGCCATAAAGACAGGGCTAAATTGTGGCGAGTCGAAGAGACTTAGTAGTTGGCAGGAAAAAAGACAGAGGCGCAAGGGGAGAGCCAACTGTGCAACAGCCCCAACAAACAAATTTCTCTGCAGCACCTGTGGAAGAGCCTGTCACTCCAGAATTGGCCTTTATAGCCACTCCAGGCGCTGCTTCACAAACCACTGACCACCTCCAGGCGCGTATCCATTGTCTCTCGAGATAAGGAGGCCCAAAAGAAAGTGCTATTTGTTTCCCCCAATTCTCTGTGCAGCTGGGTTTTCCTCATTAATATTATCTCCTGGTTACCATTCCCCTGCCATGTTAGTTTAAACCCTCCCCAATAGCATTAGCAAATCACCCCATAAGGACATTGGTCCTGACTCTGTTCAGGTGCAACCTGTCTAACCAGAACTGGTCCCAAAGTCCCAGGAATCTAAAGCCCTCCCTCTTGCACCATCTTTCCAGCCACGCATTCATCTGCTCTATCCTCCTATTTCTATACTGACTTACACATGGTACCAGAAGTAACCTGAAGATTACTACCTTTCAGGTCTTGCTTGCCAGTTTCTTTCCTAGCTCCCTAAACTCTGCCTGGAGGACCTCATCCCTCTTTCTACCAACGTCATTGGTACCATTACTGACCACAGCCGCTGTCTGTTCACTCTCCTCCATCAGAGTGTTCTGCAGCCTTCAGTGACATCCTTGTGTTCAGTGACATCCTTGACCCTAGCACCAGGGAGGCAACATATCATCCTAGATTCATGTCTGCTGCCACAGCAATGCCTGTCTGTTCCCCTAACTATCAAATCCCCTATCTCTATTATTTTTCCAATCTTCCTCCTGGCCCCCAGTACAGCTGAGCCAGCCGTGATGCCATGGACTAGGCACTGGCTGCACACACCAGAGGAACCGTCACTCTCACCAGTATTCAGAAGAGAATACTGGTTGGAAAGTGAAATGCACTCAAGTGTCTCCTGCACTACCTGCCTGGTCTTCCTAGACTACCTTGTGGTCACCCATTCCCTCTATGCATACAAGTTGTGCGGTAACCACATCAATTAACAATCTTCATAGACATCTGTGCTTGATCATCTTCATGAAGCTGAGCATCTGAAAGTACACCCTTTGACCATGAGGCTGCCCTTTTGCCTCCATGCGTCCTCCTGATTCACGTTCAATGGCTTCCTCAACCCGCTGGAACTGCCTGGATAATATACAGCTGTTCCAGGTGGCTGAATCCCTAACTCTCTGCCACTCTCCTCCTCACTGAAAGAGTCAAACTGTAAAAGCATGGACTCCATTGCCAGATGAATTTTGCACTGTGACAAACATCTCAAAAACTCTGTCCTGCATCCAGTGGCTGCTGTGGACCTGGGAGACACCGTTCCACTATCAGCACTTACGTTTGGACTCACCCTCTGCAGTGCCACCAAATTTGATAGCCCTCTTGTCTTCAGCACACTGCCTGCCTGTCTCAGCAGAAAGCTGCAAACAAAACCTGCCACTTCCCTCCATCACTGAGCTGCCACACAAATCTCGTCTCCTTTGAGGAGGTGAGATCCTAAGCCTCCATAAAACCTGTGCGGCCTTCATAAATCAAAAATCTCTGGAAACTCTAGACAATTGCCTGTTTAACAGTGTAGATTACCTGCCCGTCGCCGATCTGACCCATAGCCTGCCTGCACCTAGTAAAATTGCTCAGCAGCGCTCAGCAGTGGGATTACATTGGGGAACCATCCTGATGCAATCCTATCCCATTTTACCGGCTCATTCACCCTCACCCATCTCTGGTCCTGCCACCATGGGGGAAGTGAAATTCTGCCCAGTGTCGCGATCCCCTTTTACATGCTCTGGGATTCATGAGGTTTATCCCAGGGGTGATCCAGCATTCTAATTGCAGAAATGGGGAGGAGCGTAATTGGCCCCACTCACTTGATATTATTCCCAGAATGGTGATTCAGTGGCTGTTTTGAGAGATCCCTGAAACACAGTTGTAAGATATGTGCATGGCATCCAACAGACCAAAGGGTATGAGAGGGACAAACAGCCAGACCAAGAGGCCTAGAAAGGTATGTGGCCTATTTTCCCCCCTATAGTAGCCCATTGGGTTGTCAGGAATGCAGGCCTTTGACTCTGGTTTTTGGCCAGCAGCTAGAAGACTTCAATACTGCCAGCAATTGGAGATCTGGGCACAGACCTCTGTGCAGGGGCACATTAGGGCCATGTTAATGATACAAATCTGTAAATCCAGGAAGGTTCAGGCCAAGCATAGCACATGTTGGGCTGAATTTTGTGGCTCTGGTTGCGGGTCCCGGCAGCGGACCCAGAAGAGGGTGCCGTCACCGCATGGGACACATGCGGTCTGCTGAACACGACCACACAGTGGGTATCCACTTGCCATAATGAAGGTGCCGCGCCTGTCCAATTGCATGATGGGGCGGGCTCCAAGGTGGTAACTGCAGCATCAGATGACTCCTGTAATGTTACTTGTTCCTTTGATATGTGAACTATTGTAAAACTCACAGGACTACAGTAATATCCAAAGAAAACATGGGTTTTTACCGTAACTTAACTAGAACATATAAATATATAGATGTATATATATATATACAAACCGTTACTGCATGAACACATCTAAACGCATCTCACTCTGCCAGGCTACACTTACATAACTCCCTGGTCATGTGTGACATTGCATCACTTTCTCCTGTGACCTTCACTTACAGCTTCTTAAAGTGTTCCACATCTTAAGGTCGTCCCACAAAATCCCTTTTTTTCCAATGATAAAAACATACACACAATATACAATGATGTTGCAGTTCAGACTAACTATGAATGATTAAAACAAAATGATATTTACAAGTAAGTAAGTTTCGCACTCTCTAAAATGTAGAGGATGTTTGCTTATTTGTCCCAACCTTGTTATGGTCATCCTCCTCCCAAAGCTGAGCTCATCCTGACAACTCCTCTGAGACTCTGGTGACTCAGAATTCTGGTTGACATGTTCTTCCTCTGTGCTCATAGCCACTGTACGTTCATCGTTAAACTTTGTCTTTGAACGTGTCCACAATCCCATGGGGTTGTCATATGTATTGTTGTCATTTAGCTCTCTAAATTGACTTCAGTTTCATCTGAAAATCACATCATTGGGTGACTGGACCTCGTATGATCTGGGTTGGTCACATGTCCTCACACCTCTGCAGGATACCAAGTTCATGACGCATGATTGAGGACTCTGACTTTCTGTCCTACTCGCAATCGAGCTAATTCTGGTTTCGCTTGCCTGTCATACGATAGCTTCATCTTCCCTTGTTTAGACAGAAATATATCTTTTACTGTGGAAAACTTAGAGAGATGATGACTGGGTAGGGTAGTTCTTGCCTGCCTTCCAAACAACAACTCTGCAGGCAATGGTGAGTCCATGTCCAAAGTAGTAGCTCGGAGGTATAGCTTTGCAACCTTGAGTTCTTGTCCCATCTGCCTACACTTTAAAATTAGTGATTTGATGGTGCACAACATGCATTACTGACTTCATGTATTGTGACAATTCATAGACTTCAGCATACTGGAAGTTCTGTGACAGCTGGTCCAGTTGTGTTCACAATATAAAATATTTGTGGTAGCCATTCGGAGCTCCCATAGCTGTACTGTAAGGTTATTGTTCCAATGCACTTGATTATTATTATTTGAACGGAGAGAGTTTGCAGAACTTTGAAATGCAGGGGGATCTGGGTATCCTAGTACACGAAACACAAAAGGTTAGTATGCAAGTACAGAAAGTGATTAAGAAGGCAAATGCAATGTTGTCGTTTATTGCAAGGGGAATGGAATGCTATAGTTGTACAGGGCATCGGTAAGACCACATCTAGAGCATTGTGTACAGTTTTGGTCTCCTTCTTAAGAAGGATATAATTGCATTGGATTCAGTTCAGAGAAGGTTCACTCAACCGATTCCTGAGATGAGAGAGTTATCTTAAGAGGAAAGGATGGACAGGTTGGGTCTGTATTCATTGGAGGTTAGAACAATAACAGGTGATTTTACTGAAACATATAAGATTCTGAGGGGACTTGACAGGGTGGATGTTGAAAGGATATTTCCCCTTGTGGGAGAGCCTAAAACCTGGGGGCACAGTTAACAAATAAGGGATCTCCCATTTAAGACAAAGATGAGGATAAATGTTTTCTCTCATGAGTCTGTGGGACTCTCTTCCCCAGAGAACAGTGGAGGGTCATTGAATGTTTTTAAGGCAGAGTTAGACAGTTTCTTGACAAACAAGGGAGTCAAAGGGTATTGGGAATAGGCAGGAAAGTGGAGTTGAGTCCACAAACAGATCTTATAGAATGGCGGAGCAGGCTCGAGGGGCCGAATGGCTCCTAAATCGCATGTTCGTATGCTCATATTTAGCTGTGGTGGGTCGTACCATAGATTCCCATTTCTTTAAGTGCGTGTCCTTCAGGAGACGAATGGATAGAATGTTTGCACTTACTCTGGTGTCGATTTTTATCTGAGCTTATGCTTGCCACTCTTCTGTGGACCTATAATCCTGATCATGGCAAATGTCTCAGATGCATAATTGCATTGAAGTGTTGATCCAAGTTAACTATGTGAAATGCTTGCTCGCTGTTCACACGAGTGCACTCTTAATCCATGTCGTTCTGACAATCTGTCTCTCTGCCAACCTGATGTACCTGCTTGGACTTTTGTTTTGTATGGGAATACCTTTTTTTGAGCTTATTTATTTTTTTTATTTTTTTATTTACCATCCTATCTTGAAGATGTTCTCTCTGGATGTGATCTGCCACAATTTCTGTTTGCAGTATCTGAGCTTGGCCTTCTGCACTGTCTTGCCCAATGTCCACACATGCCACAAGCTTTGCACTGGTCCTGGTACGCCAGACAACTGCAAATTGAGTGAGTCAGGTCACATTTACCACAAGGCTTAGCAGACTCCTGAGCCTTGGTTAACTTATCAATTGCTGTAGCTGCACCTAATGCTTGTAACTGTTGGCACACAGCCATGATGGCTTCAAATTTCCTTCCATCAGTAAGGACTGCATCTATGGTGTGCCATTTCTCCTTTTCTAGCAGGTCTTTTTGAAAGGCCTCCAGTGGGGTAGTCGCAATCACTAGCTCAATAACCCATTCTGACAATTCAATATCTGTGAAGTCAGATTCTTGAGCTTTGTCGCAGCCCCTTGCAACAAAATGGTCAATGGACTCATCTGGCCTTTGCCGGTAGATCATAAAGCTCGAGCCTATGTATTCAGAAATTTACCTTCACCTTGAGTTGCTGCTCCAAGAATGTCCATAGCTTGATAGGCTCCTTTTGATCCTCAGCTAACAATCCTGATGTATCGATCTGTTGCAGGGCCTCGTTGCCCCGTGCGATCCTAATTTTGGTAGTTTGGTTTGCTCATCTCTCTGTTCATTGTCAGAACTGTTTAAATTCAGGCACTATGTCCAACGCCTTCCAATCTATAACTGGATATCTGAAAGTCATTGTCTTAATGATCCTTTTTTATATTAATACAGGACTTTTTACAGGTTTTCTTTTTCACAGGCACATTTCATTTTGTTTCCGTTTTAAGGCAGATTCTTTTTTTGTGGGTCTGCCCCTTTTAAGAGTGAGAGACTACAGCTTTCATTGTTTACAGAGCTTGATTTTTTTAAAGCAAGAGATGAGCTCTTTGCTACACAGCTGTTTGATTTTTAAAAAGTTCAGAGAGCTTGTAATTAAAAACTGTGAACTTTTTTTAAGAGAGCTGCAGCTTGCAGTACCAGCAACTGCCACAACCAGCCTTTTACTTTGTGATAAACCTCCAGTGGCATTGTCGAGTTCTTCCACTCTTTTTGGCTTAGGCCCTGCCCATGAAGCAAAAAAAGGGAAAATTAAAACAGTAATGGCAGTAGTTAGTGCTTTTCAGATTTTTTGACACTTTGCTAGATTAGTTGAGAGCTCAGATCTCTTGGTAAATTGCCTACTGTACTCAAAGAATTTTAACACCTCCCAGGGTCGTGTCTGTAGTCCTAGCTCACTGCACTGTTGTGGGGTCTTCTGCCAGCTGCACTCCTGGTAAGCAACCTGCTGTTCCTTGTTCTCTGTTAGTATGTCCTTCAGAAAAAATCAAATGTTGCTATGATGTTGTATTTCGTGGCTTTCAGACTATTCCAAATATTGCCACCATATAATGTTTGGTGGTCTTCAGAAAATAAATCCCACTGGTCCACCACATAATAGTACTTGTTCTTTTGATATGTGAACTATTTTAAGACACATCAGACTACAAAGATCCAAAGAAAACATAGGTTGCTGTCATAACAACTGAAACATATATATACAAACAGTTACTGCACAAGCACATTAAAACACAGCTCACTCTTCTGGGTTACACCCACACAACTTCCTGGTCATGTGTGACATGACATCACTTCCTCCAGTGACCTTCACTTATAGCCTCTTAAGGTGGTCTGCTCTTAAGGTTGTCCCACAACAACTCTAATGCAGCTGCTACCGTCATATTTAAAGTGCTGTCAGCCCTGCTTGTATTGCTACCTTTCTGTGAGGCAATGAACCTGGAGTGATGCTGGACCCTGCTAAATGCTGCTGGAACACCTGGACCCCCCTCCACCCACCCCACACAAGGACTAGCAACCATTGGGATAGACATGAGCAACCTGGCACCATGTCAGAGGCAAGAAACTGGGTGGCCCCACAGTTCAGCGATGCCTCCCTGGAGATACTCCTCCAGGCTACAAGGGAAAGGCGGGAGGTCCTCTTTCCAAGGGGTGGAAAGAGGCGATCCTCCTGCCTGACCAAGCAAGCCTGGATGGAGATTTCAGAGGACTCAGCAGCTGTGGGATTATCCATACAACTGAGTCCAGTGTCGCAAGAGGATCAATGACCTCATTATTTCTGCCAAGGTGAGTCCTCCGTACCTCTTTCCTCTTTGGGGCTTGCATGTGGCTATACGGGAGGGAGTTCAACATGAATAGGGAGGCACCACAAAGGCACTGGCGAGGGGGTAAGGTGTCAACACATCCTGTCAGATACATGACTGCATCTCGGCGACAGGCCACCTTATTTCACCCCCATGTCGCCCCCTGAGGGCAGACGTTGGGAGGAGCCATGTAGGAAGCACAATTGGGGAAGAGGGGCTACCACTAGCATAACTATCCTGTTGCTCTTCCTGCGATGTCTTACTATGTCCCTCTTTCTGCTTGCAGGACAAATGGGCCCACAACATGGGGGAGGCCTCAAGGACTGACGGAGGGATCCCTGATCTTCGGCCTCTGTCGTTGGCTGTGGAGGAGGCACTGAAGCTGACGGGGGTCCAGGGCAGCCGTGCAATGGCGGACAGTGAGACTGGAGTGGCCGTACAAGAGAGTGAGGAGAAATTGTGTTCATGTATCCTGCATCACACTTCTGCAGATCTACATCATGCATGGTTGGCTCAAGGGCATTTGAACAAACTAACCCATAAATGTAAAAGCAAAATACTGCAGATGCTGTAAATCTGTAATAAAAACAGAAAGTGCTGGAAATACTCAGAAGGTCAGGCAGCATCTATGGAGAGAGAAGCAGAGTGAACGTTTCAGGTCTCTGACCAACACATCTGTTCTGATGATGCAACCTTCCACAACAGTACTTCTGACATGTCTTCCTTTTTCCGCAACCGAGGATTCCCCCTCAGTGTGATGGACAGAGCCCTCAAATTTTCCACACTTCTGCCCTCACCCCTTCCCTTCCCTCCCAGAACTGAGACAGGGTTCCCCTTGTCCTCACTTTCTACCCACCAGCCTCCACATCCAAAGGATCATCCTCTGCCATTTCCGCCACCTCCAGCGTGGTGCCACCATCAAAAGCACCTTCCCCTTCCCTCCCCTGTCAGCATTCTGAAGGGAACGTTCCCTCCACAACACCCTGGTCCACTCTTCCATCACCCCCGACACCTCGTCCCCTTTCCACTGCACCTTCCCTGCAATCGCAGGAGGTGTAAAACCTGCCCTCTTCCCTCCTCTCTCCTCACCATCCGAGGCCCCCAAAACTCCTTCCAGGTGAAGCAGCAATTTACTTGTACTTCTTTCAATTTAGTATACTGTATTCGCTGCTCACTATGCAGTCTCCTCTACATTAAGGAGACCAAATGCAGACTGGGTGACCACTTTGCGGAACACCTCCACTTAGTCAGAAAGCATGACCCCGAGCTTCCGGTTGCTTGTCATTTCAACACTCCCCCCTGCTCTCATGCTCACATCTCTGTCCTTGGCCTGCTGCAGTGTTCCAGTGAACATCAACACAAGCTTGAGGAGCAGCACCTTTCGATTAGGCACTCTACAGCCTTGCAGATTCAACCTTGAGTTCAACAATTTCAGAGCATGACTGGCCTTTTTTTATATTTTTCTATTTTTTTATCATTTCTTTTTAACCATGTGCTTGTTTTTTCATGTGGACAGAGCTACTCATTATTCTGCCATTAACACTGTTTCTGGACTAATGTTTTGTCTTTCACCACAAGCATTAACATACTGTTTGCATTTGTCCCAATCTCTCTTGCCCTCTACCCTATCACACACCTTCCCTTGTGTTCTCTTCCCCACCAACACTACCACCCCCACTTCACTTGCTTAAAACCTAATTATTTTCTAACCTTTGTCAGTTCTGATGAAAGGTCACAACCTGAAATCCTGAAACGTTAACTCTGCTTCTCTCTCCACAGATGCTGCCTGACCTGCTGAGTATTTCCAGCCCTTTCTGTTTTTAAACCCACAAATATTTGTGTTCTCTCATGCAGGTGGTCATTTGCAGGAGGCTAACACTGACACTATGACAGGGGGACAGCTGTCAACCTCTGAGGAACAGGAGGAGCAATCATAGGATGCACCATCACATCATTCTCCTGCACCTTCCACAAGCACATACTCAGTGGGTATGAGTTTGGGTTTAGATTCAGGGTCACAATCTGGTGAGAGCACCACACACACGCCTGAGTAGCTGACAGAGCCTGTCACAAGTAGTCCGAGGACTGTGGGCGGACAGACCCATGCAGAGCCCCAGGCTGATGACGAGCCTCAAATGTCAACAGCACAGGTCATGCTGGAGTTGCAGAGAGGGGTAAGGCAACATCTGGCAGAGCTGCTGGACGCCATGAGCAGCCAATAGACGAGTTCATCCATGCTATGAGTGCTGTCATGTCTCAGACGTGTGAGCGCATGGCTTTCACCATCAAGAGGTTGTTGACCCTCATGGAGAGCCAGATGTGTGCAGACCTGCACACCATCGCCTTGGCCATGAGCTCGATGTAGCAGTTGCAAGGCAAGAGAAGTATGATGCGCCTGGCGTGTTCTCCAGGTCCCCGTCCCTTTCTGGTGAGCAGGGAGGTTCAAGTCGGCCTTGAAAGACTGGAGGAGAGCTGGGAGCTCCTCTCAGGGCACCCTGAGTGTGGGAAGCAGCTCCTCAGCCCCTCCACCAGTGAGCCCAGCTCCAGTAGCCGTGACGACCGAGGAGAGTCCTGCATATTTGCGGCAACCCCTTCAGCCAGCTGAATGCTTCCAGACCTCAGGCCCCCAAAGGACGTCCGCCGCAGTCATCCCAGGCCAAGAGGCAGCCTGATCAACAGGCCATCTCCATCCCATCTGCTAGTGCAGGGGCTACACCTCATAGAAGCACTCATAAATGTATAAAGAAGAGCATTTGGGGATTCGCGGATGAATTACATTTGCCCTTTATATTGTTTTCTGCACTTTTGTCATTCAGTTCACATTCATTGTTGTAAAATGCTTATTTTTTCATGCCTGAATTGGGAGATGCTGCCATCAACTTTGCTCTCTCAATGGGCCCCAGTGTTGGCACAAACCACGTTTAGTCAGCATCTCAGTTGAGCCAGAGTGAGTGGTCAAACTGGGCACTAGGCACCAATCAAGATAGAAAGGAGGCAGAAAGCAGAATACAGTGAGGTGAGCCTTTATTGAGTCCACTAAGAGAGGCCATCATGGTGGAAGGAACCAGGTATGCACGAGATTGGCTCTTGCCTCCTTTGCGCAACTCTCAATGGCCCTGGTCTCCGGTGCAAGGGAATCATTATCCTGTGGTTCTTGCTCATTAGCCTCCTACACATCTTCCTCGTCAGATCAGGACTGGTGAGCAATCATGTCCTCTCCATGTAAGAGCTCCCCCCCCACCCACTGTGCTAGATTATGCAAAGCACACCACGATATGTGAGACGCCCACCGGGGCATGCTGCAGGGCTCCACGAGATCAATCCAGGCACTGGAATCTCATCTTCAGCAACCCAATGGCCTGCTTGATGGTTGCTCGGGTGGAGCGTGTCAAGTGTTGTACCTCTCCTCTGCTGCAGTGTGAGGGTTCCTCACATGCGTCTGTAACCATGTCTTCAATGGGTAGCCATTGTTCCCGAGAATCCATCCCTGAAGGCGAGGGGAGGGGGGCCCTGAAAAGTTGTGGCACGTGGTACTGCTGAATTATGTAGGCATCGTGGCTGCTTCCTGGGAAGTGGCACACACTTGCAGGAAACACATTTGGTGGTCACAAACCAGTTGAACATTGAAGCCTTTCCTGTTGATAAAGGTGGCTGGCTGATCTGTCCAAGCCTAGATGGCCACATGAGTGCAGTCAATAACACCTTGCACCTGGGGAAATCCAATGATGGCCCTGAACCTGATGGCCCTTTCCACTTAACTGGCATGTTTGGAATGGTGACACATAGTCACCGGCCCTCTT
This sequence comes from Heterodontus francisci, assembly GCF_036365525.1. NCBI lineage: Eukaryota > Metazoa > Chordata > Chondrichthyes > Heterodontiformes > Heterodontidae > Heterodontus > Heterodontus francisci. The sequence continues at coordinate 67,487,437 of NC_090388.1, forward strand.
GACCAGAGTACTGGTCACCTCCTTGATGCAGCGATGGGGTGCTGGCTGGGAGACCCCACACATGTCCCTGGTGGAAGAATCAGAGATGTAAAAGTTGAATGCCCTGGTTATCTTCAGGGTCACAGGCATTCGGTGTCCACCAAAGCGCATGGGCCGCAGCTCATCCTGCAGCATGGCATATACGTTGGTGACGGCCCCCCTGGAGAGCCATGATTTTTGCTGACACTGGCGCTCAAACATTTTCAGATAGCTGAGTCGAGTCCGGTACACTCTCTGGCACAGGTAGTCCTTTCATGGCATGGCTGGCTGCTGCAGCTCTCCTATTGGTGTTTCACGGGTGGGCACAGCTACATCCTGGCCCTTTCTCCATCTGAACCACTGCTGCATGGCACAAGGTGTATGAGACTCATGCCAGCTGATCAGTCGTCCTCCAGAACGCTGTCCTTGCAGAGAGGAACTTGCCTTGACACCTTTCACTTTGCTACTCCCCTCAAAATATGTGCTTATGCCCGTCAGTGCCCACCCTTTCAGAAAGTCTGGCACCCAAGATATAGACCAACTGGGCAAAGAGCCCGATATTATGCCCACCCAACATTTACACCCGATATATAGCCCAACTGGGCACGCAGCAGGCCAATAGTGGCCTCCGCTCCCCTCTCTCTTAAATGTCCAATGCTCCTCATGGCTGCCTTCCCACGGCATCACTGAGGCCTCGCATCAGTGCCACCACTTTTTAATTGCCGGGAATCAGAAGGCTTGTGATCCCCATTGTGCTGTTGACAAAATTTAAAAACCCCCATAAAACTGCAATCACTTCCATGCAAATGTATTGAAACAAGCTATTCAGCAATTTAAATAGCAGCCCTGCCTCATCGGGATGCTGATGCCCCCTCCAAGCTTTCCTGATGCTGACAAAATCTGGAACTGATGTCGAGTTTCCAGGTGAATGCATCTGTCTCAATTTTTCAGCCCCCACCCTCCCCACCCCCACACCTCCACTCACACTGCTTCTGGCTACACAAAATTCAGCCCTTTCAATTCACTGCACCGCGATCTCGGAAGAGTTAAAATCAAGGCTCTTATGAGTTTCTATCTCTAAGTAATGTTACATTTTGATTAGGATACTTAACAAAATAAAAAAGAAACTTCAAGTTGAAAGGTAAAAGCCAGAGATTATATTTCAAAATGTCAAGTTGTTCATGTTACATTGTTAATTTGGTTCAATTCCAAATAATTAAGAAAGTACAGGCTTGTAGCTGTTCACTTGTGCAGGAGCGTAGTGAGCCTGAAGCATTGCTCACTCTCATTCGGAGGGTTTTAGATCATATCTCAGCAACAGTAAACCCAACAAGATTGTTTTCAAACTGGGAAATTTTCTGTTCCAACAGCAACCTATTGGACATAATTCTCTCATGGGGAAGGAAGTATTATAAGAATCACTGGGTAATGGGGACTGTTTGGGCAAAAGTACTCACTTTTCATTCTGTGTGATCTGTGTTTGAATGCGTTCCAGGCTGGTGAGATGAAAGGGTTGTCTTTCTACTGATGTTAAGGGGCTGAAGTTGAAATGAATTTGGGCAGTGTCAGCACATATATCTTAATGGGTGCATGCTCACAGCATGAAATTGCACTAATTTGCAGTTTCACATCGGGAGACCACAAGAGATGTTGATGTTAGATATAGAAATGTCACATGGTACAGTAAAGGGTACACAATCTAAGGTTGGAATTAAGACAATTAGCAACAGGAGTAGGCCATTTACCCCCACCACCTCCCCCCGCCCCCCACCCCGAGCCTATTCCACTATTTGTTGAGATAATAGCTGATCTGCAGCCGGCTAGTGGGAAGGCAGCCAGGAAATGGAGCAGAGGTAAGTCGGACATAAGGGGTGGGTATGGGCCCAACATCCAGAGGGGTCGATATCGGGAATGGTGGAGATGGGGGTTTGGGGGGGTGGATCGGAGAGAAATTTGAAGACTGGAGAGGGAGTTGCAGATTGGACGATGGATGGAGTGAGTCAGACATTGGGTGTTGGGCATTGGAGGTCCTATTGCATGGTGGGTTGCGGTCACGCAAAGGTGTGGACTGATTGTGCAAGGGATCCGAGCATGTGGGAGTGGCCTGCTTGCATGGGAATCCGATTGTACTGAAGCGGGAGTGACAATTGCATGGAGGGGGGTGAGAATTGCACAGGTGAATTAATTGTGTGGGAGGTTCTGCTAGCGTGGGGAAGTGGTGATCGTGCGAGATTGCAATGATCGCATAGGGTCTGAGTGCGCAGGGCGGTCTGATCTAATGGGTGAGGGATCCGAGTGCATGATGGGGGAGGGGTTTGATCGCACAGTGGGTGGAGGGTCCAATCATACGGGGGATCTGATATCATTGGGGAGGGGTCCGATCACATGAGGGGTCGGATTGCATGGGGCAGGGTTTGCAAATTTCGGAGCGTATCCGATTGCACAGAGGAGTGGCGATCGTGCAAGGGGATTTGAACACACAGATTGTCTGATTGTGTGGAGCATCACTCGTATGGGGTTGGGTTTGATTGTGCAGTGGGAGTTCTGATTGGGCAGGGTGGGTTCCGATTTTATGGAAAGGGGATCCAATCGTAAGGGGGAGCAATGATAGCACTGGGGTTCCAATCACACAGTGGGAAATCTGTTTGCATGCACAGGAGGGGTCCGATAGCGCAGAGGTCCAGTCATACAGGGGAGGGGTCTGATCATTTTGGTGTCCGTTTGCAAGTCTGATGGGAGGTGGTGTGGGTCAGTCAATCATGGTGTCTGATAGTAGGGAGAGCTGCAAGTAAGCTTGGTGATCTGTGGGGACGTGCTCCTGTTCCTCCTGGCCCACAAGCAGTGCTGTAAAGGCACTAACCTAACGGATCCAACCCTATTCACTTCCCTTCAGCTGCCAAGTCTCCCGAGGCCCAGGAAATCCTATTTGCAAGCAATAAGACTCATGTGATGTTCTTGGAACTTAACAGTAATATTCAGTCAGAGATAGTAAGAGACAGACAACTGCTGCATGTGCTTCTAAAACATGGATTCCTTTTTTATTTTCTTATTGTCACCCTCTGCTGGTATATGTGTGCATGGTAGCCTTAAGTGGACAAAATGCACAATGCAATCTTCAAGACATTACATCCATCCCCTCCTTCGTAGATGAGAAACATCGCGTTACAAGGTTTTGATTTTTGTATTAAAAACTTAGAATGCTTTGTTTTTTTAAAACTGGAAAAGGATTTTTTTCAGTGGACATTGACACCTGCATAGCTGAAATTTTTGGATGTTTTGAAAGGAAGCTGACTTTGTATACAAGGACAGGAAAGGAGGCAATTTAAAGGAAGCTAGCAAGGGGTTTGACCTCCTCAGAGCAACAGTTTGAATGACAAGGGAGACTCTGGCTAGAATTTTGCAGCTGTTGGCAGCTCAGAGTTTGGGGAGGCAGAAGTGTCATGGAGAGATACAGCACTGAAACAGGCCCTTCGGCCCACCGAGTCTGTGCCGACCAACAACCACCCATTTATACTAATCCTACACTAACCCCATTTTCCCTACCACATCCCCACCATTCTCCTACCACCTACCTACCCAAGGGGAAATTTGCAATGGCCAATTTACCTATCAACCTGCAAGTCTTTGGCTGTGGGAGGAAACCGGAGCATCCAGTAGAAATCCACGCGGTCACAGGGAGAACTTGCAAACTCTGCATAGACAGTACCCGGAACCAAACCCGGGTCACTGGAGCTGTGAGGCTGCGGTGCTAACCACTGCGCCACTGTGCTGCCAAGTGGGTGCAGAACTTGCTCCCGCTCCATGTCTAGCTGCCGCTGCTATTGCGCGCAAGGCAATCAATTAGCGGCCTTGCAGCGTATTTCTAAATGAAAAGGGTGTGCACGGGCGGGAAGCTGAGTGTCAGCAGGGGCGGAGCTACAGCCATTTAAAAGGGCTTTCAGCAAACTCTGTGGCTTAGAGAGGCTTACCTGCAGCAAGGAGGAAGTTGGGAGGAGCAACTGCATATCCCCAAAGAAAAAACAGGAGCCTGAGGGTGACAGGACTGGAGGAGGACTTAAAGTGCCCACCAATCCAACAAGTGTCAATAAAACAGAAGCCCACCAGAACCCGCTGGCATCAATGGAAGGGAGAAGCAGCTGCATGGCCCCCCGCATCTCAGAGGACTCCTTGTACATCCTCCTCCAGGCGGCTGAGGCAAGGTGGTTGGTCCTCTTCCCCTCAGACGGAAGGAGGAGGCCTCCCCAGGTCAGCAAGAAGGCATGCCTTAAAGCAGGGGAGGCGGTCAGTAGCCATGAAGCAGTGAGGAGGACATGGCTTCAGTGTCACAAGCGGGTCAATGGCCTTCTGCACTCTGCCAGGGTAAGGGGCACAGTCATTGCAGCTTTTAACTGAGATGGGAGGGTCAATGGGTGCTGATGCTGCAAGGTGGAAGCCATCCATCATCAGTGATTGGCTGCAACCATGCCTTGGGCCGTATAATGGGCACATCCGTGACGCACAGTAGTTCAGATGTATCCCATCCGTGCACTTCACTGGCATTGGTTTGAGATGCAGCACTCAGCCCAAGGGGTGAATGGGTGATCGTTCAAGTAATATGTCTTAACTAATTGCTTTGTGTCTACACAGGAGAAGAGGGCACATAATACCCGTGAGAGGTCCCGGACCAGCAGTGGAGTGGGCAGCCTGGCCTTTTTGACCAGACTGGAGGAGGATGCATTGATGCTAGCAGGGGAGGATGGAGGACGCGCTATAGCTGATGGTGAGGCCGGCGTACCTGGTCAGGAGGGTGAGTTCCCCAGACTGTGGTCGGAGTGAGGGGGGGTGGGGGGCAGCGGCAATTGTTTTAGGCACTGAAGGGTGCTCTCAAACTTAAAATCACACACATGTGGCCACACTCCAGTCAGGAGTGCTGATCAATACTGATCATTCCGATTTTCCCTGCAGGCAAAACACAACAGCGGCCAGGCAGCGTCTCCGGGTTCATCCATCCACCTCTGAGCAGGAGGAGTGTACCTCAGAGGGTGCAGCGTCACATCCTCTCCCCCCACCAAGCGCCAGCTCAGAAACATTTACCACGGTTGGGAGCGTGTCTCCTCGGATTCGTGGTCAAAACCTGGTGTCAGCACCACACAATTGCAGGCCCAGCTGCCAGAGGCAGTACCAGCCGATGCCACTGACAATCGGAAGACTGTGGGAGGCCAGGCTAGTGCAGGACCACAAGCTCACGATGAGCCTCTGCTGACATCTATTCGACGGGAGATGCTGCAGTTGCAGCATGTGGTGCGTGGAGATCGGGCTGAGTTACCAGAGATTTTGCGTGCTACAACTCGGAGTTTGAAGATGTCCATCCAGGGCTTGAGTACCACACAGTCCCTGTCCTGTGTCCAACAGTTTCCTCTACTGACAGATTGGTGGCTGTGCTGGAGGGCCCGATCCTGGAGGCCATGCATAACCTCACAGAGAGAGTGGGCTCCATGGACCAAAGCATTAGAGATATGTCTCTGATGCTCAGGCGACATTTGGAAGCTGCTCATCCCTCTGAGGTCAGCACAGAGAACCAATTGAAATTAGAAATTAGAACATTACAGCGCAGTACAGGCCCTTCAGCCCTCGATGTTGCGCCGACCTGTGAAACCATCTGACCTACACTATTCCATTGTCATCCATATGTCTATCCAATGACCACTTAAATGCCCTTAAAGTTGGCGAGTCTACTACTGTTGTAGGCAGGGCGTTCCACGCCCCTACTACTCTCTGAGTAAAGAAATTACCTCTGACATCTGTCCTATATCTATCACCCCTCAACTTAAAGCTATGTCCCCTCGTGTTTGCCATCACCATCCGAGGAAAAAGACTCTCACTATCCACCCTATCTAACCCTCTGATTATCTTATATGTCTCTATTAAGTCACCTCTCCTCCTCCTTCTCTCCAACGAAAACAACCTCAAGTCCCTCAGCCTTTCCTCGTAAGACCTTCCCTCCATTAGATTGATTAGATTAGAGATACAGCACTGAAACAGGCCCTTCGGCCCACCGAGTCTGTGCCGAACATCAACCACCCATTTATACTAATCCTACACTAATCCCATATTCCAACCAAACATCCTCACCTGTCCCTATATTTCCCTACCACCTACCTACACTAGTGACAATTTATTATGGCCAATTTACCTATCAACCTGCAAGTCTTTTGGCTTGTGGGAGGAAACCGGAGCACCCGGAGAAAACCCACGCAGACACAGGGAGAACTTGCAAACTCCACACAGGCAGTACCTGGAATCGAACCCGGGTCCCTGGAGCTGTGAGGCTGCGGTGCTACCCACTGCGCCACTGTGCCGCCCATACCAGGCAACATCCTAGTAAATCTCCTCTGCACCCTTTCCAAAGCTTCCACATCCTTCCTATAATGCGGTGACCAGAACTGTACGCAATACTCCAGGTGCGGCCTCACCAGAGTTTTGTACAGCTGCAGCATGACCTCGTGGCTCCAAAACTCGATCCCCCTACTAATAAAAGCTAACACACCATATGCCTTCTTAACAGCCCTATTAACCTGGGTAGCAACTTTCAGGGATTTATGTACCTGGACACCAAGATCTCTCTGTTCATCTACACTACCAAGAATCTTCCCATTAACCCAGTACTCTGCATTCCTGTTACTCCTTCCAAAGTGAATCACCTCACACTTTTCCGCATTAAACTCCATTTGCCATCTCTCAGCCCAGCTCTGCAGCCTATCTATGTCCCTCTGTACCCTACAACATCCTTCGGCACTATCCAAACTCCACTGACCTTCGTGTCATCCGCAAATTTACTAACCCACCCTTCTACACCCTCTTCCAGGTCATTTATAAAAATGACAAACAGCAGTGGCCCCAAAACAGATCCTTGCGGTACACCACTAGTAACTAAACTCCAGGATGAACATTTGCCATCAACCACCACCCTCTGTCTTCTTTCAGCTAGCCGATTTCTGATCCAAAGCTCTAAATCACCTTCAACCCCATACTTCCGTATTTTCTGCAATAGCCTACCGTGGGGAACCTTATCAAACACCTTACTGAAATCCATATACACCACATCCACTGCTTTACCCTCATCCACCTGTTTGGTCACCTTCTCGAAAAACTCAATAAGGTTTGTGAGGCACGACCTACCCTTCACAAAACCGTGCTGACTATCGCTAATGAATTTATTCTTTTCAAGATGATTATAAATCCTGTCTCTTATAACCTTTTCCAACATTTTACCCACAACCGAAGTAAGGCTCACAGGTCTATAATTACCAGGGCTGTCTCTACTCCCTTTCTTGAACAAGGGGACAACATTTGCTATCCTCCAGTCTTCCGGCACTATTCCTGTCGACAATGACGACATAAAGATCAAGGACAAAGGCTCTGCAATCTCCTCCCTGGCTTCCCAGAGAATCCTAGGATAAATCCCATCTGGCCCAGGGGACTTATCTATTTTCACACTTTCCAAAATTGCTAACACCTCCTCCTTGTGAACCTCAATCCCATCTAGCCTAGTAGTCTGAATCTCAGTATTCTCCTCGACAACATTTTCTTTCTCTACTGTAAATACTGATGAAAAATATTCATTTGACGCTTCCCCTATCTCCTCTGATTCCACACACAACTTCCCACTACTATCCTTGATTGGCCCTAATCTAACTCTAGTCATTCTTTTATTCCTGATATACCTATAGAAAGCCTTAGGGTTTTCCTTGATCCTATCCGCCAATGACTTCTCGTGTCTTCTCCTTGCTCTTCTTAGCTCTCCCTTTAGATCCTTACTGGCTAGCTTGTAACTCTCAAGCGCCCTAACTGAGCCTTCACGTCTCATCCTAACATAAGCCTTCTTCTTCCTCTTGACAAGCGCTTCAACTTCTTTAGTAAACCACGGCTCCCTCGCTCGACAACTTCCTCCCTGCCTCATAGGTACATACTTATCAAGGACACGCAGTAGCTGCTCCTTGAATAAGCTCCACATTTTGATTGTTCCCATCCCCTGCAGTTTCCTTCCCCATCCTACGCATCCTAAATCTTGCCTAATCATATCATAATTTCCTTTCCCCCAGCTATAATTCTTGCCCTGCAGTATATACCTGTCCCTGCCCATCGCTAAGGTAAACCTAACCGAATTGTGATCACTATCACCAAAGTGCTCACCTACAACTAAATCTAACACCTGGCCGGGTTCATTACCCAGTACCAAATCCAATGTGGCATCGCCCCTGGTTGGCCTGTCTACATACTGTGTCAGAAAACCCTCCTGCACACACTGGACAAAAACTGACCCATCTAAAGTACTCGAACTATAGTATTTGCAGTCAATATTTGGAAAGTTAAAGTCCCCCATAACAACTACCCTGTTACTCTCGCTCCTGTCGAGAATCATCTTCGCTATCCTTTCCTCTACATCTCTGGAACTATTCGGAGGTCTATGGAAGACTCCCAACAGGGTGACCTCTCCTCTCCTGTTTCTAACCTCGGCCCATACTACCTCAGTAGACGAGTCCTCAAACGTCCTTTCTGCCGCTGTAATACTCTCCTTGATTAACAATGCCACACCACCCCCCCCTCTTTTACCATCTTCTCTGTTCTTACTGAAGCATCTAAATCCCGGAACCTGCAACATCCATTCCTGCCCCTGCTCTACCCATGTCTCCGAAATGGCCACAACATCGAGATCCCAGGTACCAACCCATGCTGCAAGCTCACCCACCTTATTCCGTATGCTCCTGGCGTTGAAGTAGACACACTTTAAACCAAGTTCTTGCTTCCCAGTGCCCTCTTGCGTCCTTGTAACCTTATCCCTGACCTCCCTACTCTCAACATCCTGTACACTGGAACTACAATTTAGGTTCCCATTCCCCTGCTGAATTAGTTTAAACCCCCCGAAGAGCACTAGCAAATCTCCCCCCCAGGATATTGGTACCCCTCTGGTTCAGGTGAAGACCATCCTGTTTGTAGAGGTCCCACCTACCCCAGAAAGAGCCCCAATTATCCAGGAAACCAAAACCCTCCCTGCTACACCATCCCTGCAGCCACGTGTTCAACTCCTCTCTCTCCCTATTCCTCGCTTCGCTATCATGTGGCACGGGCAACAACCCAGAGATAACAACTCTGTTTGTTCTCGCTCTAAGCTTCCACCCTAGCTCCCTGAATTTCTTCCTTAAATCCCCATCTCTCTTCCTACCTATGTCGTTGGTGCCTATGTGGACCACGACTTGGAGCTGCTCCCCCTCCCCCTTAAGGATCCCAAAAACACGATCCGAGACATCACGAACCCTGGTACCTGGGAGGCAACATACCAACCGTGAGTCTCTCTCGTTCCCACAGAACCTCCTATCTGTTCCCCTAACTATGGAGTCCCCAATGACTAATGCTCTGCTCCTCTTCCCCCTTCCCTTCTGAGCAACAGGGACAGACTCTGTGCCAGATACCTGTACCCCATTGCTTACCCCTGGTAAGTCGTCCCCCGCAACAGTATCCAAAACGGTACACCTGTTGTTGAGGGAAACGGCCACAGGGGATCCCTGCACTGCCTGCTGGTTCCCTCTCCTTCCCCTGACGGTAACCCATCTACCTACTTCTTTTACCTGAGGTGTGACTACCTCCCCATAACTCCTCTCAATAACCCCCTCCACCTCCCGAATGATCCGAAGTTCATCCAGCTCCAGCTCCAGTTCCCTAACGCGGTTCTTGAGGAGCTGGAGTTGGATGCACTTCCCGCAGATGCAGTCAGCAGGGACACTCTTGGCGACCCTTACCTCCCACATTCTGCAGGAGGAACATACAACTGCCTTAACCTCCATTCCCACTATTCTAAATTCCCAACAAATCTACTGAAAAACCAAAAAAAAAAGTCAAAACTTGAGCCTTGAGAGGGCACAGGGGCAGCAGCAGATTTCATATGACGGTGGGGGTGGGGGGCTTCTCAGGGCACTCCTGATGCATCCTGGAGCTCCTTGTCCCCTCTGCCAGTGACATCAGCACTGCATACTCCCAGGGTATCAGAGGTTGTTCCTTGAGATGCCGCGGCCCACACGGCCTCGGGCAGGCAGAGCCCACCAAAGTCATCCAGAGCAATGCAGCAGCCTGAACAGCCACCTGCCTCTGCCATGGCTGGCGGCAAGGGGTTGTCCACACACGTGAGCACTCACAAACGTTCCAAAAAATCACAGTAACAGCACTCTGGGGTCACTGGTGCAATTTGTAAATATTTGTTTGATTTATAAATGTAATAAAATTCATTACATTTTTCACTTGACATTTTCATATGTCACAAGTTACTGCTGATGTTGTAGGTGAACTGGTTGATCTGCATGAGAAGGATAATTTGAGAGGTAACACATTCGGGCTGCGTGGTGTTTGATAGAAAGGTGGCCCATATCAGCTGAGATTTCCTCCTGAAGGTGAATGCCTCTGTGCTTCCAGCTCCTGTTAATGCCTCATCTCAGACTGCCATGTCAGTTCGTGGTTGATGAGATTCTGTTCAGGAGAAACGCCTGAGTATTAGAGCCTCCTGGGTCTCCCTTGCACTTAACTTCCCCAATCCTCCAGCTCCCTCTCTCCGCCTTTCAGGTGGCTGCGACCCCTCTTCCTCATCCATGTCACCATCTTCGTCTGAGAATGCCTCGCGCTGAACTAGATCATCCTCCAAGGCCTCTCCCCTCTCCATTGCCAAGTTATGTAAGGCGTAGCAGAGGAGAATAATTCTAGATACCCTTGCTGGCGAGTACTGGAGGGCTCCACTTAAGCGATCAAGACACCTAAATCTCATTTTGAGAAGACCTATAGTCTGTTCTATGGTCACTCTGGTGGTCGCATGGCTCTCATTGTAATGTTCCTCAGCCTCATTCCTTGGGTTCCTCACATGTGTCATCAGCCATGTCTTCAGTGAATAAACCCTGCCACCAAGCATCCATCCTTGCAGGCATTCAGGGGAGCTGAATAGTGCTAACACCTGGAAGTTCCGAAGAATGAATGCATTGTGACTGCTTCCAGGATAACGAACACACACCTGCAATATATCCTTATGGTGATCATAGACAAGTTGCACATTCATTGACTAGAACCCCTTTCGATTAATGAAGGTGCCTGACTGACCTGTAGGTGCTCTAAAGGCCACATGAATGCAGTCTAGTATGCGTAAGACCATGGGGAACCCTGCAATGGTGCTGAAGCCTCTGGCTCTCTTGGCCTGACTGGCGGAGTCTGTCTGGAATTTGGCAAACTCGTTGGCACGCCTAAATATGGCACCAGTCACCACCTTAATGCAGTGATTCGCTGATGCTTGGGAGACTCCGCACATGTCTCCCGATGAAGCCTGGAATGAGCCTGATGCATAGACATTTACTGCGACTGTTAGCTTCAGTGCGACCGACATTGGATGGCCACCCACGCAGTTGGAAGTGACCTCCACTGCCAACATCTCACACAGAGAAGTGACAGTCTCCCATGACAGGCACAGTCTTCTTCAGCACTGGTGCTCTGATATTTGTAGAAAGCTCAAACACGGGCGGTAGACCCTGCCTGCTGGGTAGGCTCGTCTCCTGACAGGTGGTTGCACCCGGGCCACTCAGTCACCTTCTCCCCCTCCCCCATTATGAGGCTGCACTGGGCCAGCAGGTTGCTGATTTCCCTGGACAGTTGTCCTCCTGTCCCTCCTTGGGGCATAGTCCTCCTCATTAGATGAGCTGCCTCCAGAGTGGACAATTCCCATTGATGCTGTGCTCCAGTGATGCAATTAGTTTAAGTATTACTAGCCTGCTGTAAGGACAGGCACACACAACCCCCTCATCTTCACCCAATAAATCAATACTGCTGTGGCCCGACCAGGAGTGACTAACACTCAGATGACCCCTGCCTGCTGCTCTTTTAAAGCTGCCGGGTTCCAGACACCACCTTCGACTCGTTTTACAGCTGTAAAATATGACAGCCGAGTAAAATGGCTGTCGAGTGCTTTATTAATTACATCAATTGGCCTTTAATTGACTCTAGGCGGAAGGTGAGCAGCGCCTCGATCTTGCCCGCCATCTAACCAGCGTAAAATGGCGCTTGGGCATCATGACGTCAGGGACCCAATCCGCGGTCATTGCCCGCTATTTTACACCTCGGCCGCCCAGCCTCTATGTCTGGGCATGTGACATGCTCAGGAAGGTTTGCTTTCACTTTGGACCCTTTAAAAAACCAGTGAGTTGGACAAAGAGCAGGCATTTGAAATTTGGTTTTTGAACTGCCTGGAGACCAGAGAGGAAGACCTAAAGAAAGTGTTATCTCTCTCTGTAAAGGAATCCTGCATCTCTTGAGAAGAAACCTTGTATTTCAAAGGTGGCAGATTCCTGTTGCCTCCTGTCTCTGAAGAGTCCCTGCATCAAGTATGATTCCTGTTGCCTCCTGAGTTTTAAGAAATTCTAAAATCTGAAGAAATCTTCTATTGCTATCCTGCTGCTGTAAAACTTGAGAAGACCTGTTGCTGCACCCCTGATGAAAGACCAATGTGAAGTCTGCTGCAGTTAAATTGCTTTGAATGCCTACCCATCACAGACTGTTCATCAACCTTGCATCCGACTATTCGACTCTGGGACACCTCACCAAACTGAAGACTTCCGACCAGAACGTGACAACTTAAGTTATTTTATTATTCCTTTTATTCCTATGAAACAGCTGTAAATGAAGAAATCCTTTTTCCCCGGTTAATTGTTTTTTTTTTATGTATGTGTGTGTGCTTGAGGGTTAGGGACATAAGGAGCTTTATGTATCTAGAGTTATCTCATTATTGGTTAAGACTTGTTTTTATAACAAATAGTTAATGCTGTTGTTGATTAAAGAAACTTGGTTGGTGTGCATTATTCTGGGGGACAAATAGAGTATGTAATTGGCTGTTTTTTGGTAGGTTGGAAAATTTATTGATATGTTGTGACCCATGGAGAAGTGGGACTGAATTAACAGTGCACTCATCCTGCCTCAGTCATAATATATTAATTGGGGACTCTTGTCAGGATCAAATCCAACACCAATAATGTTAATTGTAAGGGGAGTAATAATAAATTGAAAGAGGAAAATAAAAGAACCAGGTTTCTTGTGTAATAGAGTAAAGTCTACACCACTGGAATTGAATTAGTAGTTGCTGCAGCTTTTCTGGGAAAGGAGAATGTGTCCTTCAGTGCCTTGGAAACATTATCTAGATTAATCTAGGCGGCACAGTGGCGCAGTGGTTAGCACCGCAGCCTCACAGCTCCAGCGACCCGGGTTCAATTCTGGGTACTGTCTGTGTGGAGTTTGCAAGTTCTCCCTGTGTCTGTGTGGGTTTCCTCCGGGTGCTCCGGTTTCCTCCCACATGCCAAAGACTTGCAGGTTGATAGGTTAATTGGCCATTATAAATTGCCCCTAGTATAGGTAGGTGGTAGGGAAATATAGGGACAGGTGGGGATGTGGTCGGGACATGGGATTAGTGCAGGGTTAGTGTAAATGGGTGGTTGATGGTCGGCACGGACTCGGTGGGCCGAAGGGCCTGTTTCAGTGCTGTATCTCTGAACTGAACTAAACTAAAAGACTTGGCAGCACAATTGGGGTTAAAATTGAAATCAGGTGCTGGAAAAGCAAAGATAATTGAAGTAATCGCCCAACATTTGAAATTGAAAGAAGAAAAAGAAGATAGTAAGTCAGAGGGTGATGCAGTTGAATTTGCTAAAATTCAGTTACAACTGAAAAAGCTTGAGCTGGAACAAGAAATAGAGATAAGAAAACTTGAGGCTGAAAAAGAATTGAAAAAACTTGAATTAGAAAAAGAGGAAAGGGAGAAAGACAGAGTATTTCAGAGAGAAAATGAAAGAGAAGCAAGAGAATTAAAAGAGATGGAGCTAAGTCAAAAGGGTGGTCTTAACTCCAGGGAAAATTCTGGTCAGGAAGTATCTGAATCCAGTCCAGGACCCAGGGAAAAGCTGTTAAAATTTATACAAGCTCTCCCTAAGTTTGAGGAAAGGGACGTAGAGGAATTTTTCATTTCTTTTGAAAAAATAGCCAAGCAAATGAAATGGCCAAAGGAAAGCTGGACTCTGCTTATGCAAAGCAGGTTGATGGGCAGAGCTCTTGAATTTTCTGCCGTGCTTTCTAAAGAGGCTTCTGCAGATTATGAGATGGCAAAAAAGGCTATTCTCGTTGCGTATGAGTTAGTCTCTGAAGCCTACTGGCAGAAGTTTCGGAACCTCTGACGATTGGCTGGACAGACTTATATAGAATTTGAGACGGTAAAGCAAATTAATTTTGATCGTTGGATATGGGCAGTAAAGATAGAAGTAACGTATGAGAACCTTAGAGAACTGATTCTCTTACGAACATACGAATTAGGAGCAGAAGTAGGCTATTCGGCCCCTCTAGCCTGCTCTGCCATTCAATAAGATCATGGCTGATCTGTTTGTGTCTTGAATTCCACATTCACATCCACCCCCAATAACCTTTTATTCCATTGCATAACAAGAATCTATCTACCTTCACCTTAAAAATATTCAATGACCTCGCTTTCACCACCTTCTGAGGCAGAGAGTTCCAAAGTCGCACAACACTTTGAGAGAAAAAAACTTTCCTCAACTCTGTCCTAAAAAGGTGACCTCTAATTTTAAAACTGTGCTCCCTAGTTCTGGACTCATCCACAAGAGGAAACATCCTTTCCACATTCACCCTGTCAAGACCGTTAAGGATCTTATATACTTCAATCAAGTCTGCCCTCACTCTTCTAAACTCCAGTGAAAGCAAGCCCAGTCTGTCCAACCTTTCCTCATAAGACAACCCGCTCATTCCAGGTATCAATCTAGTAAACCTCCTCTGAACTGCCTCCAACGCATTTACATCCTTCCTTAAATAAGGAGACCAAAACTGCACACAAGATTCAAGATGTCAGCATGTCAGTTGTGGCTCAGTGGGTATCATTCTTGCCTCTGAGTCAGAAGGTTGTGGGTTCAAATCCCAATCCAGAGATTTAAGCACAAAATCTATGCTGACACTCCAGTGCAGTATTGAGGGAGTGTTGCACTGTTGGAGGCCCTGTCTTATAGGGCGGCGCAGTGGTTAGCACCGCAGCCTCACAGCTCCAGCGACCCAGATTTGGTTCTGGGTCCCGCCTGGAGTTTGCAAGTTCTCCCTGTGACCGCGTGGGTTTCTGCCGAGTGCTCTGGTTTCCTCCCACAGCCAAAGACTTGCAGGTTGATAGGTAAATTGGCCATTGTAAATTGCCCCTAGGTGGTAAGAGAATTGAGGGAAGGTGGGGATGTGGTAGGGGACATGGGATTAATGTAGGATTAGTATAAATGGGTGGTTGATGATCGGCACAGCCTCGGTGGGCTGAAGGGTCTGTTTCAGTGCTGTATCTCTCTATGTGGTCTCACCAATTCCCTGTATAACTGAAGAATAACATCTTTACTTTTATTTTCAATTCCTCTTGTAATAAAGGAGAGCATTCCATTAGCCTTCTTTACCATTTGCTGGACCTGCATACTAAGCTTTTGTGGCTCATGCACTAGATCACCTAGATCCCTCTGCACCTCGGAATTCTGCAGTCGTTCTCTGTTTAAGTAATAATCTGCTTTTTTATTTTTCCTACCAAAATGAACTTCACATTTTTCCACATTATACTCCATCTGCCAGATTTTTGCCCACTCACTCAACCTATCGATATCAGTCTGCAACCTCCTTATGTCATCTCAGCAACATACTTCCATACCTATCTTTGTGTTATCTGCAAATTTAGCTACCATGCCATCACTCCCCTCATCTAAGTCATTGATATAAATTGTAAATTGGAAGAGTTTAAAAATTCAATCCTGCCAGTAGTGAGAACTCATGTAGAGAGCCAAAAAGCTTCAAAAGCCAGGAAAGCAGCGGAAATTGCTGATGATTTTGAGCTTGTAAATAAGCCAAAACCCTTTGTCTGTTGTCCCCACAAACTCAATAAAGGATAGAAAGTGGGAGAGTGAAAGGAAGGCAAATAGTCTTGGATAAGAAGGGACAGCTGGGAATGCCCCAGGATCCCCTTCTCAGGCCAGAAAGGAAGGCGCTGAAGGTAGAAGTGAGGTCTGCAAGCCGAAGTGCTATCATTGTCACATCGTGGGACATTTTCATTCAGAATGCTAGAAGTTGCGAGGTAAACCCATGAGACTTGTCAGTGTCTGAAAAAGGGACTCTGACTGAGAGTACAGAAGATCAGGCTATAGGTTTGATGGCAGATGTAAAACCAGATAAAAAAACCAAAGTGCGTGTAGGGGTTCAGAATAAGATACCTGAAAGTTATAGGGGAATTCTTGTCGGAAGGAAAAATAATTCGTTATCACTCAAGTGAGGCAGGCAAACTTGTAGTTATACTTAGGGATACAGGAGCAACCCAAACTTTTTGCTGGGGAAAGGTATAACATTTCCAC
The DNA here is from genome assembly GCF_036365525.1 of Heterodontus francisci. Classification (NCBI taxonomy): domain Eukaryota; kingdom Metazoa; phylum Chordata; class Chondrichthyes; order Heterodontiformes; family Heterodontidae; genus Heterodontus; species Heterodontus francisci. The sequence continues at coordinate 67,503,876 of NC_090388.1, forward strand.
CAGAGAGCACACTGAATGCTAAAGTTTTAGTTAATGGTATTAGTGGGGAGTATATACCCGTACCTTTGTATCATGTGCACCTAGAATGTGACCAAATGTCTGGGATGGTAACTGTAGGAGTTGTCCATAGTTTGCCAGTAGAGGGAATTGACCTATTCCCTTGGGAATGATTTGACCGGAGCAAAAGTATCTGTTTCTCCCATAGTCACAGAGAAACCAAGTGAAGTTAAAGAAACAGAACCGTTACAGGAAAAAATTCCAGGAATATTTCCTTTGTGTGTAGTAACCCGAGCAATGGCTAAACAAGTTCCATTGTCGGAAGTAAAATTGGCACCACAGACAGATAGCTGAATATCAGAAACTTTCCTTGGGGATTTAGATAATCCAAATGAGATGTTTAACAAACCTGCTTTAATCACAGCACAACAAGCTGATCCAGAGTTACATAAAATAGCACAGTCATCTCTGACAGAAGCTGAGGCAAAAAGAGTTCCAGAAGGCTATTATGTGGGAGATGGGGTTCTGATGAGGAAATGGAGACTGCCTCATAGACCTGCAGATGAAGACTGGACAGTTGTTCGACAGGTAGTGGTACCACCTAAATATCGCTGGGAATTATTAAGGTTAGCATATGGCATTCCTATAGCAGGACATATGGGGATCCGGAAGACCAAATCACATATAAGTCAACATTATTAATGGCCAGGTCTTACAAAGGATATGGTGCAGTTTTATAAAACATGCCATACATGCTAGATGGTGGGATAACTGCAACCTGTCATAAAACTGGCACCTCTAATTCCTATACCAGTTATTGACGAACCATTTAGTAGGGTATTGGTAGACTGCATAGGAACTTTACCGAAAACGAAAGCAGGACACCAATATATACTTACCATCATGGATATGGCTACTCAATTTCCAGAGGCCATTCCCTTGAGGACAATTATTGCTGAGGTAGCAGTAGAGAAGTTAACCCAATTCTTTACAAAATATAGATTACCAATTGAAGTTCAATTGGATCAAGGTTCCAATTTTATGTCCAAGATATTTCAAGAAGTTATGGGTAATTTGGGTATCAAACAGTTAAAATCTTCAGCATATCACCCAAAGACACAGGGAGCTTTAGAAAGGGACTATCAGACTCTCAAAACATGATTAGGGCATACTGTCATGAATATCTCCATGATTGCGATAAACGGCTAGACGTTTGTTTATTTGCCACTAGAGATTCACCAAATGAGTCTACAGGTTTTAGTCCTTTCGAATTGGTTTATGGACATAAGATAAGAGGTCCTCTAAAACTAATCAAAGACAGCTTCTTAGAGCAGAGGAATGAATCTTCTGTACTAGACCAGGTATCCGTGTTCCGAGAAAGGCTCACGAAAGCTTGCAATGTGTCTCAGGAACACCTTAAAGCATCCCAAACCATGAGGAAAAAACAGGCAGATAAAAACACAAAGACCCGAACATTTCAACCAGGGGATGAAGTATTAGTATTATTACCTTTATAGGGTGAACCATTAAAAGTACAGTTCGGTGGTCCGTATAAAGTGGTCAAAAGAGTTGGTCGGGTAAATTATTTGATTGACACCCCAGATCACCAGAAAAAGAATTGGCTGGGTCATATCAATATGTTAAAGCAATATTATCACAGGAAGGAGATTAAGCCGGTACAGGTATATCAGGTAATAGGGACAGTTAAAAATGAAAGGGATAGGGAGGATGAGGCAGAAGGAGGCATAGACAATTTTCAAATTGTACCTCCTACTATCCGGTCAGCTAATACAGAATGGCTAGGAAGATTTGGACAACATGTTTTCATACTTAGATGCAGAACAACAAGAAAACCTAACAAGGATATTCAAAGCATTTAAAAGAGTTTGTAGGGATAAGCCAGGATGTACAACCTTCGCCACACATAATGTGCATATAGGGGAATCCGTTCCTTTAAAACAGCATCCTTACCGCCTAAGTTCAGACAAACAGGCCCAAGTAAAAGTAGAAATCCAATACATGCTAGAAAACAACTTAGTTGAATCTAGCCAAAGCAGCTGGAGCTCACCAATAGTATTAGTGTATAAACCTGATGGGTCAACCAGACTTTACATAGACTACAGAAAAGTCAATGTAGTAACAAAGGCAGACTCCTACCCAATACCTTGCTTGGAAGACTGTTTTGACAGAGTGGGTAGTGCCATATTTCTTACAAAGATAGATTTATTAAAGAGAAACTGGCAAGTTCCTTTAACACCCCGCGCTAAAGAAATATCAGCTTTTGTCACACCAGACGGTCTTTATTAGTGCTGAGTGATGCCATTCGGGCAAAAAATGCCCCAGAAACTAATGAATCAAGTGGTAGCCAGTGTTCCTAACTGTGTAGTGTATCTTTATAACGTGCTAATATAAACTAACTCTTGGAATGAACATTTAAAACAGCTAGAAACACGGTTTTAAAAATTACAAGCAGTTGATTTAGTAGTAAATCTGGCAAAAAGCGAATTTGCAAAAGCAAGACTGAACTACTTTGGGCATGTAGTGGGGCAAGGACAAGTGTTGCCAAGAACGACAGAAGTACAAGCCTTGGTGGAGTTCCCTATCCCTAAGTGTGAAATCATGAGGTTTTTGGGGATGTGTGGTTTCTACAAAGTTTGTACCAAATTTCAGTACTGTAGCTGCTCCACTAACAGATCTGCTACACAGAAAGAAAACCAAGGTAATGTGATCAGAGAATGTCAGACATCTTTTGAAAAGCTAAAGACAAGTTTGACTAATGAACCAGTGTTGGCTGCTCCAAATTTTACTAAGCCCTTCAAGGTAGCGATAGATGCTGGTGACCTGGGGGGGTCGGTGCAGTCCTGTTACAAGATGAAGGATCAGGCATAGAAAAACCAGTGGGATACTTTTCAAAAAAACTGAATCACCAACAAAAAAATATTCCACCATGGGAAAAGAAACGTTAGGCCTATTGTTGGCTCTTAAACATTTTGAAGTATATGTCCTCCACGACTACCGAGAAACACTGATATGTACTGACGATGATCCATGAACCTGTGTAGAAAAATTTAAAACACAAAATGCCAGAATATTCTGATGGAGTTTACTGTTACAGCCTTATCACTTAAAGATAGTACACATTTTGGGAAAAAGACAATGTTATCACAGATGCTTTGTCACAAATTTAATTTTGTTGATTTACAGGAGTAAAGATGGTACAAAGCAAAACTGTATTAACAGCAAGCAGAATGAATGGGGGCATAAGTACAGAAATGTATTTAAAATGTTTTCAACTTCTGTTTTACATTGTACTGAAACGCAAGAGTGGTGTTTCATTTCACCCAAGGCAGAGGTGTTACAAGGTTTTGATTTTTGTATTCAAAACTTAGAATTTTGAGTGTTCTTAAAAAAACTGAAAAAGGATTTTTCAGTGGACATTGACACCTGCAAATAGCTGAAATTTTGGGATGTTTTGAAAGGAGGCCGACTTTGTATACAAGGACAGGAAAGCAGGCAATTTCAAAGAAACCAGCAAAGGGTTTGACCTCCTCAGAGCAACACTTTGAATGACAAAGGAGACACTACATCTGGACATGTGACCTGTTCAGGAAGGTTTGCTTTCACTTTGGACCCTTTAAAACAAGAACAGTGAGTTGGACAAAGAGCAGGCATTTGTAGTGTGTTTTTTGGACTGCCTGGAGATCAGAGAGGAAGAGCTAAAAAAAAAAGTGTTACCTCTCTGAACAGGAATCCTGCATCTCTTGAGAAGAAACCCTGTATTTCAAAGGTGGCAGATTCCTATTGCCTCCTGTCTCTGAATAATCCCTGCAACAAGTGTGATTCCTGTTGCCTCCTGTGTTTTAAGAAATCCTGAAATCTGAAGAAATCCTCTATTGCTATCCTGCTGCTGTAAAACCTTAGAAGACCTGTTGCTTCACCCCTGATGAAAGACCAATGTGAACCCTACTGCAGTTAAATTGCTTTGAATGCCTACCCATCACAGACTGTTCATCAACCTCGCCTGGAGAGACTTTGAGTGGCATCTGACTATTTGACTCTGGGACACCTCACCAAACCGAATAACCTCCTACCAGAACATGGCAACCTAAGTTATTTTATTATTCCTTTCATTCCAATGAAACAACTGTAAATGAAAAAATCCCTTTTCCCTGGTTAGCTAGTCTTGTTCAATGTATGTTTGTGTACATGAGGGCTAGGGAAATAAGGAGCTTTTCATATATAGAGGTATCTCATTATTGGTTAAGACTTGTTTTTACAATAAATAGTTAATGTTGTTGTTGATTAAAGAAACCTGGTTGGTATGCTTTATTCTGGGGGACAAATAGAGTATGTAATTGGCTGTTTTTCGGTAGGTGGGAAAATTTATTGATATGCTGTGACCTGTGGTGAAGTGGGACTGAATTAACAGTGCACTCCTCCTGCCTCAGTCGTAACAATAGCATGTTCAATTTGTTTCCAAAAATGTAAACAATAAACTTAAACTTAACTTGAACATTCAACTTCGCCCGTAACACTATTACATATTCTAACTTTTGATTTAATTTAGCAATGCACTCTGTCACACCCAATGAGATGAAAGATTTGTTCACCAACTGGCAATAGCTTGTAATATAATCACTTAAGTATGGCAGTGCTTTCTCTCACATGTAGGGTATTGTCTGACATCAGGTGTAGGGTCAGTTGACTCACGTTCTTCATCTGAGATGTCAATGTTGGAATGGGATTCAATGCATACGAGTGGTGTTTGCAGTGCTTTGAAGAATGACGCATTTCGTTTGATGATTTGCGAACCACGCTTAGCAGTGTCATTGATCCTCTTGTGTTGGTCACCACAAATGGTTGGATGTCGTAAGGGGTTGTTTGCTTTCCAACATGACCATCACATTTCACAAGTACTTTATCTCCTGGCTTCAGCAGTGTAGCTCTAAGTTTCATGTTTCACTCTGCATTTACCTTCATTCAGTCCTTCTGTTCCCAATCGCCTTCATGCACATGTTGATCATTAGTTCCGCAGGGTAGCTCTGGAAGACGTGCAAAGATGAGTATAGCTGGAGGTTTTCCTGTAGTCGAGTGATGTGTCACTCTGTAATTACGAAGTAAGTGATATAGCTCTTGCTTCCACGATGTGATTTTCCTATGAGTGAGCCCATCGCTGTAGAATAGGAGTCTATTGTCACTTCTCACTTTTTGAGGGATTCCAAACAAGGTGAAAATCTGGTCAAGCTTTGAGATGACTGCTTTTGTTGAAGTTCCACAACTAATTCCACAATTGGGAATCTGCTGTAGTCATCAATGACAACAAGTAGGTGTGGGCAAATCTGTGAAACCAACACTAACATAAGTGCCAGGCAATGACCATCTCCAACAAGAGAGAATCTAACCATCTCCCCTTGACATTCAATGGTATTACCATTGCTGAATCCCCCACTATCAACATCCTAGGGGCTACCATTGACCAGAAACTGAACTGGAGTAGCCATATAAATACCGTGGCTTCAAGAGCAAGTCAGGAGTGTGATGGAATACTCTCCACTTGCCTGGATGGGTGCAGCTCCAACAACACTCAAGAAGCTCAACACCATCCAGGACAAAGAAGCCCACTTGATTGGCACACCATCCACAAACAGTCACTGCCTCCACCACCGACGCACACTGGCAGCAGTGTGTACCATCTACAAGATGCAGTGCAGCAATGCACCAAGGCTCCTTAGACAGCACCACGCAACCTCTACCACCTCGAAGGACAAGAGCAGCAGATGCATGGGAACACCACCACCTGCAAGTTCCCATCCAAGTCACACACCATTCTGACTTGGAACTATATCACCGTTCCTTCACTGTCGTTGGGTCAAAATCCTGGAACTCCCTTCCTAACCTCACATGGACTGCAGTGGTTCAAGAAGGCGGCTCACCACTACCTTCTCAAGGTCAATTAGGGATGGGAAATAAATGCTGGCCTAGCCAGTGACGCCCACATCCCATGAATGAATTTTAAAAAATATAAAAAAACACCTGTACTGGGAGTTAAAGGGCTGAATTTTACAGGCTCCCCGATGTTGGGGGTCGTGGCGGGGGGGACCGGAAAATGCCTCCAGGAGATGGCCGCCACGCACCTCGACTCCGGGAGGGCCTGGACTGATATTGCCGGCGGAGGCGAGGCCTCGTGGTGGCTCCCTCGCCACTCGGAAATGGGACCTCCATTAACATGTTGAAATAAATTTAAATTAATGAATTAATTACCTTTACGTTCCCGCCATCTGTCCCAGTGCAATATTCATGCCACTGGCTGACACTCCCGTGACTTCGGATCCATGTTCGGGTAACTGAGGCAGAACACTGGTGGTTAGTTTCTCAGTGCGGGAGGTGGGGTAGCGGGGTCAAAGTCATATCATTGGTGTAGGGGATGGTGGGAAGGGTTATAGTGTAAAGTTTATGCACTTTGAGTAGGGGGAAGTTCCGGTGGAAAAGGTGTTTTTGGGGGGTTGAGGGCAAGTAATTAATTCTATGGTTATTAGGGGAGAGGGGCAAGATACATTTATTCAATTCCAATCAATGTACCTTTAAATATTTAAATTGAATGGCAGGGCTCGAAGCCCTTGAAAAATGTCATCAGCGCCTGTGCACAGGCAGTTGGCACTATTGCTGGGGACGGACAGCCTGCCCCCTCCATGTCATTGGGAGCAGGGGGGGCCAGTGCAACACAGCTATTTAAATGAATCGCTGTGTTTAATATCGTGGCGGCTCCGCGATGTGTGGCCCGCCGTTTTCACCTGCCGCCAATTTTGGCATCGGGAGCATAAATTTCAGCCCAAAGTTTTCCCAAAGTTTGGAAAGATTTGACCGGATTATTCAAAGCTGACATATATTTCTCCACCAGAAATCCATAACACAGCGGCACAGTGGTTAGCACCGCAGCCTCACAGCTCCAGGGACCCGGGTTCGATTCTGGATACTGCCTGTGTGGAGTTTGCAAGTTCTCCCTGTGTCTGTGTGGGTTTTCTCCGGGTGCTCCGGTTTCCTCCCACAAGCCAAAAGACTTGCAGGTTGGTAGGTAAATTGGCCATTATAAATTGTCACTAGTATAGGTAGGTGGCAGGGAAATATAGGGACAGGTGGGGATGTTTGGTAGGAATATGGGATTAGTGTAGGATTAGTATAAATGGGTGGTTGATGGTCGGCACTGACTCAGTGGGCCGAAGGGCCTGTTTCAGTGCTGTATCTCTAATCTAATCTAAATAACCTTAATGAGCATAACATTCACCATAAAGTATTTCAAAGTGGAAAATAAATAAGGTTTGTCACCAGTCTCACTCAATGAACTGCTAACCTCTAGTCCTGTCTGCCAGTCCTACCATGTGAAATTGCAATTTCATGCATTCCCACCTCAAGATTGTAATACTAATGGAGAGTCCTATTTCCTACAATCCAGAGTGGTAAAGAAAAGATCATATCTATGTACATATCATAATATGCACCTCTTTTACAATGGAAAAATGTGTTCCCTTTTCTGTAGTGAAAAGTAACAGAGGTGCCAATCACAATTAGAGAATACAATGTTTGTCAATACTGGCATAGTGATAGAACCATATATGTTCACTACATGTAATGAGGTCATTGGCCCATTGTGCTTCTGCTGTTTCTTTGTTATCGCTATCCAAAACTAAACCTACTGCTTGACATGCGCCTAAGCCCCACATCTTTCCCTGCTTCAAATATTTATCTAATTTTCCCTTAAAAGGTGCAAAAATATCACCGCAAACACACTGTAGAAAAGTATTCCTTCTCCAACAACTTTGTATATAAAGAATTTCTGCTAACCGCTCTCCTCATCCTTCGTGACAATTCCAAAACTGATCATTCCTCATCACTGACTTCCCAACCAGAGGAAATAATCTTTCTTTGTTCACTCTGTCAAACCTTCCATTAGTTTAAAAACCTTTTAAAATCTTATCTCAGCTTTATCTCCTCCTTTAGAAATTGTCTCAATAACTCAAGTCTCTCCTCATAATTATAGTTTCTCCTCCTTGTTTTGATTTTGGTAAATCTTCTGTCATCTCTCTTCGGGTGGGAAATTGGAATCATTTGTATTTGTTTTTTTGAGTGCTTTCAGACCTCCAAAATGGCACAAAATGTGTGTGCACACTTGTCACATTTACAATGTTAATTCATGCCAGTGCTGCCATTTTGGAGCTCAACGCTCCAGCTGATGCCCTCTCTTAACCTCACACAACTGAACCCACGTTCAGCAGCTGGAAGGACTGCCCCAGCAGTGCTATTTAAAAGGATCATCAACTACTCACAGGTTAGTTTCATTTGATTCCATTTGATTTTGTTGATTTCTTCTGCCTGTTGCTTCGATTCTACAAGTGTTTAGTGCTTTCTATAATTGTTTAAAGACTACAAGGCTGATGACTCAGGTGCGCGACCCCTGCACACAGGTACAGCATGCATCCAATAAAAGCTGTGTTCCAACACAAAATGTGATAGACCAGACCATCAGTGTGCTGAAGCAATATTTCCAATGCCTGGACCACTCTGGAGGAGGCCTTCTATCCAATGTTATAAATAAAATCATGCATACAAAAGTCAGCAATCCCTTGATGCCTGTCTTCCATGTGCCTTTGCCTGTCCTTTGCTCCTACGCAGCGCTACCCCAGTGGCTGCATTGTGACTAGCGAAAAGCTGCTGATTTTCAGTGTGGGAGATTGCAGATGGCCTTGCAGGATATCGTCTAGCAGCTCTGGGCCAAGAAGGCCCTTGTCTGGACTGCACTACCTCAACAGGAGCAACTGTAGTCTGGGCTGACTGGCTGACAGGCAACTACAACTGATGGAGTGGCAGGGGTGGAAGGATGAATGCTGTCTTCCTGAGAGAGGACAGCATATTTGTGCTCCATGAAGCCACTGCCACTCCCACGGGGCCGTGCCTCAGCAATCTTAGTAATCTGTTGGAGAACAGATTGCTGGACTTTTGTGACACTTTGAAAGCTTCTTTGAAGACTATAATCTACAGCCATGATGGCAGCAGTCTGAAGTTGCATGGCAACAAGCTGACCTTGTATGAAAGCAGTCTGAGTTCCCACTGCAGCACTTCAACTTTGGGTGGCTGTTCCTTGTTCTACAAGGGATGCTGAGACATCAGCCAGCAGACATTGCATCATGGATGGTTTCACAAGTGTGCAAACAGAGCTGACCAACACTTCCACTGAGGAAAGGATGGGCTCCAAGCTTAGTGCAAAGCCATGTGCCAGGTTGGTGCTGGATTCCTCCATGCTGCTTGACATTGACCACAAACCTTCTGGCAGGCTTCATAATTACCAAGCATTCCATTGTGCATACCCATCAGCATTCTTCTGTAGGCTGCCCCATCAAAGTGCTCACCTGAGTCTTCTGCAGCAGAATTCATGTTCGACCATGTTCCCTGATGAGCTAGTACCTATGTCCTATGTCTGACTTGTATTATCCAATTAACAGAGTAGTTAACATTAGCTGGACACTGAAATCATTGAAATGAGCAGGCAGCACAAAGTTGGCATGCTACCCGTATTGTAATCAATGGAACAGGTTAACTGTACATCGTGAGTTCAAATCTCACCATAGCTGTTTGAGAATTTGAATACAGATTAAAAGAAATCTGGAAATAAAAAGCTGTCTGATTGTTGTAAGAATTTGAGAGGTTTACCAATCTCCTTATGAAAAGGAACCCTGTCTTCCTTATTCAGTCTGACCTAGATTTAACTCTAAATCTATACCAATGTGATTGACTCTTAACTGCCCTCTGAATGGCCTAGAAAGACACTCAGTTGTATCAAACCACTACTAGTGATTTAAGAAGACCCACCACTGTACCCGTCATAGTGCTGCTGACTACTCATTGCCTCTGAGATAAGTTTCTAGCATCGTACCAGCTGCTGCAGAATTCTGATAGTGTATTCAGTTCCCTATTGCTGTCATTTACACAACAGATGTCATTCTTGGAGACAGTGGGGAAACTGTCAAACCACTCAGAGCAGCAGCAACAGTGTAAATTGTGTGACAATAACATTGCGGGGATAGTTGCACCACAGATTGCATAAATTATAAAAGTGGAATTGTATCTTCATAAAAACTTTGATTACAATGGAACACTATGAAGCAGGTCAGTAAGTTATTTCATCTCATCCCTGTGACATAGTGAGGAAAAATAAACTGGATCTACAAATAACCTTTTCGGAAAGTTTTGAAGCAAATTTCTTGCATTTTGTATTTGGAAAATAATATATTTCCAATGTGGAAAGAAGCCATGGGTTTTGAAAATCAAATCCGTTCAGTTTATACTGGATCCTCAATGTTGCCTTTCAATCAATGATCTTCACATCCCAGAAGTTTTGAGTGTTAAAGACATTTTTTTCTTCACAGAGTATGATTAAAATATAGCATTCATCACCACAAGTCACTATTTAGTTGGGCCAATCAAAACATTGCAGAGTAAATTGGTGAAATCCTTGAGGAAAAAATAATAAATGGACAGGAAGAAGAGCAGGGAATGGGTTGAATCCCATTCCATCTTCTTTTTGTTGCCAATATTCACAGTTCAGTAGTCTGAGTGTCAACTATCTGAAAATTTCCGGCATTAAAGAGTCAACACAATTGCTCTCCATATCCAATGTAGAGATAATTGGCTTCCAACAAAGCAAAGCAGCTTTTTTTTATTTTAGTTGAAAGGCTTTGAAAAAAAGCCAATTTTGTCAGAAAGCACCTAATGCTAATTGTTATTACATGCTGGTTTGAAGTTTTTAAAAAAGACCCTGTATTAAATTGAGATTAAGAGTGATCAACTATCAGTTCAAACCTGCTTCAGTGTGAGATTATAAAGTTACATCCATAGTGACACAAAAGTGACAGTGTAACTCTGTAGTTGGGTCCAGACTTGATCTCCTGCATGAGGCTATCTCACACTGCTTGAGTTTGGCAATGCTGGTCCCTTTGTGTATTTTATGAACGATGAGATTTAGTTTTAACATCTTGAGGGTGAAGCCATTACCCGTCCCTCAATGCAGACATGTGCATAGCTCACCCCAGTCTGTGAGAATTCAGTGTGGATCCAGGCAGTACAAACAAACTAAGAGCATTACAGCCAATTAAGTACTTTTGCAGTGCAGTCATGGTCATAATGTAAGAAATGGGGTAGTCAATTTGCAAACAGAAAAGCCCCACAAACAGCAACATAATAATGATCAGATAATCAAATTTTTCAGTGGTTTTGGTTTAGGAAGATATAATGGCCAGGATTTTGTGGAGCACTGGATTGTCAGCCTGGATTTGTGGACTCAGGTTTCTGAAGCAAGACTTGAACCCACAACTAGTTGATTCAGATTTGAGAGGGCTACCAACTGAGTCACAGCTGACACTGTAATAAATGATGTTTTTAAGCTGGCTGCAACTACTTATCTAGTAACTGTTGGTTTTGCTAAAATATAATAGACACCATGAGATATTGATTTGATATTTTTTCCCCTTGTAGAGTATGTTGCTTGATGTATGTTCTTTATGAATTAAAGTATCACTTTTAATGACAGCAATGCATGCACTGTTTCACTGGTTGGGAGATCACTATTGCACCTGCCTGCAACTCTTTCCTCTACTGATCAACTCGACAAAACATATAGCAATTCTAATCATTACAATGCTACAGTGGCTTTCTTCTTCCAGTATTTACTCAATATATTAAAGATAATAAAGGTTTTTTTGTACATGAGCCTATTGGGATTTGTTTAATTGTTGTCTAAGGAAACTTCTGAATTTGATGCTTAATGAAGCATAAAGACAAGCCTAATATCTCAGTAAACCTTTTCAACAAAGTGCATAATTTTAAAGTAACATGGTCAAATGTTTAGTTCACAACTGTCTAAAACCAAAAGCCAAAGTTCTACTGACCACTACAGAATATTTAAAAATGTAATATTTCCCCAATTATTAGCATTGTCTGCAATAGAAATTAAATGAAAAAAAAGTTTAATGAAGTCCATGAAAATCATTAGTACATGTAAAAATAATTTCCTGTTTAATACCAATAATACAAATAATTACTTTAGTGCACAGTTCTGTATTGCTTGGGTCAGGTTCTGTATTTGGGTCAGGTTCTGTGATGCCTGAATAAGGCTATGTGTGGCCTCAGTAAAGCAATTAATACCTTGGTAGGATTCAGCATTGGCTGGAAATGACACTGTGCTGCATTTCTTGCATGGAACTCTTTGCTACTTTGTTTTGGCATTCTAATGCCTCACTGGGGTTCTGCATTATCTGACAAAAGTTCTGTATTGGTTGGGCAGGGTTTTGTAATGGCAGGGTTCGGTTCTGCATTGACTGGGTAGGATTCTGCACTGTTTGGGTAGGGTTTGGTATTGACCAGATAGGATTCTATATTGACCAGGTAGGGTTCTGTATTGTCTGGATAGGATTCTGCATTAATTGGGTAGGGTTCTGAAGAAGGGTCACTGACCTGAAACCTTAACTCTGCTTCTCTCTCCACAGATACTGCCAGACCTGCTGAGTATTTTCAGCATTTCTTGTTTTTTTTTAGGTTTAGGTATTGTTTGGATAGGGTTCGGTATCGACCAGATAGGGTTCTGTATTGTTTGGTTAGGGTCTGTATTAACTGGGTAGGTTTCTATATTGTTTCAATAGGGTTCTGAATTGACTGGGTAGGGTTCTTTATTTTTTTTTATTCATTCATGGGAAGTGGGTATCACTGGATTTGCCAGCATTTATTGCCCATCCCGAACTGCCCTTGAGAAGATGGTGGTGAGCTGCCTTCTTGAACCGCTGCAGTCCATGTGAGGTAGGTACATCCACAGTGCTGTTAGGAAGGGAGTTCCAGGATTTCGACCCAGCGACAGTGAAGGAACGGTGATATAGTTCCAAGTCAGGATGGTGTGTGACTTGAATGGGAACTTGCAGGTGGTGGTGTTCCCATGCATCTGCTGCTCTTGTGCTTCGAGGTGGGAGAGGTCGCGGGTTTGGAAGGTGTTGTCTAAGGAGCCTTGGTGCGTTCATGCAGTGCATCTTGTAGATGGTACACACTGCTGCCAGTGTGTGTCGATGGTGGAGGGAGTGAATGTTTGTGAATGGTGTGCCAATCAAGTGGGCTGCTTTGTCCTGGATGGTGTCAAGCTTCTTGAGTGTTGTTGGAGCTGCACCCATCCAGACAAGTGGAGAGTATTCCATCACACTCCTGACTTGTGCCTTGTAGATGGTGGACAGGATTTGGGGAGTCAGGAAGTGATGGAATACTCTCCACTTGCCTGGATTACTCGCCGCAGGATTCCTAGCCTCTGACCTGCTCTTGTAGCCACGGTATTTATATGGCTACTCCAGTTCAGTTTCTGTTCAATGGTAATCCCCAGAATGTTGACAGTGGGGGCTTCAGTGATTGTAATTTCATTGACTGTCAAAGGGAGATGATTAGATTCTCTCTTGTTGGAGATGGTCATTGCCTGGCATTTGTGTGGCGCAAATGTTACTTGCCACTTATCAGCCCAAGCCTGGATATTGTTCAGGTCTTGCTGCATTTCTACACGGACTGCCTCAGTATTTGAGGAGTCGCGAATGGTGCTGAACATTGTGCAATCATCAGCGAACATCCCCACTTCTGACCTTATGATTGAAGGAAGGTCATTGATGAAGCAGCTGAGGATGGTTGGGCCTAAGACACTACCCTGAGGAACTCCTGCAGTGATGTCCTGGAGCTCAGATGATTGACCTCCAACAACCACAGCCATCTTCCTTTGTGCTAACCAGCAGAAAGTTTCACCCCTGATTCCCATTGACCTCAGTTTTGCTCGGGCTCCTTGATGCCATACTCGGTCAAATGCTGCCATGATGTCAAGGGCAGTCACTCTCACCTCACCTCTTGAGTTCAGCTCTTCTGTCCATGTTTGAACCAAGGCTGTAATGAGGTCAGGTGCTGAGTGGCCCTGTCGGATCCCAAACCGGGTATCACTGAGCAGGTTATTGCTAAGCAAGTGATGCTTGATGGCACTGTTGATGACACCTTCCATCACTTTGCTGATGATTGAGAGTAGACTGATGGGGCGGTAATTGGTCGGGTTGGACTTGTCCTGCTTTTTGTGTACAGGACATACCTAGACAATTTTCCACATTGCAGGGTAGATGCCAGTGTTGTAGCTATATTGGAACAGCTTGGATAGGGGTGCGGCAAGTTCTGGAGCACAGGTCTTCAGTACTATTGCCGGACTATTGTCAGGACCCATAGCCTTTGTAGTATCCTGTGCCTTCAGTCGTTTCTTGATATCACGCGGAGTGAATCGAATTGGCTGAAGTCTGGCATTTGTGATGCTGGGGACTTCAGGAGGGGGCCGAGATGGATCATCAACTGGGCACCTCTGGCTGAAGATTGTTGCAAATGCTTCTGCCTTATCTTTCGCACTGATGTGCTGGGCTCCCCCATCATTGAGGATGGGGATATTTGTGGAGCCACCTCCTCCAGTTAGTTGTTTAATTGTCCACCACCATTCATGGCTGGATGTGGCAGGACTGCAGAGCTTAGATCTGATCCGTTGATTATGGGATGCTTTGCTCTGTCTATTGCATGCTGCTTATGCAGTTTGGCATGCAAGTCGTCCTGGGTTGTAGCTTCACCAGGTTGACACCTCATTTTGAGGTATGCCTGGTGCTGCTCCTGGCATGCCCTCCTGCACTCTTCATTGAACCAGGGTTGGTCTCCTGGCTTGATGGTAATGGTAGAGTTGGGGATATGCCGGGCCATGAGGTTACAGATTGGGGTTAAGTACAATTCTGCTCCTGCTGATGGCCCACAGCGCCTCATGGATGCTCAGTTTTGCATTGCTAGATCTGTTCGAAATCTATCCCATTTAACACGGTGATAGTGTCACACAACACGATGGACGGTATCCTCAATGTGAAGGCGGGACTTTGTCTCCACAAGGACTGTGCAGTGGTGACGCCTACCAATACTGTCATGCACAGAAGCATCAGCAGCAGGCAGATTGTTGAGAACAAGGTCAAATATGTTTTTCCCTCGTGTTGGTTCTCTCACCACCTGCCGCAGACCCAGTCTAGCAGCTATGTTCTTTAGTACTCGGCCAGCTCAGTCAGTAGTGGTGCTACCGAGCCACTCTTGGTGATGGGCATTGAAGTCCCCCACCCAGAGTACATTTTGTGCCCTTGCCACCCTCAGTGCATCCTCCAAGTGGTGTTCAACATTGAGGAGTACTGAGGGAGGGCAGTAGGTGGTAATCAGTAGGAGGTTACCTTGCCCATGTTTCACCTGATGCCATGAGACTTCATGGGGTCCAGAGTCAATTTTGAGGACTCCCAGGGCAACTCCCTCCCTACTGTAGACCACTGTCCCGCCACCTCTGCTAGGCCTGTCCTGCCGGTGGGACAGGACATACCCAGGGATAGTGATTGCTGTGTCTGGGACATTGTTTGTAAGGTATGATTCCGTGAGTATGATTATGTCAGGCTGTTGCTTGACTAGTCTGTGGGACAGCTCTCCCAACTTTGGCACAAGCCCCCAGATGTTAGTAAGGAGGACTTTGCAGGGTTGAAAGGGCTGGGTTGCCGTTGTCGTTTCTGGTGCCTAGGTTGATGCCGGGTGGTCCATCCAGATTCATTCCTTTTTATTGACTTCATAGTGGTTGGGTACAACTGAGTGGCTTGCTAGACCATTTCAGAGGGCATGTAAGAGTCACATGTAGGCCAGACCAGGTCAGGACAGCCGATTTCCTTCCTAAAGGGCATTAGTGAACCAGATGGGTTTTTACAACAATCGACAATGATTTCATGGCCATCATTAGACTAGCTTTTTTTTAAAATTCCAGAATTACTAATTGAATTCAAATTCCACCTTCTGCTATGGTGGGATTCGAACCCATGTCTCTCGATCAATACCCTGGGTCTCTGAGTTACTAGTCCATTGATAATAACACGACGCCACCACCTCCCCTTGGCTTCTTTGGTATTGTTTGGGTATTGTTCTCTATTGACTGGGTAGGGTTCAGTATTGTTTGGGTAGAGTTCGGTATTGTTTGGGTAGAGTTCTGTATTGACTGGGTAGGGTTCTGTATTGACTGGATAGGGGTCGGTATTAACTAGGTAGGGTTCTGTATTAACTGGGTAGGGTTCTGTATTAACTGGTTAGCATTCTTTTTTGGCTGAGTAGGTTTCTGTATTGAAAGGGCAGTGTTCTGTGTTGTGTGGATTGGGTTCTGTATTGACTGGGTAGGGTTCTGTGTTCTTTTTGTAGGGTTCTGTATTGACTGGATAGGTTTCTGTATTTACAGGATAGGGTTCTGCATTGTTTGGATAAAGGTCGGTATTGACTGGGAAGGGTATGTTGACTGTGTAGGGTTATGTATTTTTGGGGTAGGGTTCTGTATTGACTAGGTAGGTTTCTGTATTAACTGGGTAAGGTTCTGTATTAACTGGGTAGGGTTCTGTATTGAAAGGGCACTTTTCTGTGTTGTTTGGATTAGGCTCTGTATGAACAGGGTAGGGTTCTGTATTAACTGGGTAGGTGTCTGTGTTCACTGGGTAGGGTTCTGTATTGAAAGGACAGCTTTCTGTGTTGTTTGGATTGGGTTCTGTATTAACTGAGTAGGGTTCTGTATTGATAGGGCAGCTTTCTGTGTTGTTTGGGTAGAGTTCTGTATTAACAGGGTAGAGTTCTGTATTAACTGGATAGGGTTCTGTATTGTCTGAGTAGGATTCTGTCTTGACTTGGTTGGGTTCTGTAGTTTTTGGGTAGATTTTGTATTAACCGGGTAGGGTTCTTTATTAACTGGGTAGGGTTCTGTATTGTTTGAGTAGGATTCTGTCTTGACTTGGTTGAGTTCTGTAGTGTTTGGGTAGAGTTCTGTATTAACCGGGTAGGGTTCTGTATTGAAAGGGCTGCATTCTGTGTTGTTTGGATAGGATTCTGTATTAACTGGGTAGGGTTCTGTATTGAAAGAGCAGCTTCTGTGTTGTTTGGGTAGAGTTCTGTATTAACCGGGTAGGGTTCTGTATTGAAAGTGCCGCATTCTGTGTTGTTTGGGTAGAGTTCTGTATTAACCGGGTAGGGTTCTGTATTGAAAGGGTCGCATTCTGTGTTGTTTGGATAGGATTCTGTATTAACTGGGTAGGGTTCTGTATTGAAAGGGCCGCATTCTGTGTTGTTTGGGTAGAGTTCTGTATTAACCGGGTAGGGTTCTGTATTGAAAGGGCCGCATTCTGTGTTGTTTGGATAGGATTCTGTATTAACTGGGTAGGGTTCTGTATTAAAAGGGCAGCTTTCTGTGTTGTTTGGGAAGAGTTCTGTATTAACAGGGTAGGGTTCGGTATTGAAAGGGCAGCTTTCTGTGTTTTTTGGATTGGGTTTTGTATTCACTGGGTAGGGTTCTGTATTGAAAGGGCAGCTTTCTGTGTTGTTTGGATAGGATTCTGTATTAACTGGGTAGGGTTCTGTATTGAAAGAGCAGCTTCTGTGTTGTTTGGGTAGAGTTCTGTATTAACAGGGTAGGGTTCTGTATTGAAAGGGCAGCTTTCTGTGTTTTTTGGATGGGGTTCTGTATTCACTGGGTAGGGTTCTGTATTGAAAGGGCAGCTTTCCGTGTTGTTTGTATTGGGTTTCTGATGAAAGGTCACAAACCTGGGACGTTAACTCTGCTTATCTCTCCATCAATGCTACCAGACCTGCCGAGTATTACCATCATTTTCTGTTTATATTTCAGATTTCAAGCATCTGCAGTATTTTGCTTTTCTGTATTGACTGGGAAGGCTTGTGCATTGTTTGAGTGGGGTTCTGGATTGTTTGAGTAGGGGTGTGTATTGACTGGGTAGGGTTGTATATTGTTTGGAGAGGGCTGGCTATTAACTGGGAATTGTTCTGTATTGTATGAGCAGGTTTCTGTATTGACTGGGCAGAGTTGTGTATTGTTTGGATAGGATTCTGTATTCGCTATGCAGGGTTCTGTAATGTTTAGGTAGAATTCTGTACATACTGGGTAGGGTTCTGGATTGTTTGGTTGGAATTCAGTATTGACTGGGTAGGGTTCCGTATTCTTTGGATAGGGTTCTGTATTGTTTGGATAGGGTTCTATATTGACTGGGTAGGGTTCTGTATTGTTTGGATAGGGTTCTATATTGACTGGGTAGGGTTCTGTATTGTTTGGATATGGTTCTATACTGACTGGATAGAGTTCTGTATTGTTTGGATAGGGTTCTATATTCGCTATGTAGGGTTATGTAATGTTTGGGTAGAATTCTGTACATACTGGGTAGTGTTCTGTAATGTATGGATGGGGTTCTATATTGACTGGTTAGGGTTCTGTATTGTCTGGATAGGATTCTATATTGATTGGTTAGGGTTCTGTATTGTTTGGATAGGGTTCTATATTGACTGGGTAGGGTTCTGTATTGTTTGGATAGGTTTCTATATTGAGTGGTTAGGGTTCTGTATTGTTTGGATAGGGTTCTGTATTGTTCGGATAAGGTTCTAAATTGACTGGATAGGGTTCTGTATTGACTGGATAGGATTCTATATTGTTTGGATAGGGTTCTGCATTGATTGGATAGGATTCTGTATTGACTGGATAACTGCTTTATTGTTTGGTTAGGGTTCTATATTGATTGGATAGGGTTCTGTATTGACTGGATAACTGCTTTATTGTTTGGTTAGGGTTCTATATTGTTTGGATAGGGTTCTGTATTGTTTAGATAGGGTTCTATATTGACTGGGTAGGGTTCTCTATTGTTTGGATAGGGTTCTATATTGTTTGGATAGGGTTCTATATTGACTGGATAGGTTCTGTATTGACTGGATAGGGTTCTGTATTGTTTGGATAGGGTTATATATTGTTTGGATAGGGTTCTGTATTGTTTGGATAGGGTTCTGTATTGTTTGGATAGGGTTATATATTGTTTGGATAGGGTTCTGTATTGTTTGGATAGGGTTCTGTATTGTTTGGATAAGGTTCTATATTGACTGGTTAGGGGTCTGTATTGTTTGGATAGGGTTCTATGTTGTTTGGATAGGGTTCTGTATTGTTTGGATAGGGTTCTGTATTGTTTGGATAGCGTTCTGTATTGACTGGGTAGGGTTTTGTATTATTTGGACAGGGTTCAGTATTGTTTCGATAGGGTTCTATATTGACTGGATAGAGTTCTGTATTGTTTGGATAGGGTTCTGTATTGTTTGTATCAGGTTCTATATTGACTGGTTAGGGGTCTGTATTGTTTGGATAGGGTTCTGTATTGTTTGTATAGGGTTGTCTATTGACTGGGTAGAGATCTGTATTGCCAGCAATGCCCAGATCCCATGAAAGAATATAAATAAGTGTCAGTCTGAATTGCCATAAGCATCAAACTCTCACAAGGAATTAACTCTGCTTATTCATTTCACACAGAAATAATCATAGAAGAAAAAAATCTCTCCAATTTCACTGTGGCTAATTGCTGACCCCCCGCCCAATGCTGAATTCACACAGTTAATGAAACTACAAGCTGATAATGTTGTGGTAAGGGAAACAGGGCATCTGGGACCTTAGTGACCAGGGCACATCATTGTGTATCTCCTTAAACAATCAGATGGAAAGACTGAGATTTCAACAGCCAAGGACTGAGAACAAAACATAAATTGGTTGGGGTGTGGTGGTTGAATTCAATGTCAAATCGGGTACAGAAAGAAAAGTGAAGAAACGAAATGAGAGTTTGGATTGAGTGAGAAAATGAAACAAAGAAAAAGTAAAAAAAAAAAATCTGACTTTAAAAAAAATCTCCAACAACAATTAAAACCTGAAGGAATGGGACCCCACCCCTGCAATAGTTAATTTTCAGTGCCAGAAATGTTGCTTGGCAGTGATTAACATTTATTGCATCATTAAGCACCTTGGGACATTTTACTACGCTACAATTGCAAGTTGTTTTTATTGTTGTACTTAGATTGAAATGGACAAGACTTTCCTTTTTATGTCGAGTTTAGTTTGTATCTACTGCACAAATGCAGCAACTTCACAGCATTCAATACATTTCAATGATGAGGCAGACAGCGAGATGCCGTTTTTGCGAAGCTATCGGTGGAGAGATGCAACTCAAACAGCAACTTTTGTATTTTTGAGTGTAACCATGTATCTGCCCCTTGCCTATAGTTCCTGTACTATTTGCACATAAGCAATGACGGGTGCCATTAGCCTCACTATTACTTTTCCAGGAAAATCTAGGCCCTTTATTTTATTCCGCTACATTGAGGTAGCTCACCTTGAGCAGGAAATTCACCACAACATATGTGAAAGACCAGTGGTCAGTAGAAAAGACTATTTATCTAACAAATCCTAAAGTAGTTGGTCAGACAATCATAGTCATGCTACAGAGACCACTATCCCTCAGGATCCATACAGAGCAGATAAGCTTTAATCAATTGGTTTTACACACAATGCTTTTAGAAATTTGAACTTAACAACCAGCAGCTGTAAGACGAGTTAATAGGGAATTTAGAATGTTTTCCAGGCACATATAATACATTGATGTGCAGGTGATTGATGTTACTGCCATAATTCAGACTCAAGGCAGAGTAATTGTTGGCATCAATCAGTCAGCAAAAGTCAATTCTTAAGTCCCAGCTGCATTTACCATGACTATTTCTCACTATATCAACAGTCCAACCCCACTTCCTTCAGAAACAACACAAGGAGTTGGATTTTATAATTGGCAGTGAGATGAAAAAACGATCGCCAGCCTGTGCTGGCCGCATGCCATAGAGCCGCCGCAATCTTCCATGCGGAAGCTTATTTGCATCCCCGGGGCAGACTGCCCCTCCCAAGCCCGCCCACCCAATCATGTGGAGGGCGCGGGCTGTCCGTCCCCAGCAATGGTGTCCGCTGCCTGCGCACAGGTGCTGATGCCATTTTTAAAGGGCTGTCAGCCCTACCAGCTAATTTAAATATTTAAAGGTAGATTGAATTAAAATAAATAATACATCTCTTTTGCCCCTCTCCCACTCCCCCAATAACAATTAAATTAATTATTTGCCCTTTCCCCCCAAAACACTTAGCTTTAACATCTGACCTTCCCCCCAACCTGCACAAACTTTCAACTACAACCCTTTCCACCATTCCCTACACCCATGCGTTAACTTGACCCCATTCCCCCCGGCCAGCACTGATAAACTTCCCTCCCTCCCCACTCCCACCAGTGTTGCGCCTAGTTTCCCCGGACGGGGATCCAAAGGCACAGGAGTGCCGGATGCCGGGCTGAAGATCACAATGGGATATGGGTCGGTGAGGTTAGCTTAATTAAATCAATCATTTCAATTTATTTAAATATTCAAATTGGGCTCCCGTCACCAAGCGGCGGTAGGGGGTGGGATCACCATGAAGCCTCGCCGCCACCGGGAATATTGGGCCAGGCCCTCCCAGCGTCGGAGTGCATGGTGGCCCTCTCATGGAGGCATTTTCCATCACCCAGCCCCGCCATGAAACCCAACATTGGAGGGATCGGTTAAATCCAGCCCAAGGATTTTGTTTTGCATTGCAATCTTCCTCAATATCCTGGATCCTTCATGCAGATACCCCTTTAAGTACCTGCATTAAATAGCCACACCTACTGCAATGGGAGAACCTTACACTCAATTAATATACACATTGAATGTTGTCATGGATGTATGACATCCATTTCAGCAGCTGCAGCTACAAATCCAATAGAACAGAAAAACAACTTACAAATATATAGTACCTTTAACATCGAAAAATGCCTTAAGGCACTTCACAGACAGTAAGCCAAATATATTAATGAGATGGGGAGGGGTGAGATCATAACGGAATTTAAAAACAAGGATGAAAATTTTATATTGGAGACACTGGAGGCCAGGAACTAATGTATTTAGTGAGCATAGGAATGATGGGTGAGCCGTACTTGATGCAAATCGGATATGGCCAACAAAGTTTTGGGTGAGCTGAAGTTAATAGAAGGTGGAGGATTGGAGGCTAGCCAGGATAACATTTGAATAGCAAAGTCTGGAAGTGACAAAGGCACGGATGACGGTTTTGGTGGCGGATGAACTATGGCAGGGATGGAGACAGGATATGTTACAGAGGTCCATGTAGGTGGTCTTGGTGATGAGAGAATATGGGGCCAGAAGCTCAGCTCGAAGTCAAAAGGCTTGCATACAACCTAGTCTGAGACACTGGCCAGCAAGGAGGATAAAATTGGTGGCAAGGCTATGATGTTTGTAATGGGGGCAAACACAATGGATTTGATATTCCAATTTCTAACTGGAGTAAATTGAGGTTTGTTTAACAATAAATGTTGGACAAGCAGTCTGACATCATAGAGGCAGCAGAGGGGTTGAGAGAGGTAGAGCTGGATGTTATTAGCATACTTGACGAACCTGATCCATCTTTTTGGATGATGTTGCCAAGGCACAGCATATAGATGAGTAATAGAAGAGGACTGAGGATAAAGTGCACAGTGAAGCCATTATTGGAGATCCTGTAGCTACAATTTGAAGGGTAAGAGTGGAAACAAGCAAGGGCAGTCTCATTGAGTTGAACAATGTATGAGAGGCTTTGGAGGACAATGGTGCGGTTGACCGTGCCAAAAGCTGCAGAGAGATCAGCAAGGCTAAAGAGGGATGGTGCACTTGATTGGAGAAATTCAAACATAGGCTTGGAGGATTTGATGGATTTGGGAGGCAACAAAACATTAAAAAATAGGGTTAAGGTTTCATGCTTGGTGGGCTAGGAAAAGAGGATAGCATGACAGTGACAGCTGAATGGTTAGTCTCAATCACCGTGAAAAAGAAGTCGCATTTATTGGAGAGAAGGGTTTAAGGAGATGGTTGGTAGTAGAGAAAAGAAGCTGGGGGTT
This sequence comes from Heterodontus francisci, assembly GCF_036365525.1. Classification (NCBI taxonomy): domain Eukaryota; kingdom Metazoa; phylum Chordata; class Chondrichthyes; order Heterodontiformes; family Heterodontidae; genus Heterodontus; species Heterodontus francisci. The sequence goes on from NC_090388.1 coordinate 67,526,759, forward strand.
ATCTTTGTTTTCCAGGATTATACTTGATGAGGTCCAGCCAGACCTGATGATGGATGGCTAAACCAGTTGTGTGCTAGATATAAAAGCAAAATACTGCGGATGCTGGAAATCTGAAACAAAAACAAGAAATGCTGGATTCACTCAGCAGGTCTGGCAGCATCTGTGGAAAGAGAAGCAGAGTTAACGTTTCGGGTCAGTGACCCTTCTTCGGAACTGGTTCCGAAGAAGGGTCACTGACCCGAAACATTAACTCTGCTTCTCTTTCCACAGATGCTGCCAGACCTGCTGAGTGAATCCAGCATTTCTTGTTTTTGTGTGCTAGATATGTTCAAGTCTGCAATCCTTAGACTTGAGCAAGTAAAGATAGAAAGAAGAAAGAAAAATAAAGTCTTGCCCTTATATAGCATATTTCACAATCAGCTCTTTTCTGATGAAAGGTCACTGAAACATTAACTCTGTTTCTCTCTCCACAGATGCTGCCAGACCTGCTGAGTATTTTCAGCATTTTCTGTTTTTAGTTCAGATTTCCAACATCTGCAGTATTTTGCTTTTGTAAAACACTCAAGAACTTTGGAGAGGAAAGATGTGGAGTTGTAGATGAGGTGGTAATTTGCAAGGACAGAGAGGGCAAGATTGGGATATTTTTAAAGTAGGGGTGATGAGAGCAGTTTTTTTAAAGGGAGGGGGGTACAGCAACTGAGGAGAGGGATCCATTTACAATGCCAGCTAGCATGGGGACCAGGAAAGGAAGTTGGATGGTCAGTAGTTTAGTGCAAATCATGAGAGCAGGAGTTATGTCTCATGGAGAAGATGAGCTTGAAGGTGCCAACAGAGGAGATGGGAGTGAAACTAGAGAAAATGTGATTTAAGGGCTAGGACAGGGATAGGAGGAACCTTGGCAAAGATTTGGCTTCGTGGGCTAGGAAAAGCGGGTAGCATAACATTGGCAGCTGAATGGTTAGTCTCAATCACCGTGAAAAAGAAATCGCACTTATTGGAGAGAAAGGTTTAAGGAGATGGTTGGTAGTAGAGAAAAGAAGCTGGGGGTTATCTTTGTTTTCCAGGATTATACTTGATTAGGTATAGCCAGACCTGATGATGGATGGCTAAACCAGTTGTGTGCCTGATATGTTCAAGTCTGCAATCCTTGGACTTGAGCAAGTAAAGATAGAAAGAAGAAAGAAAAATAACACCTTGCCCTTATATAGCATATTTCACAATCTCAGGATGTCCCAAAGTGCTGTACAGTCAATGATGTACTTTTTGAAGGGCAGTCATCAGTATAATTTAGGAATTGTGACAGCCAACTTGCACACAGCAAGATCGCACAAATAACAATGAGATAAATGACCAAATCATCTGTTTTATTGTAGGTTAAGGGTTAAATATTGACCAGGAAACTGGCAATAACTCCCCAGCTCTTCTTCAAATAGTCCACCTGAGAAGACAGTTTAACATCTTATGTGAAAGACTGCACTGGAGTTTCAGCCTAGGTTTCATGCTCATGACCCCAGCAAAACTGGAGTCCATGAGAATCAGGAGGAAAACTCTCAGCTGGTTGGAGTCTTATCTAGTGCAAAGGAAGATGGTTGTGGTTGTTGGAGGTCAATCATCTGAGCTCCAGGACATCACTGCAGGAGTTCCTCAGGGTAGTGTCCGAAGCCCGACCATCTTCAGCTGCTTCATCAATGACCTTCCTTCACTTATAAGGTCAAAAGTGGGGATGGTCGTTGATGATTGCACAATCATTCGCGACTCCTCAGATACTGAAGCAGTCTGTGGAGAAATGCTGCAAGACCTGAATAATATCCAGGCTTGGACTGATAAGTGGCAAGTAACATTCGCGCCACACAAGTGCCAGGCAATGACCATCTCCAACAAGAGAGAATCTAACCATTTCCCCCTGATATTCTATGACATTACAACACTGAATCTCCCACTATCAACATCCTGGGGGTTACCATTGACCAGAAACTGAACTGGAGTAGCCATATAAATCCTGTGGCTACAAGAGCATATCAGAGGCTCGGAATCCTGCAGCGAGTAACTCACCTCCTGACTCCCCAAAGCCTGTCCACCATCTACAAGGCCCAAGTCAGGAGTGTGATGGAATACTCTCCACTTGCCTGGAT